>NC_080068.1:8677507-8999627 GCF_949987535.1 Balaenoptera acutorostrata
CTGGGGGATATAAGACCACTCCTTAGCATTGTGGCCCACCCTTACTCAATAATTCTTGAACAGATACCTAAAGCAGATTAATCTGAAGCATACTACCCTGTCTGGGACACCAAGTAGTTTTCCTGCCCAATGTAAGTTTTCCTCTTGCCCCAAGAGACGGAAAGATTACAGACTTTTGCTGTATTTCTTGTGAGCACTGGCTTCACTTGTAAAGTAGGGATAATAGTCTCCTTACTTATAAATTTACTCATATTTGCACTCATACTTTTTGTCTTCTTTTTTTTTATAATTTATTTGTCATTTTTCCCTTGTTGCTTTTAATAATTTTTCTTTGTCTTTAATTTTTGTCAGTTCAATTGCTATGTGTCTTGGCATGTTTCTCCTTGGATTTATCCTATATGGGACTCTCTGCACTTCCTGGACTTGGGTGGCTATTTCCTTTCCCCTGTTAGGGAATTTTTCAACTATAATCTCTTCAAATATTTTCTCGGGTCCTCTCTCTCTCTCTCTCTCTCTCTCTCTCTCTCTCTCTCTCGTCTCCTTCTGGGACCCCTATAATGCGAATGTTGGTGTGTTTAATGTTGTCCCAGAGGTCTCTTAGGCTGTCTTCATTTCTTTTTGTTCTTTTTTCTTTATTCTGTTCCATGGCAGTGAATTCCACCATTCTGTCTTCCACATCACTTATCCGTTGTTCTGCCTCAGTTATTCTGCTATTGATTCATTCTAGTGTATTTTTCATTTCAGTTATTGTATTGTTCATCTCTGTTTGTTTGTTCTTTAATTTTTCTAGGTGTTTGTTCTTTAATTCTTCTAGGTCTTTGTTAAACATTTCTTTCATCTTCTCGATCTTTGCCTCCATTCTTTTTCCGAGGTCCTGGATCATCTTCACTATCATTATTCTGAATTCTTTTCCTGGAAGGTTGCCTATCTCCACTTCATTCAGTTGTTTTTCTAGGGTTTTATCTTGTTCATTCATCTGGTACATAGTCCTCTGACTTTTCCTTTTGTCTGTCTTTCTGTGAATGTGGTTTTTGTTCCACAGGCTGCAGGATTGTAGTTCTTCTTGCTTCTGCTGTCTGCCCTCTGGTGGATGAGGCTATCTAAGAGGCTTGTGAAAACTTCCTGATGGGAGGGACTGGTGGTGGGTAGAGCTGACTGTTGCCCTGGTGGACAGAGCTCAGAAAAACTTTAATCCGCTTGTCTGCTGATGGGTGGGGCTGGGTTCCCTCCCTGCTGGTTGTTTGGCCTGAGGTGACCCAGCACTGGAGCCTACAGGCCCTTTGGTGGGGCTAATAGTGGACTCCGGGAGGGCTCACGCCAAGGAGTACTTCCCAGAATTTCTGCTGCCAGTGTCCTTGTTCCCACAGTGAGCCACAGCCACCCCCCGCCTGTGCAGGAGACCTTCCAACACTAGCAGGTAGGTCTGGTTCAGTCTCCTGTGGGGTCACTGCTCCTTCCCTCCTGGGTCCTGATGCACACACTACTTTGTGTGTGCCCTCCAAGAGTGGAGTCCCTGTTTCCCCCAGTCCTGTCGAAGTCCTGCAATCAAGTCTTGCTAGCCTTCAAAGTCTGATTCTCTAGGAATTCCTCCTCCCGTTGCCGGACCTCCAGGTTGGGAAGCCTGACATGGGGCTCAGAACCTTCGCTCCAGGGGGTGGACTTTTGTGGTATAACTGTTCTCCAATTTGAGTCACCCACCCAGCAGTTATGAGATTTGATTTTATCATGATTGTGCCCCTGCTACTGTCTCATTGCGGCTTCTCCTTTGTCTGTGGATGTGGGGTATCTTTTCTGGTGAGTTCCAGTGTCTTCCTGTCGATGGCTGTCCAGCAGTTAGTTGTGATTCCAGTGGTCTTGCATGAGGGAGTGAGCGCACGTCCTTCTGTTCCGCCACCTTGCTGTCTTCTTTCTGTTCAGTTGAGAGGTGTCCCTCCTGTTGACTTGGAGGCTAATCCTCTGCCTGTGCTCAGGATCTCTTCCGATCTCAGAATTCTCCCCTATTTTCCTCTTTTTTTCTTATATCCTCAATCTTTCCTTTTTTTTTTTTTTACCAGGCCCTTCCCATTAATGTTTAAATATGCTGCATATCCAGCCTTGAGAACAGTGCCTGGTACTATGTAGACCACTAGTAAAGACTTGTTGAAGAAATGAGTGCATGAGTAAATGATAAGAGCTCAAGCCTCTTTTATTCTCAAAAATGCTTCCCTCAACTCTATATCCCTCTCTAGCTCATTCCTGCCTTCACACCTTCACTCTTTAGCCTTTCTTATCTCCTCTTCTTTCTCATGTGTCTGGCTTCCATCTCTACCATTCCACAAAAGCTGCTCTTCCAAGGCCATCCAGGGTATCCTTATTTCTACATCCAATGAATATTCTGTCTTTTACCTTACTTGACATCTCAGCAGCATTTAGCACTGTGATCTCTTCTTCCTCTTTGAAACACCTCCTTAGATATGGCACTATCCTCTTTTCTTTTTCCTTTCAGGAGACTTTTCATTCTGCCTCATGTACTCCTTCTTCCTCCTGTATCCATCATCTAGATGTTCCTTGGTATTCAACCCAAAACCCTTTTCCATGAAACTCAACACATTTTCCTAAGAGAATTAATTTCCTTCCCTGGTATCAATTATTTTCTGTATGCTCACAATCCCCACATATGTCTTTCAGTTCCTAAATTCCATCTTGAAAAGCAGACCCATATATTCAACTATCTTTTTTTTTCATTTTTATTTTCTTGGCAGTGCTGCACAGCATGTGGGCTCTTAGCTCCCTGACCAGGGATCGAACCCCCGCCCCTTGCATTGGAAGTGCAGAGTCTTAACCACTGGACCACCAGGGAAGTCCCTCAACTATCAAGTGTACGTTGTCACCCAACGACTTCAAAATTTAATGTGTCCCAAATGGAATTTATCTTTTCCCCCCAAACCTGCTTCCGTTCTTGTGTTTTCTGTCTCAGTGGAAGGTACCTCTCCTTACCCTGCCTGGCCTGTGCCAGGAACCGAGGCATTGTACTTCTCTTCCTCTCAACCTAACTGCCTGCTTCCCGCCTCCACATATTTCCTATGAAACATTGTCTTATTATTTCTGCATACTGTACATCTTGAATATGTTTATATTCTCAACTATATCTTGAATATGTTGATATGTTAAAATATATTTGAATATGTTTACTTTTCTTTTTCCCTACTATAACCGCCCTAATTCAGGTTCTCATCAACTTTTGCCTGGATTCACCACAACAGTTCTCTGGCTTATCCACAATGTAACCAAAAGAATCTTCCTTAAGTACAAATCCAGTGAAATCACTCCCTTGTTAAAAACCCTTTGGGCATCCTCCAGTACGGTGGGGATAGTGTCTTTAACTGGCTTAGTAGGACCTGCGTGATGTGACTCGTTTCCCCTGTTCGTCTAGCTTGGAAGGTTTTCCTAAAGATTAATGTGGATATATGTTAGTCCACAGTATGTCATAGGCACTAAGTAAATAAGACTCCTTCACCTCGTAATTGAATCCCATTTTTACACACAAGGAAAATGAGACTTGCCGAGGATAAGTGGCATGCCCTAATTCGCATAGCTAGTTAATAACAGAGCTGGAATATTTGAGCACATCTAGTTCAGAGCAAAGGAGGTTAAAATTCAGGACAACACTGGCTACAATTTATCTTGTCCTGTGGATTTCTCCATCCTGCGGGAATAAATTTGTATGCTTACAAATAGACTTTTTTTTTTTTCTTTCCCTAGCTGAATCCTAAAGCAGTAACTTGTTTACATGTCCTGACTGAATATTTAATATCTGCTTTATTGGCTTATTGTGTGATAATTCTTTCCCTTCTTCAAAATGTAATCATAACCAAACCACAGTGAACAAACAAGAACATTAGGAGCTTTGCGAGTCACAGAAGTTTAAGCCCTTCCTGCTTCTCCCAGACAACCACCCAGCACAGGGCCTGCGTAGGCCCATATGCTGAAGAGCTGCCAGAAATTTCGAAAGGAACAGTGAAGTGCAACTGGTTTCCTTAAATGGCCTCTCTCTAAATTTGCCTTTGGATCACTCCTTTAAAATCACGTGCCATCCAAAAGGGCATACATAAATATGTCCTGTCCCAGCTAAGTTTTTTTCTTGATAATGGTGGAGGGGAGGGGTCGGGGCAGCTGTCCTTGGGTACATTTTATCTTGTCAACATGGGAATTGGAAAAAAACATTGTTAGCCAGTTTTAGGGCTGTATATGAATTTGTAAGTACTGTGCTTATAGAATAGGTGTTAGGAAGGAAATTGGCATTATTTGCATGAGACTGGGTCTTAATTGCCTGTTAATCTCCTATTGATGTTAATAGGGTGTAAACAGTATGTGGTCTCCAGTCTCCACTCTGACCCCCAATGATCCCCATCTCCTGTGGTCTCCCCCCACATTGTAGCAGGGTTAGACTGTGTGACAAACAGAATATGGCAGAAATATGTCACTTCTGAGATTAGTCCTACAGGGAACTGCGGCTTCTGTCTTGGACTCTCTCTCTCTCTTTCTGTCTCTGTCTCTGATCACTTGCTCTGGAGGGAACCAGATACCATGTTATGAGCAGCACTGTGCAAAGGGCCACATGGTGAGGAACTGAAGCCTCCTACCAACAGCCATGTAGGTGAGCTCAGAGCAGATCCTAAAGCAGATCCATACAGGTAAGGTCCTCCCGGATTCCTGACCCTCAGAAACTGTGAGAGAGATTTTAAGCTTCTAATCTTTAGGGTAATTTGTTGTGCAGAAATAGACACCTAACACACAGAACGAGGTGCTTACAAAAATATTCATTCTTTGCTCATTGCAGTTGTACTTATTTCACAGAATAACATTGTAGAGGAAAAGGACCTTTTCTGCTTATCTATTTATCAACAAATAACTAAATCCTCATATTCCAACTCTTTCTTTCCAATTTCAAGCCATCATACATATGCATAAAGAATATTTTTAGAGTGAAGTTCACACAAGTTACCTCTTTTGGGGAAACTCTGACCTTTGATGAACTTACTTTTCTTTATTTCTTGGCTGCATAGTCATCCTACATATACGTATGTCGTGAACACATGGGTAAAACCTCTGCTTTAGAGATTTGATGTTCACTGTTGATTTACATTCTGTGAGCATTTTTTTTGTTTTTTTGTGTTTTTTTGTGAGTAGTTTTGATTGCTCATTTTTTGAACATCTTTCATATCTCGATTATTAAAAACAGGCTTGCTCATAAAAATCAACTGTAACTTAGGAAAAGAAAAGGAAGTACATTAAGACATAACCTAGCAAAACAAATGTCTAAATTTAAATTCCTCCGCTGCAGGGGGAATTCCTTTTGGATTAAAGGAATAACACCTGGGCACAACTGGTGAAAATCTTTAGTGTGTTGGTAATAAATTCTAAGATTCTTCTGGCATCTCCCATTTTCAGAATCAAGCTTGCTGTTTTACTCTTCACATATGATTTGTTAAAGTTTGGCCCAATACTCAGGTTAAGGAAGGATATAAAGTCCCTCCTTCCTTCCGTAGAAAGGTAGCCTTTGGAGATTTGGCTCAGCTCTCTGGATTCACATCACTTTCTTAGGCTTAGCCAATTTCTGAGACCTCAGTGCAGTTACCGCTTAAATGTTCACCCTTGCTACACTTTGAAACAGAGATCATAAAGGGGGTAAGAAATAACCTTGCAGTCTGCCCCCTTGTGGTCTCTAGGTTTCAGTTTGAACACACAGCACGACCTGTCTATGAGGGCTGCAGGGCTTAGGGCTTATCTGGAGAAGAGGACACCCCTCTCCCTGGGCTGATGATGAATTTACCTTCTTTAATTTCAAAGCAGTGACCCCACTCCTCCAGGGTGATGTGCTTATCCTTGTTGGGGTCACACTCTTCAAAGAAGCGCGTTATGCAGTGTTCCAAGGGCACCAGAGATGCCCGCAAAGGGGCGAGCTCAGAGTGGGTCAAGACTCTGCAATGAGATAAATGGCAGCCAATTAACTGGGTAACTAACTTGTGTATGAAGAGCTAACTCTTAGCATCACCAAGGGCATTTTTCTTCCACAAGGTTGCTGAGGACGGCAAATAAGTAGTGCATTCATGAAGAGCTACAAATGAAATACACTATTTGTGGGTAAGACAGACAGCTTTTGGGATGTCAGTTCATAAGGTTTCCTTCTTCCCTAGGAACTATCCTCCCTCCACCCTAAATTTATAGGGGTGCATCCCAACAATCATGTTTATACAACCTGGCTCTTACCACCGGCCATACCGGATCATTCCAGACGTAGGTGCTTAATCCAACTGGGGCCAATCAGGTTAGCTTCAGAATTTAGGATCAAGAATGAGAAAGAGAGGAAAGAGCCTCTCGGGAGGCTGGACCCTAACATGTAAACTTGGGAGCTTGTGGAATTGTGGCCATATTCTGTTATTTTCAAAGCAGCTCTTTTCTTTTTTTCTTAAATTTTTTGAATGTGGACCATTTTTAAAGTCTTTATTGAATTTGTTACAATATTGCTTCTGTTGTATGTTTTGGTTTTTTGGCCGCGAGGCATGTGGGATCTTAGCTCCCCGACCAGGGATCAAACCCACACCCCCTGCATTGGAAGGCGAAATCTTAACCACTGGACGGCCAGGGAAGTCCCTCAAAGCAGCTTTGTGTTTAGACTCATAACCGTATTTGCTTGACATTTCTGTGCTCTAAAATGGCACTGGGAAGTTTCCTAAATCTGTTTAGAATTCTTGGGTATAGATAACTGCACATTATATCAGGGAGGTGACCTAGTAATGGGAAGGTGGAAAGTTTTTACCTGTCCCTAGGATGTTGGTCCAGTTCACTAAACTGCCAATGCACAGGGTACACATACATGTGGTAGTTTTTCTTAAAGTCTCTTAAGAGAAGGTCAATTGAGTGGTCCCCAGCCAGTAGTCTCTTTTCATCCAGGTAAATTTTCTTGACCTGAGATTAGGAAGGGAGATGATCATTAGAGAATCAGACAAGTGTAACGGAATTATCACTTGCTAAACTTTACTTGAAGAGTGATCCTAACATGACAGAGGAAAACAAACCCAGAACGTTATTTGAGAACAAATTACATGCCTTCTAATCAACACTACAGCTTTCTGCATAGAATAACAGCTAACATTAAAAAAACCCTGGGTTTTCAGAAGAAATTTAAGTCTTTTTTGGATCTTTTAACCAAGTGATGTTCCTCCCATTTCTTAAAACCATGAAAAGGTTTTAATGAAAAGGGCTGAACTGACGTAGACAAAATTGTTCATTTGTTAGTGGAAAGTTCTGTTCTTCCCCACTGGCATACTCCATTCTTTTTTTTTTTTTTAAGATTCATTATTAATTAATTAAACTTATTTTTGGCTGCATCGGGTCTTAGTTGAGGCACGTGGGCTCTTCGTTGTGGTACACAGGCTTCTCTCTAGTGGTGGCGTGGGCTCTGCAGCTGTGGCGTGCCAGTTCCAGGGCACTTGGGCTCTGTAGTTTGCAGCCCTCAGGCTCTAGTTGAGGCGTGTGAGCTCAATAGTTGTGGTGCGCAGGCTTAGTTGCCCCGCGGCATGTGGGATCTTAGTCTCCTGACCAGGGATCGAACCCGCGTCCCCGGCACTGGAAGGCGGACTCTTTACCCCTGGACCACCGGGGAAGTCCTGGCGTACTCCGTTCTTAATCCTTTATGCATTTCCATCCAGTGCCTGCTGCAGCTCAGGTTAGCCCTGGCGTGATGCTGCTTGGCACCCCCATTGAAATGTCCCTGTTTTGTATCTAACGCTCTCAAGGCTGTCTGTGGCAATGTGTTGTTAAAGAGAGAGGATAGAAATTATTTAGGGGCAATGCGTATAAAGCTACCAGCTTGTGACGTTACCTATTAGTGCACTGAGTAATTGGAAGCAATCAGAACAGAACTTCTACTTGTTCTCACGTACACATCTACCAATTTCCCTCCTCGTCACCATGCATGGAATTCCTTCGTTCCTCATCTACTAAGCCCAGCCACTCACTGGTGCTTAGAAGCTCACCCCTTCTCATCTACTCAAGAATGCTCTGTGGCAGGTGGGCACCCTTCCTTCTTTACTGGATTATTTCCAGAAGCATACAAACACCCTCTACCACCTTCCGCTGGTAGATAGGACCCTTGAACTCGCATTCCTCTCCACCTGCCACCCATTTCACTTTTCCCCTTTACAGCAAAACGTCTTCTATACTTGCTGCTTTTACATCATTCCTCCTATTCTCTTTTGAACCCTATCCATACGGGCTTTTCTCTTGCAAAAACAGTGCCTGTCAAGGTCAGCTGTGACTGCCATGTGCCAAATCAGGGGCCAACTCTCAGTCCTCATCTCAACAACCTGTAAACAGCATTTGACACAGTTAATGCACACCCTCCTACATGTTTTATTTTTTTCTTTATAGCATGTTTCATCCCACCTGACATAACATATTTGCACAAATGTTCATTTGCATATATTTATACATTTGCATGTATGTTCATATTTGCATACCTGTGTATATAACTATATATCGTCTCTTTGCCTAGCATGTAAGCTCATGAAGGCAGAGATTTTTGTTTGGTCCCTTGCTGTATTTCCAGCATGTAAATCACTTCCAGGTACCTGGTATACACTCAATAACTATCTGATGAATGAATTTTCCCTGGGAGCTTCTAGGATTAATCTGCACTTTTTAATCTTAATATATTACTGACATTGTTATTAATGGATTTCCCTTGTATCATAAATCTATGTCTGGCCTATAAAGGCAAAAAACACGTTTAGATTTAAATGATATGCCTGGGCCTGAACATATAAACGCTGAACTGAGGTTCACTTTGCTCAACAGAGTTTGCTCGAGGGATGAGTTCCAGAGCTCTTGCTCAGGCCCCTGCCCTGCGTGTAGGAATCGGGTGGTTTGGCTGTGTCCCAAACTTTGAGGCGTGAACATGACCACTACTATTCTGTTACTCCATGGGTGTTGACCAGGAGTGGCTGCTGATAAGCAGAGGAAGGGCTGATATACCCCTCCCCC
Source organism: Balaenoptera acutorostrata (assembly GCF_949987535.1). Taxonomy (NCBI): domain Eukaryota; kingdom Metazoa; phylum Chordata; class Mammalia; order Artiodactyla; family Balaenopteridae; genus Balaenoptera; species Balaenoptera acutorostrata. Next base: position 8,686,532 of record NC_080068.1, read on the forward strand.
GCCCCCCTCCCCCGCCCCCATCCCCTGACGCTTTTTCCCTCAAGCCCTGTACACAGACGCTTAGGTAGCTGGCCGTGGATAACTTACTTTATTTCTCTGCTTCTCATTTAGATACCCAGCGTGCTCAGGGTTAGGTTCATAAAGCTGCATGAGGATATTCTTGAGCCAGTCTCTCATCCTTAGAGGAAACTGGGTCACTTCAAAGTCCGTACAAACAGGAATAGCTGTTCCAGGCAGAAAGTAAATTGATTTTAATTTTGGGGTCTTACTCCGGTCCCAAGGAAAGTCCTCATAACAGGACGCTTAACAACTTCCGGTGACTGACAGCGTCCTCACTGCCCCTCCGTCACAACAGTGGTCCTTAACCCTGGCGTCGTAACAGAATTGCCAGGAGTGTTTTAAAAACATACCAGATGCCAGCTTCCATTCAAAGAAATCCTGATTTGATTGATCTGGGGGTGGAACCTGGGCATCAGGATGTTTTAAAAAGCTCCAGAAGTAATTGTGAGGTGCAGCCAGGGCTGAGAACCACTGCTCTAGAACCAGAGAGTTGGAATAACCTCGTATAGTTACTTGAATTTTTTATTTCCTTGTGGTGAGAACTTTCAGGATCTACTCTCTTAGCAACTTTCAAATACACCACACAGCAGCGTTGACTGCTATGCTGTACATCACATCAACGTTTACTTCTCCATCCTGCTACGTGTCCCCCGTAAGTTGGCAGGAGAGCTCTGCTCCTCTGTCTCCCTGGGGCTCAGGATGGGGGCAACACCGCCATCTCAGCATCATAACACGAGGTGAAGAGGGCATGGAGAGCCATACACCAGCTCTGAAATGCTCTGTCCAGAACTCCCATGGATGATTTTTGCTCAGATTTCACTGGGCGAAGCAACTCATATGGCTGCATCTAACATCAAGCGGGCTGAGAAACTGAATCCTCTCATGTGTCTGGAAATACAGGACACCGCTAATGTGGAGAATCACTTAGCGACCAGGAGATCCAAACACAATTGAGAGCATCCTGGGGAAGGAAGACAATTTCAAAAAATTCTGGAAGACCACGCTGTCATTAAAACTTCTTGGCAAAGGCTTAGCTTGGGAAGAGGACAACTAATTTAACAAAATTCCAGTGATTCATCTCAGTTATTAAGCGGATAACATTATCATAGTGGTTCTGAACCCTGGCTGCACATTAGAATTGTCTCGGTTACTTTAAAAACAAGTGAAAAAACAACACCAAGGTTCCAACCCAGTCCAATTAAATCAGAATCTCTTACAGTTAAAGCCTGGGCATTATTCTTCTAATTTTTGAAAAAGTCTTCCCAGTTATTTTAATATGCAGCCTGGATCCAGAACTACATTAACTTTTTGTTGTTGTCGTCTGCATATATATGAGTACATATATATCTGTATATAATTCAGATTCACCCAAAACCCTTTCAGCAGTGGTGGTTGGACTCTTACATTTGCAGGCTCCAAAATAATCCAGCTGCAGTTGGTGACCCTTTTTGGTCCCCTCCAGTCTGCACTTAGTAGCAAAGAGATGGCAGGAGCTGGCATAGGTCTGATTGTCAGTGCCACAAACCTAGGAAAGACAAGTAGGAGAAAAACCTCAAGCTTGGGAATGTTCATTGGGAAAACACTCTGCTTAAAGTCTGTCTAATGAACTGCTGTTTCTATTGACTGTTGTTTAAATATTAGATGATAACCTGGGCATTTACTTTTTTCTTTAACAGAAGATTTCAACTGCAAATTACTTTCATTCAAATCACTAACTGTTTGATGTCCCTTAAAGACCATTTTGTAGAATCCTTACTTGGTCAAGGAGTTTCGTAGGAGGACAAGTCACTGGATCTTGGCAAACACAGTGGGGTTTTCCCTGTTGATCAGCCTTGCAGACGTGTCCTCTTTTACACTGGAAGCTCATGCAAGAATCTGACAGAAAAGTTTGGACAGGAAACATGGACAAAGCTAAACTGAGTGCGTAAACTCAAATTCATCCAAACAGTTCCATTTTCACGAATAAGAGAAAATTTGGGAAAACATTAGAAGCCTTTTTAATGGATGCGTTAATTTTCAGGTGGGACCCTCTGTCTCCAGACTATTTTGCATAATAGTCTAGATTTCTCTGCAGTTTGGATTGGGGATTTGAAAAGAACAAACAACTCTTCTTGACCTGCCTGCAATGGTCATAGTCTGACGTCTACAGAGCAGTGCTGCGCAAGTTGGTCAAAAGTTAAATAAAACCACGAGAACTTTATGGTTGAAATTCAAAATTTTGTGATTGGGGTATGTGATTGAGAATTAGGTCTTGGGTTTCCCTGATGGCGCAGTGGTTGAGAGTCTGCCTGCCAATGCAGGGGACACGGGTTTGAGCCCTGGTCTGGGAAGATCCCACATGCCGCGGAGCAACTAGGCCCGTGAGCCACAGTTACTGAGCCTGCGCGTCTGGAGCCTGTGCTCCGCAACAAGAGAGGCCGCAATAGTGAGAGGCCCGCGCACCGCGATGAAGAGTGGCCCCCGCTTGCCACAACTGGAGAAAGCCCTCACACAGAAACGAAGACCCAACACAGCCATAAATAAATAAATAAAATTAAAAAAAAAAAGAATTAGGTCTTTATTAAATATGGGATCTCAATTCTAAGTTATGGATTTGAGTGTAAATAAGGTAGAATCAATTTTTCTTCTTTGAAGCAAAAGGACTTAGAGAAAAAGAATTCTAGCTTTTGCGGTAATATTGCAACCGGATTTCCAGTTTGTAAACACAGTTACCATAGTTGTAGATCAAATGTGCACACGAGAATGTCAACAATTTATAGGAGCATTTCCTTGGGGAGGAGTGGGGAGAGGAAAAATTCTGTGCAGTAGTCACAAATGAAGGCGTGGGGATAGCCCAGCATAGCCCATTCCATCTCTCTCCTCATATAGTCACAGACTGCTTGCTTAGCCCGTACTCACCGACACCATGCACCCTTGTGTTGCCTTCAGTTGAACTGTCATCTTCATTTGGTGAGCTTTCTGCTTTCTCGGCCTTTATAATAACAAGAGCAGAAGCTGAAGTCTATTTTACGGAAAGCCTTTACATAATTTATATTTCCACTGTGCGTACCTTCACAGATCTTTTCATACTCCAATCATTTCAGATCTCAGAAGGAGGAGACACCAGCCGCAACCGTGGAAATAGACAGTAACCCTCTGAGAACAGGAGCCATTTCTATCTTTATGAACTGGGTTCAGTGCTATATCTCTGGGGATTACCCAATAAACATTGGAACTAACATCAGAAGCGAGGTTGGAACCCCCCCCTTTGGTTTGGGAAAACAGTAGAAATGCGGTATTACCATGTGATTCTATAGTTAAGACATGATTACATTAGTAATCTCTGTGATGCTACTGGGAAATGTTTCTTACCAGGTTTCTAAAATGTAAGAAAACTCCTGCCTTAGAATGGCAGCGGAGTTCTCAGGAATCGAAGTCAGTATTCACCTTGCCCACCAAAAGCTGTGCCGGGTACTCCTGGCCGGTGGCTGCCAGAGTTTTGCATGAAAGCTCCAAATGATTAAACAACCAAATAACAATATGTTTCTTCCCTTCCCTCACCCTGTTGTCGTTTCCCGATTATCATTTTGGTGTGTGTTTGCTTCATAAAGCTGTAGCTGAAGTCTTTGTTCTTTGCCTTTATAGCTAAATCAATAAACATTGCTGGATCTCTTACGTTATTATGTTAGAGGCATTTTGCTAGACATTGGTGATCAACTTGACTATGACCTGGCACCTGCTATCAAGGCATGAGAGCAGCAGTTGTCATGCCCCCCATCCCTCTTATCTATCAGAATTTACCACTCTAGTTAGTGCCAGGGACGTTCAACTGCCAGTATCTGCATCTCTGTGCCTGGAAAACCACGGCACTCTATATGGCCTGCTCAAGGACAGACTGGAAGTGCTGGGGAATTAACACCTCTCCTAGTAATCCTCAGCTCCCTCACTTTCCAAAGGGGATAATTCAGAGGAATGTGCTTAACATGGCTTTAATTATGTACCGTTGATGAGCTTCCTTTCCTTCCCTGTATCACTTCTCCACTCCTCTTTGTTCCCTGAACTTCTCAAACAAACTGCATTAAAATCCAAGATATGCTTCTAGGGGAACCCGAATAAAACAGGCATTTTCAGACTAATGATGGAGATGTAGAGAAAAATAAATAATTATAATATATTTTAGTAAGGTACTAAGAGATAAGCACAAGGGATTGCCAGAGCACAGAGAAAGGTCATGGCTATTTTTTGAAAAGCTAACCACTTTATCGGACAAGCATCATTGTAAATAATCTCACCCCTCGGTTTTCTACAGGTTCGCTGGTATCTACATTCTCATTCTCATGTGCTTCTTCTCTTTGCTCCTCATATTTAACGTGATGGTAATTGGGTTGAGCTCTTTCATTCTCCAGGAAAGCCTCGCTTGGGATGGAGTACTCCTCACTTGCGTTGTGTCTGGGGCCATCATCGCCATCATCATCAGCCCCATGATTTCTGGGCGTGATGTTACCATCATCCGTAGGCTCCACCAGCAAAGGCTCAGAAAGAGTCTCTTTGTCCATCTCCTCATGGTTGCTGACAACTTCAAGGCCAGGCTTTCCTTCTTGGCTCTGCCATTCTTTATCTTGATTGGGCTTACTGATTTTTGAGGCAGTTTCCTCTTCTGTTTCTGCGTTGGAGTTTTCCTCTTCCTGCTCTTGGCCACCCTGTTCAGATTCATCTTTCTGCATCGTGCTTACTTGAGTTGGTTGATAGGACTCTTCCAAAATATCGTCAGACTGTGTACTGTCTTCTTCCTGCTTGCTGTTGGAATGCTCCTTGGGAACTTCTCTCTCCCTTTCTTGGTTATCATTGTGGGTACCAACTTTACCTGGCTCTTTTTCCCCTTCCTCTTCTCCATTTGGGATATTTGGATCCTGTTCTTGGTTTCCTTGAACACTTAGGTCTTGGCTACGTTTGCTGCTCCTGTTCAACTGAGGATGTGAGTCATTTATAGGTTGTTCTTGGTTTTCCTCTGTCTCTGTGATGCTTTCTTGTTGATTAGAATCTACAATGGAACTAACATCATGACCAAGGAATCTCTCAGGGAGTTTTTCCTTTGGAGGCTCACTCATATCTTCTTTTAGGTCCAATGTACCTTCAGTTGGTGTATACTCCAAATTCTCAGTTAAGTCACTTTCACTTTTCTCTTGATCCTGTAATCCCAGGTTTTGGCTGTAACTCTGGTCCTGATCTGCTGACGGGTCATGGTTTTCCTCCTCTGACTTTAGTACTGAAGATTTTTCAGGCTAAAAAGAAAAAAGTTTATCCTTGAAACAAATGATAATGTCATATCTACATCATATTTACAATTCATAAGCCAACATTGAATATTGCTTAATTCTTTTTCTTCACATAATGTCTTATAAACTTATTTTTGATGTTCTTCACATTCGATAGCTACAAGTTTAACCTGAACTTGAATTTTGTGAAATAAAACAATTATGTAGCACTTAAGCCCAAGAAGTAAAACTCATTAATCCTCACAATTCTGTTAGAGATTGGAAGCAGCTGATGTGACCACCATCTTAAAAAAATTAAACTTAGAGTGAATAAGGTAGTCTCTTCGACCACACTTTAGAATTGAGACTTCGGGAGACAAAAGTCTGTAGTAGTATAACCGTGTTACTTTTACCTTATGAGTGGGATGGTCTTCTATGGATACTTCAGTTTCCTTTTCATTTTCTGCATCTTCAGTCCTTACAATGGGGATTGCAGTGTGCTCAGATGTTACCAACATTTCAGCCTGTTGGAAGGAACTCAAGGAATCAGCAGTTGGGTTGGAATGATCAGATAGGAGCCTTGCTTGTGTCTGAAAAAATTAAAAACTGGTTTGTTATTCATGCCTAAATGTTAATGTTTAAAATTTCTAGCTACTTTTTTCTTGTCATCATTGTTAGTAGTAATATATTTCATTTATAACATCAGTTAAAAGATATTCTCTAGAATTTTTAAAGATACAAGCAAATAGTCAGAATATAATCTTAAGTGAAAACAAAATCCCAATCATGATTAAGAAAAAGTTATATATGCAGAGAATGGGGGAAGATAGGGCCAAAATGATTTCAATAATAGCAACCTCTGATTTTTGGAATTATTTTCTGTGTTTTTCAAACTTTTACAAAGCATTTATACTTTATAATTTTGAAAAATGTTGTTTAGCATAAAGTTGAAATCAAATTAACCATAGGCTATAGCACTGTGCATTTTCTTAAATTAACTTTTAAGTACTCACTGATAATTAGCAGAAAAAGTTATAAAACCTTTATTCAATATTTGTGTACTTTCCTAACTCTATCAGTCGTATATTCATCAGGAAATCATGTAGTAAAAAAATAATTTAATCCTGAACTAATTGAAAAACTGTATGAAACAGGACACGAAGTCTAGAAGGGCTGAACAGCTATGGAGTATTATTTCCTTTATAGGAATAGCTCTATTTCTAGCAAGACTGGAGGCATAGATGAAGAGCTGGGCAGTGATACATGATGGAGAAGTTGAACAACTGGACGTAGAGATAAGAGACCCTCCTTCAAGTCTTGACTCTGCTATTTACTATGTGTGGTGGTTTGACAAATTATTCATCTGTACTCTCTCATCTCTCAAGGTGAAGTGAGCAGAAATATCAAGATAAGGCTATGTATACAAGACATTTTGTGAATTTTAAGGGGTAAACCAAGTGAAAAATTACTATAGCTAGTAGTAATATCAAAAAGTGGTAATAATATGAACTGTCTGATATCTTAGGCAGGTGCTCATCACAGATCTTTATTAGAGAGATACTGTGAACACTCATGTCAGACAGGTCCAGGTATAAGTATAAAACTCAGATTTTATTTGAATTGACTTGTCTTTACTCCATTACCAGGTCCTGTAGTGCTGATTATATAATGTAAAGAAAGTCATGGAGTACAGGATTTTACTGATTGATTTATTGACTGATTTAATTTTAAAGTGAAATATAAATTACTTTTTAAAAGTTTTTATTTCATATTGGAGTATAGTTGATTAACAATGTTGTGTCAGTTTCAGGTGTACAGCAAAGTGATTCAGTTATACATATACATGTATCTATTCTTTTTCAAATTCTTTTCCCAGTTAGGTTGTTACATAATATCGAGCAGAGTTTCCTGTGCTATACAGTAGGTCCTTGTTGGTTATCTATTTTATTCTATTCTATTCTATTATTTTATTTATTTAGTTAGTTAGTTAGTTTTTGGCCACACCCCGCAGCATGTGGGATCTTATTTCCCTGACCAGGGATCAAACCCACGCCTTCTGCATTGGAAGGCAGAGTCTTAACCACTGGACTGCTGGGGAAGTCCTGTATTGTTTTATTAATTTTTATTGGAGTATAGTTGCTTTACAACGTTGTGTTAGTTTCTGCTGTGCAGCAAAGTGAATCAGTTATACGTATACATGTATCCACTCTTTTTAAGATTTCCTTCCCATTTAGGTCACCACAGAGCACTGAGTAGAGTTCCCTGTGCTATACAGTAGGTTCTCATTAGTTACCTATTTTATACATAGTAGTGTATATATGTCAGTCCCAATCTCCCAATTCATCCCACCACCCCCAGGATTTTTTTTAGATGTGGTTTCTTCTCTTGCTTCTTATTACCTTTTCAACTAAAAGGAATAATCATATTTGAAAAAATCTCCAGAGAAGCCATTTTTAAGAGGAGCATGGAGAAAGAACGGTGGCCGGTTTGGCAAGTTGCTGGCAGGGGCCTGACGGAGGACAATAGTGGAGGAGACTTTAGGCTTATTAATGGAGAACTGCTTCCCGTCTCTGTGCCCTTCTCCCTCCACTCCCCCTCAGCAAGCTGGAAGAAATGCAACAGCTTATCTTTCAGAAACACAGCAGCTTATCTTTCAGAAATTTTCAGAAAGTGAAATTCTGTTTCATCATTCTCTCCACATGTATATTTGTAACAACATACCCTCTGGAAATCTGTGTGGATTCTCCGAACCATACAGAACCCACTTATTTCTGGAGAATTCAGGCAGGCAGAGAAAATATACAAGATTTTTAACAGGTATATCCTTTGAGAAGATACTTAGTTTTTTAACACGGGACTGAATCTGTATGAAAAATAATTTTCCTAAGAGGGAAACATCTGGAACATGTCTATATGCAGGCGTGTCATTCAAACATTTGGTTCAAAGACCCTTTTGATGCTTGTTTACATAGTGGCAACAGCTGCAAAGGCAAACCGCATTTTCAGGAGAAAACAATGGTTCTGTGGGAACTTCTCTCTGTGCTGAACATATTAATTATCCCACTTCTGTAATTTCAGAGGAAAATTTATAATTACAGCTGGAGTAGCCCCTCACTACTTAAGCCTGATTCTTAGCAGTGCTCATAAATTCTTTTTTCTAAGAACTGCTTGGTCTGGGTGGCATGGTGTTTATCCTTGCTGACACATCTGTCAGCCAGAAGCTATCCAAAAAGCAAGGACAGGGACTTCCCTGGTGGCCCAGTGGTAAAGAATTTGCCTTACAGTGCAGAGGACGCGTGTTTGATCCCTGCTCAGGGAACTAAGATCCCACATGCCGCGGGGCAACTAAGCCCGCGCGCAGCAACTACTGAGCTCACACGCCTCAACTAGAGCCCGTGTGCCGCAAACTACAGAGCCCACGTGTCCTGGAGCTTGCGCACCACAACTAGAGAAGAGATAAACCTGCACGCCACAACTACAGAAGAGAAAACCCACACGCCACAACTAGAGAGAAGCCCGTGCACCACAAAGAAAGATCCCGCGTGCTGCAACTGAGACCCGACGCAGTCAAAAATAAATAAAATATATAAATAAATAATAAATAAATCCTTAAACAACAACAGCAACAAAAGCAAGGACAGGGCTTCCCTGGTGGCGCAGTGGTTGAGAGTCTGCCTGCTAGTGCGGGGGACACGGGTTCGAGCCCTGGTCTGGGAAGATCCCACATGCCACGAAGCAGCTGGGCCCGTGAGCCACAACTACTGAGCCTGCGCATCTGGAGCCTGTGCTCCGCAACAAGAGAGGCCGCGGTAGTGAGAGGCCCGCGCACCGCGATGAAGAGCGGTCCCCACACCACAATGAAGAGTGGCCCCCACTTGCCGCAACTGGAGAAAGCCCTTGCACGAACCAAAGACTCAACACAGCCAAAAATAAATAAATAAATAAATAAATAAAGTAGCTATAAAAAAAAAATTAAAAAAAAAAAAAAAGCAAGGACAGACTCTTAGACGCAGTAGAGAGGGAAGGAGAGAAGGGACAAGAGATAAATTGCTTTGTCTTTTTTAAGGAGGTTGATTCATCCATTTGGTGAAAAGGAAAAAATGGCACAAATCCTTTAGTCTGATTAAGGACGATATGGATCCTTTGGGAGATATCCAAATGATCATCCAAGCTGCGGTCCCGTTAAATAAACAAAGACAACTTTCAGGTATTTTGAGGCGGCTGACATCGGCTCAGCTGATCTGATTTGTGTGTGGCTGATTTATTGCAGTGTGAATGGTGGGGCTAGTATATCTGGCTGTGAAGAAAAGAAAGTTCTAGTCCTGTCTGCTTTCAGCATGTTTGCTTGGACGTACCCCCCCAAGTGTGAGTTAGGAGCTGATTTATGGTTACCATATCATTTCCTGTCCCTAACCTATTGGGTCCTGCTTTCATTATAGACTCAGAATTTCTCAGCCAGTATGTGTTGATCTTGAAGAAAATGCTGCTGGCGAGTGTGGGTATTTGCTCCAAGATTTCTCATACTAATTTCTTAGATTTCTCATATTAACCTGGTGGGCTTCCATAGGAGAATTTATTTATTCCTGTTCTCTTTGGTATTTGGGCATATTCCCTGGCTAATAGACTGTTAGTCAACACTTTCAGCTGCATACTTGTATCTTGTAGAACCTGTTAGCTCTTAAAGAAATATTTTTTTTTGTCGACCTTTTTTTTTTGTTGTGTCTCGCGGCTTGCGGCATTTTAGTTCCCCAACCAGGGATCGAACCCAGGCCCCCTGCAGTGGAAGCATGGATTCCTAACCACTGGACCACCAGGGAATTCCCAAGAAATATATTTTTTTAAAGCACCTTATTTCATCTTTACTAGTCATTCATTCCTTGCTTGGGAAAAAAGTAATTTGATTAAAATAAAAATGAACTTATCTACAAAACAGAAATAGAGTTACAGATGTAGAAAACAAACTTATGGTTACCAGGGTACGGGTAAGTTGGGGAAGGGATAAATTGGGAGATTGGGACTGACATATACACACTACTATATATAAAATAGGTAACTAATAAGGACCTACAGTATAGCACAGGGAACTTTACTCAGTACTCTGTAATGGCCTACATGGGAAAAGAATCTAAAAAAGAGTGGACATGTGAATATGTATAACTGATTCACTTTGCTGTACACCTGAAACTAGCACAACATTGTAAGTCAACTATACTCCAATAAACATAAAAAAATTAAAAAAGAGAACTTCAAACCATTCTATAAGAACATTTTATTTATTTATTTATTTATTTATTTATTTTGGGAGGGTGGTCCCTGATTTGTTTATTTCTTAAAAATTTAGGGCTATATAAAATCAAAACCACCTCACAAGTGATATGATTAACATGCTACTAAGTAAATAGCGCAAGCTGAAGAACATTTTCTTTTAAATGGAGGATTTCTAAACTGAATGTCAGGAAGGAGAGATGTAACAATAGAAGAAAGGATATTTACCGGGATTGCAACTGCAGTTCCCAAAATGAACAGGAAACAAATCACAGACTTCATTTTTCTAGACCTGTAAACAAAGAAGATAATTAGCAGTAGTGGGTAAAAGTTTCCTTGTAAAAGATTAAAAGATATTCTGCTTAGCAAATATTGAACTTGATACTGTCCTTTGTGTTTAAAGGCAATTGTTGTCTTTGTGGACTAACACGTCTGAAAAGACCGATTAATGACAGTTTTTACCCAATCATGTCCCTCTGAGAACGACTCCTTGATTTTTTGGCCCAGCTGTGTTTGGCAGAACCTGTCTTTGTTTTGTTTTGTTTTTATTAATTTATTTATTTTCTTTTATTTTTGGCTGCGTTGGGTCTTCATTGCTGTGCGTGAGCTTTCTCTAGTTGCAGCAAGCGGGGGCTACTCTTTGTTGCGGTGCACAGGCTTCTCATTGCGGTGGCTTCTCTTGTTGCGGAGCACGGGCTCTAGAGTGCAGGCTCAGTAGTTGTGGTGCACGGGCTTAGCTTCTCCGCGGCACGTGGGATCTTCCTGGACCAGGGCTCGAACCCGTGTCCCCTGCATTGGCAGGCAGATTCTTAACCACTGCGCCACCAGGGAAGCCCACCTAGCTTTGTTGATGACTATGCTTTCTTGGATAAAGGCTTTATGCAGATCTTGGGTCTGAAGATTTGTGAGTGTTCACAGAGAATGTAAAAGTCACAAAGTGAAGTAATATAGTGGGGCAGGTTTGGATTAAACAAACTGCTTCTTTGGTGTTGGAGAAACTCATACATTCAATAGAGATTTTTAGAAACGAGACATCGCACTGCCCTACAGGGGCCAGCCATGTTCACTAATTTAGAGGTCGCACATTGGGAACCTGTGAGCTGGTGGTGGCTTGCAGATGGATTGGGTTTGGCAGGCACTGTGTGTTTTAAACTAGCATTCTAAAATCTGGAGCTTTCATGTGAAAATTCAGATTTGTAGCTTCTCTTGAACCATTGGGCCTCTTAGCACCAATATGTCTTTATGGCAACCGCTGGCTGGATCTGAGTTGAGACTATCATCTATAAGTGATGCTGGCAGTTGTACCTGGTCTGTGTCATTTTTGTTATTTGCCATGCATTTGAGTTTAATTAGTTCCAAATGAACTTATTTAGTTTAGAGATGAAACAAGTGAGGCTCAGAGAGGCTAAGTAAATTGGCCTCCACATGAACTCTTAAAATAGTGGGCTGTCTACATTTTCTTGCAGAGTATCCCTAAGCCTGGTAGTCTGAACTCTGAATGGGATTAGGGGTACACTTTTTATTCTTTAATAGAGATTCTCTGGATATCCCAGAACTAGAATATGACTTTTTAAATGATTTTTTAGAGTCACAGTTTTCTATATAAATACATCCATAGAGCTTTAAATATTACTTTGATGTTTATAAAGAAAGTGAGCAATTTCTTCTGCTAGTTACTCAATATTTTTAAATAAATGCTTAAGCGGGTATTTAAAAATATCTTAATATTTAACATTATTCAACTAATTTAATACTGTAACAGCTATCACTTCACACACACACAACACATGCACACACACATGCGCACAGTACTCTTCTTCTCCTCCTTCCCCTCCCCCCTTCCTAAAATAATTGTATCACAATTCTTATTTAAATCACTATTTAACATTATGACCAGGTAAATATTCGTCACAGCTGAGCCAAGTAGCAGTTTCTTGTGTTGAATAATACTTACATTTCTTTTCTTGAACAATATTTTGTTTTTGTCTGGACCTAGAAATTGCCTCCCTTTTCAAAGTACTTTCCCATGTACCCATCACTTATTCTTCCCACATTTTCCAAGGTAGGTGAGGCTATTAAAATAAATCATAATCTAGAATTTAACATTCATTCACTCTTTTCACCAGTATTTATTAGGTTTATGGAACTCTAGTCATTTATATTTTAGATCAGCATATTATTACTAGTCTACTGTTTTGGAAAACTGTTAAAATAGTATAGTTTCAGGCAGGGTCTCTTTATCTTGGCACTATTAACAACTTGGGCTGGATGATTTTCAGTTGTGAGGGCCGTCCTGGGCATCGTAGGATGTTTAGCAACATCCCTAACTTCTACCCATTGCACGTCAGTAGCAAGTCCCTCAATCCCCACCAGTTATGACAACCAAAAATGTCTTTAGACATTGCCAAGTGACCCTGGAGGGCAAATTCACCTGATATAGAACTACTGTCTTAGTAGAAGGAACATGGTGCTTTAGGATTAGAAACACATATATTTGAACTTGAACCCACACTTGCCATCCATGTAATCTTTGGGAAATTACTTAACCCTCTGAACCTCAGATTCCCCATCTGAAAATGGGGATAACATCTGTGATGGTTAATTTTATGCGACAACTTGACTGGCCTGTGGGATGCCCAGGAATCTGGTTAAACATTATTTCTAGATGTGTCTGTGAAGGTGTTTCCAGAAGAGATTAGCATCTGAATCAGTAGATTGCATAAAGCTGATTGCCCTTCCAGTGTGGGTGGGCTTCATGAGAACTGTTGAGGGCCAATAAAAAGTTGGAATAAGGGAGAATTTGCTCTCTCAGCCTCACTGTTTGAGCGGGAACATTGGTCTTCTCCTGCCCTTGGTCTGGAACATATACCATCAGTGTTCCTGGTGCTCAGGCCTTCAGACTAGAACTGCAGAGTTACTTGAGATCACCATGTTTACTGGGTCTCCAGCTTGCAGAAGCCAAATCATGGAACTTTATCAGTGTATATAGTTGAAAGAGCCAATTTCTTATAATCAATCTCTATATATAAACATAAACATAAACACATATCTATTCCCTGCCACCCTGGAGAACCCTAATACAACATCTAATTCAGTTTTGTGAAGATTAGAAGAAGCAGTATTTGTAAAAATACCTGATACCTAGGAGATGCTCAATACATCTTTCTTCTTTCTTTTTTCATTTTCCATAAAAGTCAAATTGCGATTCTTAGATAAACAACTTAGAGCCTCAGAAAATAATAGAATTTAATTTTTGCTGTGAGGTCAGAATAATTTTCCAGTGGACATTTAGAGTCTCTTTTGCCCACACATTTACCAAAGCTCTCTTTAGCTCGAGGAGTCTTTCCTACATTCGTCACAAATAACAATGGAATTAGGCTAAGGCACCGTTATCACATTTCTTATAAATGGTAGCAACATAAAGAGGAAGCAAAAATCAGCAAAAGCATTGTGGGTTTTAAAACTAATTTCCTTCTGATTTTAGTTTTTATAGCACCATGTATAGCTAATTAAATCTGAGAAAATATTTCCCTTTGATTTGATCACAAGATCTCACAAATTCCCTTCACTTTCTTAAATCTAATGCATCTGAATGAGTCAAAAAGAAACATGTGCCCAGTTGGCCAGAGCTTGCATCACTCATCTACTCTTTTGTTCGTTTATTGAGCACTTACTAGACACTGCCTAAGCACAGGGCCACATGGTTCCTGTCTGAAGAGTTACAAAGGAAGAAGTCAAGTAAATCAGTGATTTAGTATCATGTGATGAGTGTGTACACAATGCTGTGGAAATACAGATAAGAAGCATTTACAATTAGGTAGTTAATATTGCTAACATTTACTGAGTCCTAAGGGCTTAAGTTATAGGCACTGTTCTGAGGGTTTTGCGCATAGTAACTCTTCGAATCTTCCCAACAATTCTACAAGGTAGCACTTTATTTTCATCATTTTATTAGTAAGGAAACTAAGGTTAGGTAACGTGTTCAAGGTTACTCAGTTAAGTGGCAGAACCGACATTAGAGACCTAGCTGTTAGGTTTTATGTCCGTGTTCTTAATCAGTACTCTATACTGCCCCTGTATAGAAAAGACTTTCAGAGGAGGGAGTTCTTGACCTGAGATTTGAAAAACCACTCAGTACTAGTTAGCTGTGTGAAAGATGTAAGGGCAATCTAGAGGGTGGAAGCAGCATGGGGGAAAGTCCAGAGTCATAAGACAGCATATGTTTGAGTTGCTAGGGTGTTAGTGGGTGAAGCAGAGGGAGATAAGGCTCAAAACAAGGCAAGTCTCTGTGCATTAAACTAGGAATTTTAAGTTCCAGTTGAAAAGCTATGGGGCTTCAATGACTGTAAGTGGGGGAATGATATAATCAGATTTGAGTGTTAGAAAGGGTCCTTGGGACAGCGATGTGGGGGACAGATGAGTAGAAAGACTTACTAGGAGGAAATTGCAATATCAAGATGACAGGTGGTCAGAGTCTTAAATTTTGTCTCTGGTCTTGAGAATGGGAAAGAGAGGGATAGATCCAGCTTGTACTGGCTCATGAGAGCCAGTTGTTAAATTTCCAGGAATTTTGTGAGCTGGCTATTAAACAAAGCCATCATTGAAAATTAAAGTATATACACTTACAATTCAGTTATATTAAAAACAAAAGAAACAAATACTCAAAACTCATCATTTTATACTTATTTTACTACTTTTACTGCTACTACTCTCTTGAGGTTATTTATGCCTGTTGTATCTGTAGGTGGAAATACTATATAATGTGTGGTAATGCACTTCTCTTCCCAATTCTATTCAGTGATGTCACATTAGTAGCTTGAAATCAACCATGGTGGGAGGATTACACCATGGAAATCATCAAATGCTACTAATCCCCCATCCCCTGCAAAAGCTGGTAGATAAACATTTGCCAGTATACCACTGGATAGTTATGAGAAATATTTAAAGCCGGAACATATAAGACAATGTCAAATTGTGTACTGTGGGAAGAAGCGAAGGAAGAGTCTTGGGCTATTACATTTCTAATTTGGGCAACTGGGTAAACAGTGGTGGTAATACAGAGATAAGGGATTATAAGAGTTTTAGAAGAAAGATGATGATTCGTTTTGGACTTGTTGGATTTGAGCAGAGATATACTTAAATGAATGGGTCTGGAGGTAAGCATAGAGTTTGGGGCTAAAGGTATAGTTTGAGTGTTTTTCACATGAAAAGCTATACAGTGAGTAGAACAGAGGGCAGGAGCCAGAACCCTGGTGAGTGAAGACCATTAGGTGCCATTAGA
Source organism: Balaenoptera acutorostrata (assembly GCF_949987535.1). Taxonomy (NCBI): domain Eukaryota; kingdom Metazoa; phylum Chordata; class Mammalia; order Artiodactyla; family Balaenopteridae; genus Balaenoptera; species Balaenoptera acutorostrata. The sequence continues at coordinate 8,702,372 of NC_080068.1, forward strand.
GGATGGGAAGAACTAACCATACAAAGGATGAGAGAAAGGAGAGTCACGTAAGAAAAAGAAAACATTAAATGTTACAGAGAGGTCAAAGTAAACAAGTCTAGGGATTCACCACTGCATTTGGAAATGCAGAGGTTATTGGAGAGTTGAGGGAGTGTAGTTTTGGTGCAACAGTGTTGGTAGAGGCCAGTCTCCAGTGACTGGGGAGTAGATAGACAGTAATGGAGTGAAGACAGTGAGTGTAGACCACTCTTAAGATGGTTGACTATGAAAGGAAAGAGAGTAAGATGGAGATGGTAGCTAAAGGGGAAATGCAGTCACAGGAAACTTTTACTTGTATTCAGATGTGGTCGTCCAAGTCTTTTCTATGCTAAGGGAGAAACATAAGTAATGAATGAGAAGATAGACAGGAAGAGAGGAAATGTGGTAAACATGATGGCCTCCAGGGAACTGCACCTCCTGGGATTCATACCCTGTGACTTTGCCCTTGGCCTTGTGACTAGTTCTGGCCAAAGGGACATTAGCAAGTAGGATGCCAGCAGAGGCCTGGGAAGCACTTGCAAAGTGGGATTTGTCCTCCTGTGGAAGCCATCTGCCATGCTATAAAAATGCTTGGACTAGAGGCTAGTCCAGACCACTGAATGATAAGCAGTCACATGAAGAGAACCCTGGAGGATGAGAAACCACAAGGGATGGTTCAGCCCCAGTTAAGCTCCCAGCTGGTTGGAGCCTCATGAGTGACTCCAGACAAAGTCAACAGAAGAATGCCCCATTTGAGCTCAGTACAGATTGCAGAATCATGTGCAAATAGGGGGACTGGTTTTAAGCGATTTAATTTGGGGTTGGATAGTTATGCAGTAATAGATAACTGAAATGGGAGAAAACAGAGAAGTTGCCTGAGTCATTGGGGAGGCAATATTGCACAGTGATTAAAGACATAGGCTCTGAAATGGGACTTCCTGGGCTCCAATACTTAATTTGCATAATCTTGGGTAAATTATTCAGCTTTTAGAAGCCTCAGTTCTTTATCTGTAAAATGATGATGGAGATTAAGTGAGGCGATAGACTCTCAGTAAGCCCTTGATAAATATTTGCCTGTCTCATATAAACACAGGTGGAAGGTTTAACTTTGAAGAGAAGGAGACTCTTTGTTCTTCCAGACAAAAGGGAGGAAAGCTTAACTGTAAGGATACGTTGAGGTGAGGCCCCTAGAAATATCAGTCATTAAGTTGGACTCAGTTACACCTGCCTCACATTTATATAGCATTTCACAGTGTAAAAAAGATTTTCTTGTATACTGTTTCATTTTATCCAATAAGAAAAGGAGGGGAGATAACACTTAACTATAAAGAAACAGAAGCTTGAAGAATATAAGTTATTTGGCTAAATGTGCAAGACTTAAGAGGTGAGCACAGATTAGAACGCTGTGCTGTGGACTCAGAATCCAGGGTTCTCACATGGTCGCACAGAACAGGCTGCAAACTAGACATCAGAAGTCTGGCTTTGGTACTGCCAAGTCCTAAGTGCTACTTTGAGAAAATTACTTAATGTCTCCAAACTTCATCTATAGAATGGGAATAACAATTCCAATGTCAAAGGGAGCCATTGAAGTGGGGAAGCTCTTTGCAAACTCTGAAATAACATACACGTGGAAGTGATTATTATTTCCATTGCTCTGCCTGGTGGCTGTTATCAGTATTATCATTATAGCCATTTATGTCTTATATTTAGTGTGGTATAAGGGAAATGAATCTTTAGTGTTCCTTACTTTTTCTCCTCCCTCTTTTCATGTCTTCTTCCCCTTGGTGACATCAAGCTACCCAGGAGTCCTAGTTCCAAAATATTTTCACATTTAGTTCACTCAATGAAACAAACTCACATGTCCTATATTCCACATATTTAAATTCTAGTTTTCTATATGCATCGAATCCATAGGTAGAAGATAAGAAAATTTCTAAGTTAATGCCTTTCTAGTCCTGGTAAGAGGTATCTTCACATTGGCCTTAACCTAAAGGAGCTACAGAATGCTGAGATTCTTGGCATAGCTGTGGAGAAGACATATGAAGGCAGAATAAGTATAGGGTTTGTCATATGAGCTTAGGTGGCCAGTTGTGCAGGATTTTTGGGAGTCAACCCCAACTTTTGCTGCATGGTCCCTGATTATTTACTGTGTCCCAGGTTGGAACTATTTTTTAGGGGTCTCATGTTTATTTCCATCCTGAAATCAAAAACAATTTAAAGACAGTATATGGTTATGTCATTTAGAATGATCCAAGTGGGGGGGACCTTCAAGATGCTGGAGGAGTAAGACATGGAGATCACCTTCCTCCCAACAAATACATCAGAAATACATCTACATGTGGAACAACTCCTACAGAACACCTACTGAATGCTGGCAGAAGACCTCAGACTTCCCAAAAGGCAAGAAACTCCCCACGTACCTGGGTAGGGCAAAAGAAAAAAGAAAAAACAGACAAAAGAATAGGGACGGGACCTGCACCAGTGTGAGGGAGCTGTGAAGGAGGAAAAGTTTCCACACACCAGGAAGCCCCTTCAATGGTGGAGACGGGAGCTGGGCAAGGGAGAATATTGGGAGCCATGGAGGAGAGCAGAGCCACAGGGGTGCAGAGGGCAAAACAGAGAGATTCCCACAGAGGATCGGTGCTGACCAGCACTCACCAGCCCAAGAGGCTTCTGTTCACCCGCTGGGGCAGGTGGGGGCTGGGAGCTGAGGCTCGGGCTTCGGAAGTCAGATCCCAGGGAGAGGACTGGGGTTGGCGGCGTGAACACAGCCTGAAGGGGGCTAGTGCGCCACAGCTAGCCGGGAGGGAGTCCGGGAAAAAGTCTGGACGTGCCTAAGAGGCAAGAGACCATTGTTTCGGGGTGCACAAGGAGAGGGGATTCCTTCCCTGTGTGCCCACAGAGGCAGAGCACAGCCTAAATGAGCTCCAGAGATGGGCACGAGCCACGGCTATCAACTCAGACACCAGAGATGGGCAGACACTAAGGCTGCTGCTGCCACCACCAAGAAGCCTGTGTGCGAGCACAGGTCACTATCCACACCTCCCCTCCTGGGAGCCGGTGCAGCCCGCCACTGCCAGGGTCCTGTGATGCAGGGACAACTTCCCCGGGAGAACACATGGCACCCCTCAGGCTGGTGCAACATCACGCCAGCCTCTGACGCCACAGGCTCGCCCCGCCTCCTCCGTAACCCTCCCTCCCCCCCGGCCTGAGTGAGCCAGAGCCCCCGAAGCAGCTGCTCCTTTAACCACATCGTGTCTGGGCAGGAACAGAAGCCTGAGGGTAACCTACACACAGAGGCGGGGCCAAAACCAAAGCTGAACCCCAGGAACTATGCGAACAAAGAAGAGAAAGGAAAATCTCTCCCAGCAGCCTCAGGGGCAGCGGATTAAATCTTCACCATCAACTTGGTGTACCCTGTATCTGTAGAATACCTGAATAGACAACGAATCATCCCAAAATTGAGGCGATGGAATTTGGGAACAACTGTAGACTTGGCGTTTGCTGTCTGTGACTGACTTGTTTCTAATTTTTATGTTTATCTTAGTATAGATTTTAGCGCTTGTTATCATTGACAGATTTGTTTATTGGTTTGGTTGCTCTCTTCTTTTTTTTAATTACTTTTTTATTTTTTTATTTTAATAATTTTATTTTTTCTTTTTAGTTATTATTCTTCTTTCTTTTTTTCTCCCTTTCTCTGAGCCGTGTGGCTGACACGGTCTTGGTGCTCTGGCCTGGTGTCAGGCCTCAGGCTCTGAGGTGGGAGAGCCAAGTTCAGAACACTGGACGACCAGAGACCTCCAGGCCCCAAGTAATATCAATAGGCAAGAGCTCTCCCAGAGATCTCTGTCTCAACACTAAGACCCAGCTCCACCCAACGGCCAGCAATCTCCAGTGCTGAACGTCCCATGCCAAACAACTAGCAAGACAGGAACACAACCACACTCATTAGCAGAGAGGCTGCCTAAAATCATAATAAGGCCACAGACACCCCAAAACACACCACCAGACACAGCCCTGCCCACCAGAAAGACTAGATCCAGCCCCATCCACCAGAAAACAGGCACCAGTCCCCTCCACCAGTAAGACTACACAAGCCACTGAACCAACCTTACCCACTGGGGGAAGACACCAAAAACAATGGGAACTACGAACCTGCAGCCTGTGAAAAGGAGACCCCAAACACAGTAAGTTAAGCAAAATGAGAAGACAGAAATATGCAGGAGATGAAGGAGCAAGGTAAAAACCCACCAGACCAAACTAATGAAGAGGAAATAGGCAGTCTACCTGAAAAAGAATTCAGAGTAATGATAGTAAATATGATCCAAAATCTTGGAAATAGAATAGAGAAAATGGAAGGAAACTTTAACAAACACCTAGAAGAACTAAAGAGCAAACAGACAATGAAGAACAACACAATAAATGAAATTAAAAATTCTCCAGAAGGAATCAATAGCAGACTAACTGAGGCAGAAGAACGGATAACTGACCTGGAAGATAAAATAGTGGAAATAACTACCACAGAGCCAAATAAAGAAAAAAGAATGAAAAGAATTGAGAATAGTCTCAGAGACCTCTGGGACAACATTAAATGCACCAACATTCGAATTATAGGGGTATCAGAAGGAGAAGAGAACAAAAAGGGTCTGAGAAAATATTTGAAGAGATTATAGTTGAAAACTTCCCTAACATGGGAAAGGAAATAGTCATTCAAGTCCAGGAAGCTCAGAGAGTCCCATACAGGATAAATCCAAGGAGAAACATGTCAAGACCATAAAAATCAAACTGTTAAAAATTAAATACAAAGAAAAAATATTAAAAGCAGCAAGGGAAAAACAACAAATAACATACAAGGGAATCCCCATAAGGTTAACAGCTGATCTTTCAGCAGAAACTCTGCAAGCCAGAAGGGAGTGGCAGGACATATCTAAAGTGATGAAAGGGAAAAACCTGCAACCAAGATTACTCTAGCTGGCAAGGATCTCATTCAGATTCGATGGAGAAATTAAAACCTTTACAGACTAGCAAAAGCTAAGAGAATTCAGTGCCACCAAACCAGCTTTACAACAAATGCTAAAGGAACTTCTCTAGGCAGGAAACACAAGAGAAGGAAAAGACCTACAAAATCAAACCCAAAACAATTAAGAAAGTGGTCATAGGAACATACATATTGATAATTACCTTAAATGTAAAAGGGTTAAATGCTCCAACCAAAAGACACAGACTGACTGAATGGATAAAATACAAGTCCCATATATATACTGTCTACAAGAGACCCACTTCCGACCTAGGGACACATACAGACTGAAGGTGAGGGGATAGAAAAAGCTATTCCATTCAAATGGAAATCACAAGAAAGCTGGAGTAGCAATTCTCATATCAGACAAAATACACTTTAAAATAAAGACTATTACAACAGACAAAGAAGAACACTACATAATGATCAAAAGATCAATCCAATAAGATGATATAACAATTGTAAATATTTATGCAGCCAACATAGGAGCACCTCAATACATAAGGCAAATGCTAACAGCCATAAAAGGGGAAATTGACAGTAACACAATCATAGTAGGGGGCTTTAACACCCCACTTTCACCAAAGGACAGATCATCCAAAATGAAAATAAATAAGGAAACACAAGCTTTAAATGACACATTAAACAAGATGGACTTAATTGATATTTATAGGACATTCCATCTAAGAACAACAGGATACACTTTTTTCTCAAGTGCTCATGGAACATTCTGCAGGATAGATCCTATCTTGGGTCACAAATCAAGCCATGGTAAATTTAAGAAAATTGAAATCATATCAGGTATCTTTTCCAACCACAGCACTATGAGACTAGATATCAATTACAGGAAAAAAACTGTAAAAAATACAAACACATGGAGGCTAAACAATATGCTACAAATAACCAAGAGATCACTGAAGAAATCAAAGAGGAAATCCAAAAAAACCTAGAAACAAATGACAATGATAACATGATGACCCAAAACTTATGGGATGCAGCAAAAGCAGTTCTAAGAGGGAAGTTTATAGCAATAAAATCCTACCTCAAGAAACAAGAAAAATCTCAAATAAACAACCTAACCTTACACCTAAAGCAATTAGAGAAAGAAGAACAAAAAAACACCAAAGGTAGCAGAAGGAAAGAAATCATAAAGATCAGATCAGAAATAAATGAAAAAGAAATGAAGGAAATGATAGGAAAATCAATAAAACTAAAAGCTGGTTCTTTGAGAAGATAAAAAAATTGATAAACCATTAGCCAGACTGATCAAGAAAAAAAGGGAGAAGACTAAAATCAAAAGAATTAGAAATGAAAAAGGAGGAGTAACAGCTGACACTGCTGAAATACAAAGGATCATGAGAGATTACTACAAGCAACTATATGCCAACAAAATGGACAACCTGGAAGAAATGGACAAATTCTTAGAAAAGCACAACCTTCCGAGACAGAACCAGGAAGAAATAGAAAATACAAACAGACCAACCACAAGCACTGAAATTGAAACTGTGATTTAAAAACTTCCAACAGGGCTTCCCTGGTGGCGCAGTGGTTGAGAATCTGCCTGCCGATGCAGGGGACACAGGTTCAAGTACTGGTCTGGGAAGATCCCACATGCCGCGGAGCAACTGGGCCCGTGAGCCACAATTACTGAGCCTGCACTTCTGGAGCCTGTGCTCCGCAGCAAGAGAGGCTGCGAAAGTGGGAGGCCCATGCACCACGATGAAGAGTGGCCCCTGCTTGCCACAACTAGAGAAAGCCCTCACACAGAAACGAAGACCCAACACAGCCATAAATAAATAAATTAATTAATTAAAAAAAATCTTCCAACAAACAAAAGCCCAGGACCACATTGCTTCACGGGCAAATTCTATCAAACATTTAGAGAAGAGCTAACACCTATCCTTCTCAAACTCTTCCAAAATATGACAGAGGGAGGAACACTCCCAAACTCATTCTAAGAGGCCACCATCACCCTGAAACCAAAACCAGACAAAGATATCACAAAAAAAGAAAACTACAGGCCAATATCACTGCTGAATATAGATGCAAAAATCCTCAACAAAATACTAGCAAACAGAATCCAACAGCACATTAAAAGGATCACACACCATGATCAAGTGGGGTTTATCCCAGGAATGCAAGGATTCTTCAATATATGCAAATCAGTCAATGTGATGCACCATATTAACAAACTGAAGGATAAAAACCATATGATAATCTCAACAGATGCAGAAAAAGCTTTCAACAAAATTCAACACCCATTTATGATAAAAACTCTCCAGAAAGTAGGCATAGAGGGAACTTACCTCAACATAATAAAGGCCATATATGACAAACCCATAGCCAACATCGTTCTCAATGGTGAAAAACTGAAACCATTTCCTCTAAAATCAGGAACAAGACAAGGATGCCCACGCTCACCATTATTATTCAACATAGTTTGAGAAGTTTTAGCCACAGCAATCAGAGAAGAAAAAGAAATAAAAGGAATCCAAATCGGAAAAGAAGAAGTAAAGTTGTCACTGTTTGAAAATGACATGATACTATACACAGATAATCCTAAAGATGCTACCAGAAAACTATTAGAGCTAATCAATGAATCTGGAAAAGTAGCAGGATACAAAATTAATGCACAGAAATCTCTTGCATTCCTATATACTAATGATGAAAAATCTGAAAGAGAAATTAAGGAAACACTCCCATTTACCATTGCAACAAAAAGAATCAAATACCTAGGAATAAACCTAACTAAAGAGACAGAAGACCTGTATGCAGAAAACTAAAAGACACTGATGAAAGAAGTTAAAGATGATACAAACATGTGGAGAGATATACCATACTCTTAGATTGGAAGAAACAACATTGTGAAAATTACTATACTACCCAAAGCAATCTACAGATTCAGTGCAGTCCCTATCAAACTACCAATGGCATTTTTCACATAACTAGAACAAAAAGTTTCACAATTTGTATGGAAACACAAAAGACCCCGAATAGCCAAAGCAATCTTGAGAATGAAAAACGGAGCTGGAGGAATCAGGCTCCCTGACTTCAGACTATACTACAAAGGTACAGTAATCAAGACAGTATGGTACTGGCACAAAAACAGAAATATAGATCAATGGAACAGGATAGAAAGCCCAGACATAAACCCACGCACATATGGTCACCTTATCTTTGATAAAGGAGGCAAGAGCATACAATGGAGAAAAGACAGCCTCTTCAATAAGTGATGCTGGGAAAACTGGACAGCTACATGTAAAAGAATGAAATAGAACACTCCCTAACACCATACACAAAAATAAACTCAAAATGGATTAAAGACCTAAATGTAAGGCCAGACACTATAAAACTCTAGTGGAAAACACAGGAAGAACACTCTTTGAAATAAATCACAGCAAGATCCTTTTTGACCCACCTCCTAGAGAAATGGAAATAAAAAGAAAAATAAACAGATGGGACCTAATGAAACTTAAAAGCTTTTGCACAGCAAAGGAAACCATAAACAAGACGAAAAGACAACCCTCAGAATGGGAGAAAATACTTGCAAACGAAGCAACGGACAAAGGTTTAATCTCCAAAATATACAAGCAGCTCATGCAGCTCAATATCAAAAGAACAAACAACCCAATCCAAAAATGGCTAGAAGACCTAAATAGACATTTCCTGAAAGAAGATATACAGATTGCCAACAAACACATGAAAGGATGCTCAACATCACTAATCATTAGAGAAATGCAAATCAAAAGTACAATGAGGTATCACCTCACATCAGTCAGAATGGCCATCATCATAAAATCTACAAACAATAAAAGCTGGAGAGGGTGTGGAGAAAAGGGAACCCTCTTCCACTGTTGGTAGGAATGTAAATTGATACAACCACTATGGAGAACAGTATGGAAGTTCCTTAAATAACTAAAAATAGGACTACCATAACGACCCAGCAATCCCACTACTGGGCATATACCCTGAGAAAACCATAATTCAAAAAGAGACATGTACACAATGTTCATTGCAGCACTATTTACAATAGCCAGGACATGGAAGCAATCTAGGTGTCCATCGACAGATGAATGGATGAAGAGGATGTGGCACATATATACAATGGAATATTACTCAGCCTTAAAGAGAAATGAAGTTGAGTTATTTGTAGTGAGGTGGATGGACCTCGAGTCTGTCATACAGATTGAAGAAAGTCAGAAAGAGAAAAACAAATACCATATGCTAACACATATATATGGAATCTTAAAAAAAAAATGTTCGAATAACCTAGGGGCAGGACAGGAATAAAGACGCAGACATAGAGAATGGACTTGAGGACACAGGGAGGCAGAAGGGTAAGCTGGGACGAAGTGAGGTAGTAGCATTGACATATATACAATTCCAAATGTAAAATAGATAGCTAGTGGGAAGCAGCTGCATAGCACAGGGAGATCAGCTCCGTGCTTTGTGACCACCTAGAAGGGTGGGATAGGGAGGGTGGGAGGGAGACGCAAGAGGGTGGAGATATGGGGATATATGTATACATATAGCTGATTCACTTTGTTATACAGCAGAAAGTAACACTGTAAAGCAATTATACTCCAATAAAGATGTTAAAACAAGCAAACAAACAAACAAACAAAAATACAGAATGATCCAAGTAGGAAACCACTTCAAGTTTTAAATGTAAAGCAGATGCCTGTGCTGTAGTTTTAAAGATAGGACGTTGTGGAACAATCCAGTATCTATTTAGAATGTAGAAGACCTTGAGTTCTGCTGTGTTCCAATTTGTCCTTCAGACCAGTCACTGGGCATTTTAATCTCACTGAGCTCATTGTATTTGTCACACACACTGATCAAAAATAATTTCACAGCCTTTAGCTTCTTATTTTAAGAACCGAACAAATGTGCTGATTTGTATAAATAAGACAGAGGGGAGAACTTTCCTGGGAAACAAGAGACTTTTGAAAACAACTGTCAAACTGAAGACTACAGGAGTCTTAATTAGCTGATGCTTGCAAAATACTTCGAAAATGAAACCCATGATGTTCTTGCTAAGTATGATGAATACCATTCATTCTTGGATAAGTAAAACGTCATATATTTTGAGACATTTGAATTTGTGTGCACTCTCTACAAGATGCAGATTGTTATTTTTGCAGAAAGAACAAATGAAACTCTATATGAAAAATGCAGAAGTGAGACAAATTTTTGAATAGAGTTATTATTCTTGAAGACGTAAATATGCAGTGGTGATGTGAAATTAGATGAATATTATTTTGCCCAAATGTGTGAGCTGATTCAAAGCCAGCAGTATAGCTGAAAGAACACGTGGTATGGAATTGGAAGATCTAAGTCCAGACTTAAACTACTTTTTACCAGCAGAGAGACTTCGGTCAAGTCACTGGTTTCTTCATCTACAAAACAGGAAAAATAATAGTAGCTTTCCTACTTATCTTCTAGGGTTGTTTTGAGACTCAAATGTGATCAGATAGTCATGTGATAATTTTATTAACTGTCAATATGAAATGAAAGATATTATTTCTTTGAAACATTGATGAGGCAAAAAATGGCTTAATAACCCTAATAAGTAATAATCCACAGAGACTTTAATTCATCCTTTTTTTAAAAAATTCTAGTAGTGCCTAATAGTTATTAATAACATTTTTTTAAATTTATTTATTTATGGCTGTGTTGGGTCTACGTTTCTGTGTGAGGGCTTTCTCTAGTTGTGGCAAACGGGGGCCACTCTTCATCGTGGTGCGTGGGCCTCTCACTATTGCGGCCTCTCTTGTTGCGGAGCACAGGCTCCAGACGCACAGGCTCAGTAATTGTGGCTCACGGGCCTAGTTGCTCCGCGGCATGTGGGATCTTCCCAGACCGGTGCTCGAACCCGTGTCCCCTGCAATGGCAGGCAGACTCTCAACCACTGCGCCACCAGGGAAGCCCCTAATTCATCCTTTTACTTACAGCTCTTAGGTTATTTTTTTCTTACCTTTGTCCCATTGTTTATTTTCATGGGTCTAGAGAGGTTAAAGATGAGAGATGGTGGGGAAATTCAAGGAGAGCCTTTTCCTTCTCTTAGGAACAAAGTGTCTCATTACCAAACTTTTAGGAGAACCTCATCTGGAATTTTAAAAGATGACTGCTAGACTCCATTTTTTAGGTATGGCCTTTCTAGGGAAGCCCAGGATTTAGAATTTCAAATGCCTGCAGTTCTTCTACTGGCTGGCCCATATAGCCTCAAAACGAATATCCAGATGAAACGTTTGACATGGCAGAAATAGGTCTTCCATTAAGAACTAAACAAACACCCACGAATGTCAATTCTATTCTAACTCATGCGAATAGTTGTCTTGACACAGTTTCTAACATTTTTCATTTAATATGTATAAACAGTATGGTAAAGTAAAAATGCCTATCAATTCTTTGCTGTTCCTCCCATTGAGAGGTGAAGTTGAATTCTCCTCCCCTTGAATCCAGACTGGCCTTAGTCAGTCACTTACCTGACCAAACAATTGAGGTGGAATTGATGTTCTGGGATTTTCGAGGTTAGCCTTGGACCTTTGACGTTAATCTCTCGGAATACTTGTTTTGGGAGTCCCGAGCCAGTTTGTAAGAGACCGTCACACCACAGAAGACACTGTTCATGGTCCCTGATCCCAGCTATCCACGTGTCCTTGCAAAGGTACAGTGTATGTGAGTGGAGCCACCTTGGACCCTCCAGAGTGGCTCACCTGCCAGCTCAGTACCTCTGAGCGACCTGCCCAAACTCCTAACGCACAACATCTTGAGAAATTATGTAATAATGGTTGTTTACAGTCACAATTTGTAAGCAGCAATGAAGAATTGGACTGAACATTAAATATCTTGAGTGAAATATTCGTTAGAAGTAGAATAACTTATGTTCATCAAAGTATTATTTTATTGAAAAAGTAGGTTCTTATCATTGGCTGTTTAACATAGTAGCTAATGCAATGGCTTATATTTTTTGAGATTTTACTATGTGCCAGGTACTATGGTAAGTACATCACCCATGCATCACCCATATATTCCCACCTGTCGCCTCACCTCCACTTCATAGAGTATCCATCCATCCAATGAGAGCTTGCTGCACATCCCTCTGTGCCACTGTGCCCAGTCATGAGTGAGGTGCATGGAAGCCAAAGGAATTTCCAAAGGGGCGGCCTTGACATTCTCAAAGATCTCTCTCCTTCTAGCTCAGGAGAAATTCGGATATTCTGCCTATTCTATAATGTGTAACTGAGGGATTCCTTTAACTATATTTAGAGGATCCCCCCAGGCTTATCTTAGGCAAGACTGTGCGATAGCCTTGTTCCCACACCTCTTCATCATTCCTTTCAGAGTTCCTCATGCTACTCTGTCACCCACCACTCACTAATCTCACTGGGTCTCATTTCACACCTTCATTCGGGATGGCCCCCTGGAGGCAGTGCTCTGCTCCTCTCCTGAGACATTTGCCATTCCTTCAGAAAGTCGCCACCTCTCCCTGCCCTGGGGTGTAGGGGAGGAATGACTTTGGCCACATTTAATTCTCTTTGCTCAAATCATACTCTGATATCTGTCCTTTAAGTTCCTCTTTCTCTGTGAATGTGGGGCTTTCTCATATTTACATCTATTTATTCCTCCCTGCTTTTTTGCATATTCTTTGAGGTATAGACTTTTGAGTATGGCCAGAGGTGGATGCACCACAAAGCTAAGAAGCTTAAGTTTCAGGGCTCCTCACTTTTACAGGCTCCTTACAAATCCCTACGCCTCATTTTGATCTTTTTTTTTTTTTTCACTTTTTTGAATTTGTCAAGTTTTATTTGTGGCCAAGTACATGATATATATACATATATATACATATATATACATATATATACATATATATGTATATATATGTATATATATGATATAGAAATATACATGATATTGAAATATATATAAATATACAAATGTTTTATTGACATAAGGTAAAAAAAAAAGCATGCTCTGTATTTGTAGGTTTTGTAGTTCTATACACATCTATTAAATTGAGCTGGTTGATTTTAATACTCAGATCCTCTATGTCCCAGCTAAATTTTTATCTTCTAGATCTGTCAGATTTTGAAAGATTTATATTGGAATCTGTTACTGTAATTATGCATGCATTTTAAAAATATTTATTTATTTATTTTTGGCTGTGTTGGGTCTTCATTGCTGTGCACGGGCTTTCTCTAGTTGCGGAGAGTGGGGGCTACTCTTTGTTGCAGTGCGCGGGCTTCTCATTGCAGTGGCTTCTCTTGTTGTGCGGCACAGGCTGTAGGCACATGGGCTTCAGTAGTTGTGGCACGCAGGCTCTAGAGTGCAGGCTTAGTAGTTGTGGTGCACGGGCTCAGTAGTTGTGGCTCATGGGCTCTTGAGCACAGGCTCAGGAGTTGTGGCACATGGGCTTATTTGCTCCATGGTATGTGGGATCTTCCCGGACCAGGGTTTGAACCTGTGTCCCCTGCATTAGCAGGCGGATTCTTAACCACTGTGCCACCAGGGAAGCCCATGCATGCATGTTTTAAAATGAGGTTCTTCTTTTATTTTTATGTTTTTATTTTTTTAAAAAAAAGAAGTTCCAGGACTTACCTGGTGGTCTAGTGGGTAAGGCTCCACGGTCCCAGTGCAGGGGGCCTGGGTTCAATCCCTGGTCAGGGAACTAGATCCCACATGCATGCCACAACTAGGAGTCTGCATGCCGCAACTAAAGATCCCACATGCCGCAACGAAGATCCCTCATGCTGCAACTAAGACCCGATGCAGCCGAAATATCAAGCAATCAATAAATATTTAAAAAATAAAAAAATAAAAATGAAAAAGAAGGTCCCACACATTGTGTAAACCTCTGGTTCACAAGTGGTGAATCTACTCCTTAGTACGGCTCACCTGAATGCCTGTGGTATTTGTCATGTTGCAGGACTTAGTAATATCTGAATGATTTGCTTCATAGTCCTAATAGCATGGCAATTCACCTTTTGAAACCTCCCTAGCCCCTAAAAGGATCAGTTACATGAGTCCTTTTCTTTTTCTGCCTTTAGCTCTTCTCTCTACCCCCTAAGTTATTTTATTCTCAACCTTCTTAAAATTTCTTTTCTCTGAATGCCAGGTTCTTAGCTTTCTCCTCTTATTTGAATTTCCCTTATTAGTTAAACTCTACCAGCATATAAAACGTCTTTGGATTCAATGGAAATTGTCTCTTCTTTAGTTAATATAGTAAGTCGGTCGTTAAGTTCAGCTGGTTGGGAGAAGAATTTCAAGTGTTTCAGCTCTGTGAAAGTACCAAGAATTACTTACTGGGGTAATTCTCTTCCGGGATTAAGAAAAACAGCAAATCATACCTAAGAACAGTTCCAAGTAACCTCATTCTCATGGCGTTGGGAGCCGCTGAGGAACAGCGGTGGGCTTTGATGAGTAGCTTTTGTGCGAACCGCTAATGAAAGCGTTCACTTCAAGCAGAAGAGCCTTCAGGATTCATCACGCTTCTCGTGTGCCTTGTTGAGAGCCAACACACTGAATAGGGAAAGACGGCTCACCCAGTGGTCCAATGTTACTCATTACCTGCCTTCTGTGAAAGAAGCAGATACAATAAACCCCAGCGGATTTTGTGGCTGAGGTTTGAGGATTTCTTTGAAAATAGGGTGAAAACCTAGGCTTATTTATGCCCTCAGAGGGGAAGCCCTGGAAGATTTATTCAAGCAAGGAGAAGACACGGCTTGTCTACAGCTGTACATTCTGCCTTTCCCACATTGGGAAGAGATTATTTTTCTCTGAATATCCAGGTATCTTCCACTTGCTCCCCCAAATCCACTCCACACCCACTCTCCTGCCTTCTCCGCACTGAGCTGTCCCAGGGCCTGTGTGAACTGTAGCATCAGGTTCTCTTGCACGGTGGTTTCTGTTGGGCTCAGCCAATGGGGTGTACTGGCAGGAGAGATGTGAGGGAAGGAGGAGAGTAAAACCAGGGTGTATATTTTCTCAGCGCCCTCTCTGTGACTGTGTCCCTCTCCGGAAGGTCACAGCCCCTCGCAGTGTCCCTCTCCACACAGCATTTTCTGTCTGGGCTCAAAAAGTTCTCCTTTCCCTGGCTCGTACAAGCTTAGCTTTTACTAGTCTATTCCTGCAACACCTTGTGACTTCTCTATGCCCTGCCCATTCTTTGGTCAATCATCCCTTAATTCTACTCTCCTCAAATCCCCAAATTCAGTTTTCCTGCCCGGATCTGTCATTTCCTTGCTAGACCTTGACCCACAGCACTTGATCCAAATTTAGGATTCATGGGTTTGAATATAATTCAGATCCCCTGCCAGCAAAGCTGCCTCCTGCTCCCCAGTGCTGCCCTGTTTCAAGTCTTTCTATAGTTGCTATGGGTTTGTATAAAGATTATTTTAAGATGAAGACATTTGAGATCCAACAGCAAAGCCTTCTCAGAGCATCCCTTGTCTGACTAAAAGCAGAAACTTCTGAGAAATGAGAACTACCATAAATTCCCTCTTCAGGGTGGCTCTATTCCCAGTAGAGAGAACAAGGGTAAATCTACCATAATTTCCTCTCCAGGGCAGTTTTATCACCTTGAAAAAGACAGACAAACCACTTATACCTTTACAACAAATATCATAAACTCTCGTATCTCCAGTTTGTTCTAAAAACCCATTTGTCTTTCCTAAAAAATCTTTTTGTTCTTGCCACAGAAGCTGTTTCTCCCTTTTCCCTTTCTCCTACCAAATTAGGTCGGTAAGCCTTTAACAGTTTAAGGAGCCAGCTACTTTTGTTGGCCTCTCTATGCATATAAATAAATGTTTCTCTCCTATTAATCTGTATTTTGTCAGTTTCATTTGCAGGCCCCAATTACTGAATATAAGAGGGTAGAGGAAAAAGGTTTTCCTCCCTTACATTGCCTTAGCAGGTGCACATATTTCTTTTTATTTATTTATTTATTTTAATTTTTTAAAAAAATATCTTTATTGGCGTATAATTGCTTTACAATGGTGTGTTAGTTTCTGCTTTATAACAAAGTGAATGGAACATAACAGTCCTCACCTTTGGAGAGAATCAAAAGTTACAAGGTATTAACACGTGATTAGCACTCAATAAACTTGATTTCTCCCAGGATTTGAAGGTGTTATAGAATCGAAGAGTTTTAGAAAGAAATATGGGCATTTAGCTCTGGGAGTGTTTTGTGTTGGAACTTGGCATTTTCAGTTTACCCTCCTATTTCTCTTTTCATGTAATTGCTCGAATGTTATGACACCAGGATTACTCTGGAGGCTTGGGAAGTAAATCAGTCTCTCTGTTCTTTTCCCTTCCATTATAGTCCTTTCCCACACCAAAGGAAACCCAGTTCATTAGCTTAGTTTGACTGAACATTTTAAACATTGTTCTAAATATACTGGTTTTGGCTCGTTAGTCCCAGAATGTGTAGAAATTTGCCTAATCAAAAATCAAAGGGTAGTCTAATTAGGACTTCCCTGGCAGTCCAGTGGTTAGGACTCCACGCTTCCACTGCCGGGGGCACAGGTTCCTTCCCTGGTCAGGGAGCTAAGATCCCCACATGCTGCATGGTGCAGCCAAAAAAAAGAGAGAGAGAGAGAGAGAGAGGGAGAGAGTAGTCTAATTAGCCACATTAAAACAAAACTGTATTTTGCATGAATAATGCTGCACAAAGGGGTCTGTTGTTAATTCTTTTTGGATAATGACTATTTTGGGTTTCATGGCACTAAAATGTACATACCACATTCAGTAACTGGCTGGGCTATGGACCTCCACAGATATTAACCCTGTTAACAAGATGCTGGGACGCATAAGGTGAGACAGCCAGCTGCAGCCATGACCACAACCTCAGACCTTACGGTGGCCACCATCTAAACGCCGGATTTAAGAAAAATAAAACAACAGAGAAGCAAATGTAGGGTAAGCGTGGGCTGGATTTTTGTGTGCCATTGTTTGGGAAAGAAAAGAAGTTAGTCATGTCCAGATCTCAGGCTATAGTAACCTCCTGCATTGCTACCCAGAGAATTTTTCAAAGTATAAGAAAACATTTGTTTGCTTTTGAAATCAATCACTTTAAATTATTTTCCTATCACAAGAAGACATCAACCAGTTGTTTTTATCGGTGAACTGATGCTGTACTTCCCACCCCTCCCTCCCCCATGCCTATCTAAGAAGCTACTGAATGCAAGGTCACTAGGAGTGCCAAGGTCTATGCCAAAAGCTTTAAGCTCCCAGTTTAAAGCAAAAGCTTCCAGTAGTTTCCTCTACCTATATTTTAGGAAATTACTGAGAAGTTTTCCTAGAAAGAGCTTCATCTATACCCCGTTATGAGGTCCTGAAAGCCTGCTGTTACGTGTGCTGGAACTGGGGAGCAGGGAAGAAAAGGAGAAGGGAAGAAGACCCTTGGGGTTCAGCGTTTGTGTTTTGTTTCTTCTGAATTCCAACAGAATGCTGTGTAGATTTAGAGTTAGCTCAAAGTTGCTTGGTCCCCAATAAAAGGTTGGGAAATCCACTGAACAAATGGCTTGAGAGTTAAAAATGATTCCATTGTGCTAAGACAGCATGAAGATCTGACCAATCATGGTGTCTTGAAACCTGCTACAGGTTTTCTTTGACCCATAATCAAGATCAATTCTTCTGACTTTTGTAGATTTCAGGCCACCTTCCTACTGGGTCTCTATCATATTATACAGATGATTAGGTAACTCAAGTTGAATCAAGTATGGTAAAAATGCATTACTTTTGGTGCTCTTTGAGGGTAACTATGAATGGTGGATTCTTATCCTTGTTTATTTACTTTTTATTAACTCTATGGGCATATCAGTATTACTGAACCTATGGTAAACTTTATCCTATTAAAACAAAACAAAAGCATTTACCTGTTCATACTCCACTCATATTCAGTTAAAAACTTATGAGTTGATTGGATGCTCCTTCTAAAAATTTTGCCCATTTGGGGGGATAAGCTGCAAATCTGGGTTTTATACATATTCAGTAGACTACAGTGATTATGTTGTAGTGATAGAGATTTGATTAGAATGTGGTTGGTAGTTTTATTGTTTCAACAATTATAGAGTTTTGCCAGGTATTTGTAAAATATGTATTTCCATAAATGACTACTTTGAGAACTATCTCTATTTATCTCAATTAAGTTTTAGGAATTTGGGATGACCCTTCTTTAAGCAGCACTGCAGTTTCTCCTTATCCTCAAGGGAATGGGTTGGCTGAAAGGGTGGCACAGGGCGTTAAAGATGTCAGGAAAAGATTATAGGAGGATACTGGCTTAAATAACTCACTACTTTTTTTTATTGTTTGACATGACATTCCAAATTCAAAAAGAGAAGTCATCTTGCTGAATCAAAAATGTGTATGTAGAGGATTTTGCTTTGCTCAGCTAATGGATCCTGGAGGAAATCTCCAGAAACTCCTGGCATCAGATATGAACATATTTTTCCTTCTTATGGGAATGGGGGTAATAATAGTATGACCATCGTTCCTAAGTAAGGCCAGTCAAGGTCACTGCAACCTTTCTGCATAGTTGCCTAAGAGAGAAGGCAGAACACAGACACATCCCCGTGTCTGAAACCCCTTTGTTTAGTTTCCTTTTGTATCAAAAGGATTGGCTTTCACCATGGGAGAGGCTGTAACTGGATTTCACCATGAAAGGAAGTTGTAATTAGATTTCTCAGCAGGTCTACGAGTTCTGTCCCTGGAAAAAACAGAAAAAAGGGCCTGAATATTCTTTCCTCTAGCTGGAAAGGTAGCCAGCCAAGCCTGCAGAGATTGGTCTGAAAGGCTCGGGCAGAATGGGCCATGGGTGTGTCATCGTTCCCCGACCTCTGATGGAACAATGTCAACTCTGGCTTCAAGACTGAGTGCGTGGTCCTTCAGGTTGAGGGTGGAAAGCAATGCAAGTGACAGCTAAAGATTTCTTGGCATTTGGTAGGAAACATAGGACATTCCTCCGAATGAAACCCTCTGACTCTTGGTCTCTCTGTCTCTTGGCGTCCTGAAACTTCTATCTCCTAGAGAAGCGGAGGGCACCTAAACTTTGGAACATTCTAGAACATCATTCTCCATCTAGGTTTAGGAATGAACTTACACAAACAACCAGAATATATTTTGGGTACTGTGGTTCATTTTGAGTTCTTAGTTGTATTGGTTCCATTTCAGTTTCCATAATATTTTCTAGAAGTTTAAATTGGAATGCGGTTATGTCAGAGTAGGTGTTTGTATTTGATTTCTTTTCAGTTGTTACAGTTTTTAAAAAGAACTTTAATTTAAATTCACATTTAAAATGGCGAATTTTATTTTTGAAGTTCCGCTTGTTGCCTTGCCACGTAAATCTACTTCATCTAACCATCTGTCTCCACTGGGCACTCCTTGTCTCGCTATATCTCTTTTCTCTTCTTATCTCCTTGTTCTTTCTTTTTCTCCTAAGCATTAACAAGCTGTCTGACCACTGAACCAGAGTGGAAATATGGCCATCCATACTTTTAAAGACAGGAACAGGCTTGGAGCCTACCCTTTTCCATCTCTTGTATTGGCTCTGTCAATGACTCCTTGGAAATTTTAGTGCTGGTAGTTATCGTTCCAGGTTTTTTTAACTGAATTTCCCTCATGTTGCCTGGAGCTCCTCGGGCAGCCAGTATTTTCCCTAACCCCTCCCCCTTGCTCTCCCACCCCCGGTTGTTGGCTCCTTCATTGGCAGCCTCAGCCAAATGTATAAGTCCTCCTCCTTCTCTTGGAGACCAAGGAAACTCCCTTCAGCATTTTTGGTTTTCAAGGCAGACGATGACTACTTGATCTGTTTGTCTTACCTTGTCTAAGGTCAAAAGAATTGAGAATGACATACATATGTGCAGAAAAAGGAGAGGTTTGCCCTGACTGTTTTCCCTGTTACTTTACTTTTCTTCTTACGACTGGCATCTTATTGCCTGGAGTATGTACATCTACACTTCCAAATAAGGCCAGATACCTTTTGTTGAGTTTGTTTATATCAGGCGAAGACTGTAGGCGACTATTTTTAGTAATTATTATAACTATGGAAAAATTTCCCTTCAGGGAAATGTAGTAAACAAAATGATTATTATAAGTGCTTCATAATCAGACTCAGACAGCACATTCTCCTTCACCCTGATTTTACATGATGGCCAAAGGTTTCATTATCAGGGAGCAAACACCTTAGTCATATTTTGGCTAACGTATACATGTTGTTACCTGATCCAGAGTTAACACTGATGCTTTAGGGCTTTTAAAGTATGACTGAGTCTCTGGGGAGAGCTCTATAGCTTGGCGTTAAATTCATCTGAAGATTTAAGAAGGATGGCTTTCTATTTTGAGTTCTCTGTGGAGTCACCATTGACCTCAAAGTGTCCCAGTCCTGCCACTGTATATGATACACTCAGACTCAAAGATGCAGACTTTTCTAGGGCTCTGACCTGCAACTGCCTGGCATCCTGCCTAACTGAACCTACCACTGTGTGAGTCTAGGCTAGGGATAGATACGGTTCATGCCCATCGGAACTCTGAGTCGAACCAGAATTCAACATTAAACATGAATCAAGCAGAGGACAAATACTTTCAGGGCTTCACGTCTCCCACTGCTCTGCCCCTTCCCCTCAGAGCATCTGGCCTTCTCTCTGTTCCTCAGTCTATGGTCCCTCCTGCCACAGGGTCTTTGCAGTCTACGGTCCCTCCTGCCACAGGGTCTTTGCACGCTCAGACTTCTCTCGTCCGCATCCACTTGCTCCAGCTACCACTGCCCAGCACACACACCTCCCACAGGGCTAACCTCTCTTTAGCCTTCCGATCAAGGAAAGCCATCCCTGACCTTGAGTGGAAGTCGGGATCCTTACATGCTTTCTTAGAAGAAAGGTGCTTTTCCTTCTTAACACTTATTTCAGCATATAATTGTACAATACACACTCAATATAACGTGAACTTTTTCACCCCCCAGAATCAGGCTATACAAAAGGGACGTGCCTTATGTTCTAGCACTTCTGAGGTCGCTCGCGTAAAAGGACATTGTCTCAGTTACTTCATTTTGAACAACAAAGTACCATTTCAGGCAGACAGCCTGAAATGGTCTCAAGCAATGCTTATTTTTGTTCTTAAGAAGGTCACCCGGACAATAGAAAAGGAGATAAAGATATTTAAAGCAGATTTAGCAATTATTCTTGAGGTATGACTCCATTTCTGCAACTGTTGGAATTAACACAATTTTAGAAAACCACACTTTATAGACTCAAGCGGTTTTCAATAAGCCCTTTAAAGAGCCCTGGAAAAAGCCATATAGGAGGTAATTAATATGTAGAGATCATCACCATGGAATGAGAATTTATGCTTGGGGCTCAAATTTGCAGCACTAGCAGATTTCTGAGAAGGGAGTTATAAACAACTTGCGGAGGATTGACGATGCACTCCTCTCTATCAGACAATTACAGAGTGGATCCAGTGAACACAGACAGTGATGTTAAAGAGGCATAGAGAGAGTTTTAACAAAATCATTTCATGAAGTATGAGGATAAAGAAATCATTTTTATAAGTACAAAATATTTTAAATGAAATGAGATTTAAAATAATGTATTTGTAACAATAGAGTAAGTGTCCTAAGCATACCTTACAATATTATCCATCTGTGCATTTAGGTTGGCCAAAGATTTTGGCTGAGGATCTTTTTATCAGAAAAATGAAGGTGGCTTTGTATTTGAGGTCACCTTATGTTTGGGCAAATGTACTTTTAAAAAACATTTATCAAAGTATAGCTGATTTACAATCTCGTGTTAATTTCTGCTGTACAGCGAAGTGACTCAGTTATACACACACACACACACACACTCACACACACATAAATTCTTTTTCACGAATGCAGTTTTTATTAATGTGGTAATTTGATTAACAACTGTCTCCCTAACTACGTACGTAGTAAGTGCCACAAGAGCACAGCCATTCTGTTTGTTCCTGTACCATCCCTGGCATTTCACACAGAATAGAACTGAGTACATTAGTTGTTTGAGACATAAGATAAAAATATTACTTATTTCATGACCTGGAAAACACTGGAGAAACTAAAACAGAAATTTTAACAAAAAGTATTTTAAGGAAAGATAAGATGTTTTGATACATTTTGCCCTAGTGTTAATCAAGATGAGAAGAATCTCTTTTACTCCTTATAAATGTAAAAATCCTTAATTATTCCCTTTTATTCTCTTAAGAAATTCAATGGTTCATGTTTTTACAAGGATAATTCTGAGGCCTGTTTTCATTGCAGTTTCCTCACTGGGAGATTCCAAGTTCAAAAAAGCCATTCTTATCAGAGTTAGACCAAATGAGAAAAGTATTAAAAGAACGACTACTTCTTGAGCACTTCCATCCATTGTTTCGGTTAATCCTACAACAGTCTTATGAATTAGCTGTTACCCCATTGAAGAAGTAGGGGAAACAGGTTTGGTGAACTTCATGGCCAACCTTTACCACGGGTCAGATCCTGTAATAAGAGCCTTACACAGAGTATCTCATTCAATTCCCATGACAATTTTATGACCATTATTATCTCTCTTTTACATGTGAGAAGATGAGGCAAAGAGTGGTTAAGATAAAAAACTAGAGAGTGTAAGTGCCAGGGCAGTCCAGGAAGCCTGGCCCTGAGTCCCCTTGATTGATAACCACCTAGATAAGCACATTGTGAAGGTGGGAGGCGGTAGTGGGGACTCGGAAAATGGCTTTATTGTAGGGCCCAGCCTGTCCTACAAAGTGCGGTCCTGTCTCTTTCTCCTCCTTTGCCTTCCCGGTTGCTTTTCCCTGCACTCCACAGTAAGCTGGTCACCATTTCGTAGCTTTCTTGTTCATTTTCTCAACACCTATTCACTGACTCTTTAAAGGAAATGTTTGGCGTACGTAAGTTGGTTGCATAATAGGAAGGAAACGAGCCAGGATGGGAGACTTCATTTCTCAAGGATTTTTAAAGCAGACTAAGAGTTATTTCACAGAGAGGGCTGTGAAACTCGAGCCTCTCTATACTCTTTCATTGCTATGACGACAGGCTGCTCCTGCTACAAGTAGCCAGAAAAAGCAGCTGACATTTCAATTCTAGGAGCGTAGAGGAGAGGTTTACAAAAACAAAAAACAAAAAACAAACCCTTTTGTTTGAATTTCAGTTAGAGACGAAAAAAATACCCTGCCTTTAGAAATTCCCGCCTTTAGAAAAGATAAGAAAGGAGAAATGTTGGGGCCTTTCCCCCCCTCCAGGTAGGCCGATAATACAGAATTGAGTGCAAAGCAGCATTTCGCCTCATTCCTCTTAATGGCAATCTGAAACAGAAGACTCACTCTGGTTTCATTTGACTTGGCCATTAAGAAGCTACTAATGGATGAAGCAGTAATAAATACTCAGTAATAAATACTTCATGCTGAGGCCCTCTCAAGGGCATACGGTAGTGTCAGATTTATTTTTCCATTTCTTTGGATTAAAAAAAGACAATTCAAAGAATATTTCCTTCTTGACCCCCACTATTACTGCCAGAAAAATTATTCCAAGTGTGTAATCAAACACTTCCTCACTGTGTGTCTAGTACTCTGCCAGGTGCTATACCTGACGTTTAAAAAACATTTAATTCCTACAATGACCCCATTGTGGGTATTATTATCACTAATTGCTTAATAGATGGGTAAACTGAGTCCCGGAGGTGTGAAGTGACTGCCTAAGCTCGCATAGCCTGTAAGAGGCAGAGCCAGGATTCAAACTGAGGTGGGTTAGACGCTGAAACCCATGCTCTGTCTGCTCTGTCGGGCTGACTCTGAGGCATAGACCTGGCATTGACGTTTTATTATACAGCAAAGTGTGTGAGTACAAGGAAGAAACCCTGAGGAAAATCTTAGAGTAAATTCCCTTTCTACAGAGTTCCATTCGGGACATATAGGTAGACTAGTGCGTTAATATCAGCTAC
Source organism: Balaenoptera acutorostrata (assembly GCF_949987535.1). Classification (NCBI taxonomy): domain Eukaryota; kingdom Metazoa; phylum Chordata; class Mammalia; order Artiodactyla; family Balaenopteridae; genus Balaenoptera; species Balaenoptera acutorostrata. The sequence goes on from NC_080068.1 coordinate 8,726,354, forward strand.
GATCGATAGATTGATTCGAACGTACCAGACATAGCTGTTTTCCTCGTTTATCACAACAAATCTCTAAGGTTGTAACTAATTTTATGATCCCCATTTTGGCAAATGAGGGCACACGGGTTCAAAGTGTCATTTGTGCAAAGTCACAGACCCTGGGAAAGCCCAGATATAAACCAGATCTGTAAGTTTCTAGAGCCCGTGATCTTGTTCACTTTATTACACCATCTCCCTACAATCAGTCAAGACCACACACTCTGTTCCCCAAACTTCTGATCATCTTTTGATGCCCAAGATAAAAATCAGGCTAGCCTCAGGTGGTACTACCTGTGCAAGCCCAGCCTTTGGGAGAAGATGCTCGGTGGGCCCCGTTTGAACCAGACCCTGGCCTAACTGGGCATCTCTTGGGCAGCCAGACCTACTGGGGAAGTTCTCCTGGATTTACGGGCCCCCCTTCTCCTTCACTGAAGGGTGTTCCAGAAGCCATCTGAAGTCTGAAAAACAGTTGCTCATGTTCTTGGTGGAAAAAGATTCCCAACACGTTCTGGACCTTGTGCTAAACTTAGCTAAAATAGCAATGTGTGTGTACCGTTACATATCAACTGAATAAAAATAATAAGCAGTCAAGAGGAAATGAAATGAAGAATGTTTTGGAGTTGTCCAGATATATCACTATTCATTTCATTTCCGTCATCACTATTTATTATTTTTACTTAGTTGATAAGTGAAAACTGTGCATAAGAGCCTATTGGGGATTAAATACCAAAGGACCTGGAAGGAAACCCCAGTACTCAAATTGCTAAATGGCTGTACAAAAATTCCCTGAAAGAGAAAAGGCAAGATTCATTAATAATATGTACATATTCTTTTCCAAAATGTGGAAAGCAGCATTGTTTGATTGGATGATCAGTAGATGAAACAGACTGCTGGATCTTGTTAAATGGACAGAAATATAAACTTAAGTCTTTCCTGAGAGGGGCGTCCTTTTTTTTTTTTCATATTCATAGTTAACGTACCCATCAACATTTAGCTGAATGAGCTGTGAATTGAAAAAAAACTGGTATCCATGAGAAAGGGGAGAATCAAAAAAAAAAAAAAAGATTTCTGCTGAGTTGGACCAAGTGAACATTTCTATTCAGTGTACTTAGGCCCTGGGCCAGAGGGGAGCTCAGATATAATGCCAAGGTGACATATTTAACCTCTGTGCCAGATTAAAGGCAGTTCAAAAGAGATATTCTCTCTGCTCTGCCTCTTGGTTATAGTATCAACAGCATCGATCTGCAGTTGAAAGCATGGTTTTCTCCTGCAGGGTGACCTCTAATACCCAGGAGGAATGAGGGAGCATGACTTGCATTATTGTTTTATTTTAGAAGATAGAGCCAGAAATGAAGGTCCCTTACAATATAGGAGTTATCATAATTTTTTAGCTCTTCAATTCCCCTCCCTCCTTTTTCCCTTCCTAAATTAGACATCGTTAGGAATTAGAAATTTTATGTATGTGTGTGTGTGGGGGGGGTATCCTAAAAAATGATAGAAGGGGACAAGAGACAGTGAGTCAGAAAACTATAAAAGGGAGTCAGGAAAAAATAATCACAATAACTAAAAAATAATCAAAGGAAAATATAGTATTATAGGGATTTTCTTACCTTTTGGAAAAGCAAAATGTTCCATTTCTACATTGCTCTTAGGTACAGACTGGGATAGTGGTGGTGATTGAATAACTTCAGATAATTTAACCATGGAAAACACCCAAGTTACTTTGATTTGAAAGTTTTTTTTTTTAACAACTACTTTCCTTTTGATTTATTTAATATATTTAGTAAACTATTTCTACAAAACACATTTCAGGATTTCAGACTTCACGAAGATCTGAATGCTAGTCTGGCCAGCAACATTTCTACATTTCTAAACATCATTTATTAGTTCTTACTATTTAATCTTGGAGAAGAAAAGGAAACATGAATTCAAGTGTTAACATTCCCTAGTAAGTAGCTTTTCTGTAAATCATGCAAAAGGGTATTTTTGTTCTTGTTGTTAAAAAATGGCTTTGTATTAGGCAAAAATATTAGACATCTTTATCAGATCATGCAAATCAGGTTAACAAATACAGTAAACTTATTAAAATTTACCTTCAGGTAGGTGGCTGGACCCAGAGCCTTGGCAGAAAATTGAAGTTGAATCCTGTCCTTGCACACAGTCAGGAAATAAGTTTCACAAATGTCCAATACTCTTTAAATCGCTTTCCTCGTTAGCCCTGCTTCTTTGCCCAGAAACACATTCAGGTCTATTGGAGTTGAAATTCTGCTGCTCTGTCAGCTACTCAGGGTCTGAGGTGACAGACGAATTTGGAGGTTGGCACAGGGACGTATTTCAGACTGTCATCGTTTTTGTCGCAGATTCCTGCAGTTCTCCAGCGGGCTAGCCTCTCACTCCAAGGGCAAGGGCGCGCTGAGCTTTACAGGCAGTGCAGACCCACAGGGAGAGAGCTCATTCTGCCGGAGAGAATGGGTTAACAGTCCTCCCCTCAAGCTCTTGTTCTCAGAGGCTTGTAACTTGGCCAGAATATAAGCACTTGGCTCCTTATGCCTTTTTCTGTTTTTCTTCTCTTTTTCAAACAACTCTAAAAGGTTTTACAAGCCAGATCCCTTTTGGGGGAATTTTTATTTTAAGACTGAAAAGAAACTCCATGCTGTGGTTTCTTCCTAAAGGAAATCGGTGGGGTGGGGTTTAAGGAAGGGGTAAGAATAATTGCAGCAGATGCATTTTTACATTGCTTCTGCAAAAATTGTTCTCACGAATATGCCTGAATTTAGTTAACAGCAGGATACTGCAGATACTTCAACCTTTCTTTAAGTGACCTTCAGAAATGTACATGTATGTGAAGCATTACTCCTTCGTAGTGTAGCTCATTTATAAGCCGATTCAGGAATGTTACAGTTCGTAGACTATTCTTCCCCCTACACAGCTCCCTACCACAACCTTCTGTATGATGATTGGTCTGGAAGAAGGAGTTTTGCCATGAAATAGACCTGGCGTTCTGGTTATTTATGTATGTATCTGATCTCTTCCACGGCTATGTCTACATTGATTGCACATTTACTACGTCAGACACTGGCTAAAGGTTTTTTTAATGCATCCATTTCAGTTTATCCTCACAAGTCTACATGAAGTGAGTACTACACGCATTTGATGATAGTGTGGTTTAGTGGGAAAGTCTCCATGTTTGAGGCCGCACAGCTTGGGTTTGCATCTTGGTTCCTAACTGGATATGACCTGGGACAAGTTAGGTAATGTCTCTAAGCTTCAGAATTCTTATCTATAAGACACGGGTACAAATAAGGGGATGATATTAGTATCTACCTCAGGTGGCTGTCCTGTGTTTTAAGCAGGTAAACACCTCCTGCCACCCCGCAGACACTCAAATGTTAGTGATTATGATTTGCATGAGGAAACCCGAGCTTGGTGAACCTGAGTGACTTTTCCAGGGTCTCTGGCTCGTAGGTTGTAGAGCAGGATGCCGGCCCAGCTATCTCGGCTGACTGCTGCGTCTGTGGTACTCAACTTCTAGGCTGTAACACCTCCTTCTGAGGGAGCCGTGAACGCCTTGAGGGTGGGGACGTGCGCGCTCTGTATTCCCCATGTGCCTAGCACCGTGCTTTACATACTGTAAAGGCCCCATTAACCTTAGATAAATGGTTAAAATTTAATTTAACTTGGATTTTTCTACATTTATGCCAAAGTCAGGCCAAAAGCAAAACAACATTAACAAAAATAAAGAAAAACCCCACCTCTAGTTCTAGGCAAATATGCCCTCGGACAGTTGTCCTTAAGCACTTGAGAAACATTTGCCCTATTTATTTTTCAGAACAGCACAAGAGAAAGGGAACAAGAATTATCTCAATATTGCAGTTGGGGAAATTTGGGAGCGGAGGAAACTGGGCAATTTGCCTAGAACTGAAAACAGGCCACAGTGCAGCTGGGATCGTCTCAGCATCTCCAGAATCAGGATGACTTGTTCCAAGCCGCCTTTCCAGGCACAGGATGAAATGACGTGATGTCCTTTGGCCTCAGACAATGGGATGTTTTTCCTTAGCCCAGGTCTAGGGTGTGAGCAGTCTCCGCAGAGAAGGATCGAAGGAGTGGGCTGTGTTTGACTCTGATGGCACTCTGCTTCTGTGCACATGGTCTGGGAAGTGTGGGAGACACAGGCACCATTTCTCCAGTGGCTCCTGAGGGCCACAGGTGTGGTGGGACTATTGCGGAATATGTAGGACAAGCATTTCTGATGATTTTGCCCAGGCTTGGCTAAAGGCGGTTTTCTCTGGAACTCAAAATGCTAACTTCTTCTAACAACATTCCCCATTTACTTGACATAGCTTCATGAGGTTTGTTTCAGGGGACTACAGCTATTCAGTGAAAATGTAGAGAAAGTTTTAGCTAGAGGGCTATGGGGAAACGATTTGACCAACTAAAGTATTTTCTCTAATACTAAAATTGATGTTTTATGTCTTTGCAAAATGATCATAAAATTTCTTTCAGAAATCTATGCTAACATAAAAAATAACTTGGTTAGAGAAACTGGATTTATCTCTCAAATGTGAATAGGTACCTTGAGAGTTCCTTTGTAGGTGGCAAAGCTTGAGAATTTTGACTCTCAGTTATACAGGATGTTTGCTCTAGGTCTTATTAATCTATAACATGGTTAAAAGGATCCACTGTATTTCTTGTAACTAGATAATAGAGAAAAGTGTGTGTGTGTGTGTGTGTGTGTGTGTGTGTGTGTGTTTTAGTAAAGGGACCTTGAATCCGCAATGTCTTTTAAGTATGACTTTATTTTGGGAATGTTTATGGGCAGATATCCAAACTTTTATTGTTTCTGAAGCTGTCATTTCTAAAATCGTTTACAGCTCATGCAGCTGAGGACAATAAACCTACACCAATACCCACTTAACAGATGGCGCTGTGGAATAGATTTAGAAACTTATCCAATATCTAAATGTGATGAGAGAACTTTGATTAAAAAAAAGATTGTTACATTCCTGCATGTGAACTGACCCAGATAACATCAGCTTTGGTCAGAAGGGTCTAACAAAAGTCAGTATCAAAGTTGAAGTGTGTTTTCAACTTTTTAATGCTCGGATTTCCTTTGAGAGTCTGACAAAAGCGGTGGGCAAGCCCCTAAAGTTCATCCATGAACCGCCCTCCACACCCCTACCCCAGGGGTTCCATGAAGTTAAGAACCTCTGATTCAGGTGCAGGGCCAGAGAACACTTTCATCAGTGCTTGAGCACCAAGTGAGCCCTTTTGTTATACACAGCACAAACCTCTGGGTGATAGGAGAGAAATATCATAGTTCCCACCTATAAGGAGTCTAAGAGACAAGAATATACTCGTTGTCAAAAGGGGGCATGGGGGCTTCCCTGGTGGCGCAGTGGTTGGGAATCTGCCTGCCAATGCAGGGGACACGGGTTCGAGCCCTGGTCTGGGAAGATCCCACATGCCGCGGAGCGACTAGGCCCGTGAGCCACAACTACTGAGCCTGCGCGTCTGGAGCCTGTGCTCCGCAACAAGTGAGGCCGCGATAGTGAGAGGCCCACGCACCGCGATGAAGATTGGCCCCCGCTTGCCGCAGCTAGAGAAAGCCCTCGCACAGAAACGAAGACCCAACACAGCCATAAATAAATAAATAAATAAATAATTAAAAAAAAAAAAAAAAAAAAAAAAAGAGGGCATGATTCCATTGGAGTAGTCGTTGATGAAAAATTAATCAGTTGATTTCAGAAAGAAATGGAAAATTTTATTCGAGCCAAATTTGAGGATTGTAGCCCAGGAAGAGCAACTCAGAAAGCTCTGAGAACTGTTCCACCCATTAGACTTTAAGATACAGTGATATAAGTTTTTTTGAGACAGAGGGCTGTACATCAAATGATGTATTTTTTTTAACACCTTTATTGGAGTATAATTGCTTTACAATGGTGTGTTCATTTCTGCTTTATAACAAAGTGAATCAGCTATACATATACATATATCCCCATATCTCCACCCTCTTGCGTCTCCCTCCCACCCTCCCTCTCCCCCCGCTCTAGGTGGTCACAAAGCACCGAGCTGATCTCCCTGTGCTATGCGGCTGCTTCCCATTAGCTATCTATTTTACGTTTGGTAGTGTATATATGTCCATGCCACTCTCTCACTTTGTCCCAGCTTACCCTTCCCCCTCCCCGTGTCCTCAAGTCCATTCTCTAGGTCTGCGTCTTTATTCCTGTCTTGCCCCTAGGTTCTTCAGAACCCTTTTTTTTTCTTTTTTTTTAGATTCCAGATATATGTGGTAGCATACGGTATTTGTTTTTCTCTTTCTGACTTACTTCACTCTGTATGACAGACTCTAGGTCCATCCACCTCACTACAAATAACTCAGTTTCATTTCTTTTTATGTCTGAGTCATATTCCATAGTATATATGTGCCACATTTTCTTTATCCATTCGTCTGTCGATGGACACTTAGGTTGCTTCCATGTCCTGGCTATTGTAAATAGAGCTGCAATGAACATTGTGGTACATGACTCTTTTTGAATTATGGTTTTCTCAGGTCATATACTCAGTAGTGGGATTGCTGGGTTATATGGTAGTTCTATTTTTAGTTTTTTAAGGAACCTTCATACTGTTCTCCATAGTGGCTGTATCAATTTACATTCCCACTAACAGTGCAAGAGGGTTCCCTTTTCTCCACACCCTCTCCAGCATTTATTGTTTGTAGATTTTTTGATGATGGCCATTCTGACTGGTGTGAGGTGATATCTCATTGTAGTTTTGATTTGCATTCCTCTAATGATTAGTGATGTTGAGCATCCTTTCATGTGTTTGTTGGCAATCTGTATATCTTCTTTGGCGAAATGTCTATTTAGGTGTTCTGCCCATTTTTGGATTGGGTTGTTTGTTTTTTTGATGTTGAGCTGCATGAGCTGCTTGTAAATTTTGGAGATTAATGCTTTGTCAGAAATGATGTTTTATTGACAGTTTACATGATCCAGATCTAAGGGTCATCATGGTAGGTCACGTGACCCTGTACAAGATCAAAAAGCTTTATGATTTTTTTAAGGAGTTGTCTTGTTGGTGCTGGGAGAATGTTGCTCTCTATGGTTGAGCAGGTGTTCCTGCCTATGGGGAGGTTTGATTGATGCGTAATGCACACACACAGTGCACAGTGAGGGGAGAGAGGAGGCCAAAGGGCAGAGAAGAACTTTTATGTTTAGATTTTTCTTGTCTTGCCATAAAATATGAATTTTATTTCACATAGTGGAGAGCCCAAGTTAGGAAGTGAGTATGGATGAAGGGAAGCTGCAGTGACAACAGAGTGTTGACAATTCTCTTGGCCAGGACCTGGCCTGTAGGACCCTTCTCCTTGCTTATGCCATGTGGTAGTTTTCTAGGGCTACCATAACAAAGTACCACAGACTGGGTGGTTTACATAACAGAAACTAATTTTCTCCCAGTTCTGCAGGCTAGAAGTCCAAGACCAAGGTGCTGTCTGGGTTGGTTTCTCCTGAGCCTTTTCTCCTTAGCTGGAGATGGCTGTCTTTTCACTGTGTCTTCATCTGGCCTTTTTTCCCGTACTCATGTACTCCTGGTGTCTCTCTCTCTTCTTATAAGGACACTAGACCTCATAAGGACATTAGTGCCCCACCCTTATGACCTCGTTCAACCTTAGTTACCTCTTTAAAGGCTCTGTCTCCGAATCTAGTTACACTGGGGGTTAGGGCGTCAACATATGAATTTTGGGGAGACAGTTCAGTCTGTAACACCCCATATATCTTTCAGACTTTGACATTTAATTCTCTGTGGCTTTACTTCTGGGAACCACACTCATTTCTCAATTCTGGCTTAGTTGCTGACCTCTTTCTATGCAATTTCCCCCATTCCCCTGCACTACCATCATATCTCAGCACGGAATCATTTCAGATCTCTCAGCTCTGTCTTGGTTATCAACCCACTGGGTCAATTTCTGACTATGGATTCTTGCAGGAGTTTATTCTAGCCATCCCCCCCCCAGCCCAGTACATCTATGGGCTTAGTCAAACCCTCTATTAGGTCTTAAGCAGAGGCTTGACTCACAGAAGTAGTTAATAAGTACAAGTTGCAAATATGCATAAGATTTTGCTAAATATCTGGCGAATGTGATTAACTGCCATTTGTCTCATTATAACTTTAAAAGCAAAAAAATAAAAATAAAAAACAAAAGGAGGAAGATTGGTTAGGGCTAGGCAAATTTTGTATGTCAGGCTAAGCAGTTTGACTTTTTTTCTTTAGGTAAAAGGGACCTCTGGGAGGTTAGAAAGAGTAGGAAGGAAATAACATAAAATACATCTATCAGGCTAGATTGTGCTACAATAACAAAGAACACCAAACTATCAGGGGCTTACAACATAGGTTTGTTTTTCATTCATGCTCCATGTTTATTGTAGTCTACTGCAATTCTGCTCTACCTTATCTTCACTCCAGGATCCAGGCTGACAAACACGTTCCCTTGGCAGAAGAAAAAGAAATACAGCAAACTATGCTCAGTTCTTAAAGCTTCTGCCTGGATGTGATACACATCACTTCTGCCCACCTTTCATTGGCCACAGCAGGTCACGTGGCCACAACTGAGCTCGACAGCAGGGGGAAGTATAGTCCTCCTATAGAGAAGAGAAACCATAGGCAAGAGAACCAGAAAATAGATTTTAATTGGAAGGGGAGGATAGGACAGACTGTGGGGAAAAAAGTATTAGGAAAAAAGAAGAGAAGAAAATAAAAGGGGCAGAAGCAAAGTTAAAAAAATGTGGAGAATAAAGAAAAAAATAAGAGGGCAGAAGAGAGAAGAAGTAGGGTAAAAATAAGAGGTAGTTTCCTAGGGCTGTCATAACAAATTACCACAGACTGGGTGGCTTAAAACAACAGAACTTTCTTTTCTCAAAGTTCTGGAGGCTGAAAGTCTGAAATCAAGGTATAAGTAGGCACAAGTTGCCAAGGAAGGCAAAGATCCTCCCTTGCCTCTTCGTAGCTTCTGGTGGCTCCCAGAATCTCTTGGCATTCCTTGCTTTGCAGCAGCACCATATGAAACTCTGCATCCGTCTTCACGTGGCCTTCTTCCCCTGTGTGTCTCCTCTGAATCTCTGTGTCCTCTTCTCTTTTTGTAAGGACACCAGTTATTGAATTTAGGGTCTGCCTAAGCCAGTGTGATCTCACCTTAACCTGGTTATATCTGCAAAGAGTCTATTTTCAAATAAGGCACATTCACAGGTACCAGGGATTGAGACTTGAACGTATCTCTTGAGGGGACACAATTCAACTCACTGCAGTCTACTGTCCACCTCCCTTGCCCCAGATTCATGGTTCTCCCACATGCAAAATACATTCGCCTCGTCCTAACATTTTTTTTTTTTAACCCATAGATGTTAATAACAGCTTTATTCATAACGTCCTAACATTCTTAATCCATTTCAAATGTCTTAACTCGGGCTTCCTTGGTGGCGCAGTGGTTGAGAATCTGCCTGCCAATGCAGGGGACACAGGTTCGAGCCCTGGTCTGGGAAGATCCCACATGCCGCGGAGCAACTGGGCCCATAAGCCACAACTACTGAGCCTGTGCGTCTGGAGCCTGTGCTCCGCAACAAGAGAGGCCACAATAGTGAGAAGCCCGCGCACCGCGATGAAGAGTGGCCCCCACTCGCCGCAACTAGAGAAAACCCTCGCACAGAAACGAAGACCCAACACAGCCAAAAATAAATAAATAAATTTATAAAAAAAAAAAAAAGTCTTAACCCATTCCACCATCAACTCGAAGTCCCAAATCTCCTCTGTCATCAGCTCAGAAAGTTCCAAATCTCGTCATCTAAATAATCTAAATCAGGCACAGGTGAGACTCTAGGTATGCTCGATCCTGGGGCAAATGTCCTGTCCATCTGTGAACCTATGAAACTAAAAAGCAAGTTATCTACTTCCAAAATACAATGGAGGGACAGGCATAGGATAGACATTTCCATTCTGAAAGGGAGAAAATAGAGGGAATAAAGGGGTCACTTGTTCTAAGCAAGTTCAAAACTCACCAGGGTAAGTTCTATAAGGTTTCAAGTCCTGAGAATAATCCTCTGTGGCCCAGTACTCTTCCTTCTGGCCCACAGAGGTTCGACCCTTTGGTTCTGTGGAGGTCCCACCAGCCTTTGGAGCTGTATTACTTTGGTAGCGTTACCATAAAACACCATGGATTGGGTGGCTTAAGCACAGGAATCGATTTTCTCACAGTTCTGGAGGCTAAAAGTCTGAAATCAAGGTGTTGGCAGAGTTGGTTTCTTCTGAGGTCTCTCTCCTTGGCTTGCAGATGACTGTCTTCTCCATTTGTCTTCACAGGATCTCCCCTCTGTTTGTGTTTGTGTCCTAATCTCTTCTTAGAAAGACAGCAGTCATATTGGGTTAGGGCCCATCCATATGACCTTATTTTACCTTAATTACTTTAAAGGCCCTATCTCCAAATACAGTCACATTCTGAGATACTAGGAGTTAGGACTTTAACATGTGAATTTTGGGGGGACACAATTCACCTCATAATGGGAGTCCTTTTTCCTTTTCCTTCAAGGATAACACCTGTTTATAGCCATGTAGAATTTTGGAAGTCTGACAACCTTCCTTCCATTCTGTCTCTCTCTCTCTCTCTTTCAGCCCAGGGTGGAAGTATTTCTGCTTCAATAACATTCTCAAAAATTTTGTTGGTCTCCTGTGAAATCTATGGGGGTTCATGCCATCAGACAAGAGGGTCCTCCACAGATCTTTCCTGGATAAATTCATCTTGATTCCTGGCTTCTACTGAGAAAGTTGATTGGATCCATAGATCACATTCACATGCCTAATCTCTGTAGCAAAAGGTTGCCTAGCTATAGGCATGCTTGATGTTCTTTCCAGAGAATGCTTTGTGGTCTTTTGCTATCTGGAGGCCATTTTCAAAATCAAGTCCTGGTTCTTTTTTGCTTGAAAGTTTCTTCCTCCATTTATATCTTTCCTCTCACATTTTACCATAAGCAGCAAGGGGAAACCAGGTGTACTGTTCATACTTTGGAATTTTCCTTAGCTCAATATCTAAGCTCATCATTTACAAGTTCTCCTTTCCAACCCAACAGCAGAAGATAATTCAGCCAAGTTCCTGCCGCTTTAACCAAGGGTTGTTTTTTCCCTGGTCTCCAGTATCGTGTTCATTTCCTCCTGAGACCTGACCAGAATCACCTTTAACATTTATATTTCTACCAACATTTTGTTCGTGATAATACATGTATTCTCTAAGATGATAGATTTCTCTATAGTTCTCCTTACTTCTTTCTAAGCCCTGACCAGAATCTCCTTTAATCTCCATATTTCTACCAACAATCTCTTCAAGGCAATCTAGACTTTTTTCTTTTTTTGGCCACACAGCTTGAAGGATCCTAGTTCCCCGACCAGAGATCGAACCCATGACCCCTTTAGTGGAAGCGCCAAGTCTTAACCACCGGACTGCCAGGGAAGTCCCTAGACTTTTTCTATTATGTGCCTCAAAATTCTTCCAACCACTACTCAACATCCAATTCCAAAGCCACATCCACATTTTTAGGAATTTGGTATAGTAGTACCCCATTCTCAGAACCAAAACTTCTATTAGTTTCCAACAGTTGCCATAACAAATTACCAAAAATTGGGTGGCTTAAGAAACCAGGAATTTATTTTCTTAAAGTTCTGGAGGCTAAAAGTCTGAAATCAGCAGGCACAGCCTCTTTAAGGAGGCTTTAGGGAAAAATTCTTCCTTACCTCTTCCTAGCTCCTAGTGGCCTCCAACAATCTTTGGCATTCCTTGGTTTGTAGCTGTATCATTCCAATCTCTACCTCTTTCTTCACATGGCTTTCTTCCCCTGTGTGTCTCCTCTGAGTCTCCGTGTGTTTTATTTTCTTACAAGGACACCAGTCACTGGATCTAAGGCCCATCCTAATCCAGTATGACATCATCTTAACTTAATTACATCTGCAAAGACCTTATTTCCAAATAAGGTCTCATTCACAGGTGTCAGGGGCTGAGGCTTGAATATATCTTTTTGAGGGACACAATTCAACCCACTACAAGGTGGATTGCAGATTTGACTCTAAACTTCTGATTGACCAAATGAATGAGGAAAAGATGATTAGTGGTAGAATTCAAAATGTAAAAAATTTCAGAAAAAACATATAAGACACTTTGTAGAGCAGCAAATGGTACCCTTATAGCCTTCTTGCAATATCACATTTCTTTTGGCTGTTTCCTACAACATCTTAAGGTGAATAGGTAGTGGGAAAAGGTTAAAGTCCAGTTAAGTAAGAGAAATTCTGTGAGACAGTAACAAACAATCTGTGATAGTTTGCCTTTTATTCTTCAATTTTGATGGTGGCAAAACTCCAAAACAATGTAATTCCTATTTGCAATTAAATTCTGATCTCTATTCTGTGAGTTCAGCTGGCACCCAGTTTTATTCACAACTGAATACATTTGGGCACGTCTGAAGGATGAGTGGGATGGGTCCTCTAGGAAGAACTAAGGACTTCTTGGGAAAGACTCATTCCAAGGGAACAGAAAGCCAGGAAGACAATATTAGCCCAAAAATATATAGCAAGTGGAGTGGCAGAATAGTTTATTTCCCTTAGATTTGACCCTAAGCCAGTCCTCAATGGACTCAAGGGTACTCTGGAAAGAGGGGGACACAAGGTTTAAAGGGAACAAGCTATTTGATCAAATCTCTTGAAAAACCAGGAAATAGGCAGCCCTGCTTTCATACCCATGTGACTCAGTGTAATGCAAGGCGTAGCAGGATTTGGTGTATGGATGACTCCAGATCACACAGAGCTACTTTGGCATCTCAGTGTCCTCAGCCACAGGCAACAGTGCACAGTTGAGACCCTTGGGGTGATGGCAATAGTGATGTTAACTAGTAGTGACAGTGTTTGGCAGAGGCAGAGTGCCTGCTGAGGTTGGTGGCATTAGCCAGTAATAGTGGTGCCCAGTAGAGGTAGTAGTGTCTGGCAAACAAAGTGGAACTCAACAGGAGGGCGCAATGGCTGGTGAGAGATAGCCCAATCGTGGACCTCAGAGCAGGACTGATGTCATGTAGCTTCCGAGGCAGTGGGTAACTCCAGAGGAGCCATGGCAAGAGATTACAAAATTGGAGACGTGATCATTGAAAATCTAGGAACACATGAGAAGTCTTTGAGGACATCAGGAAAATAATGATTGAGTATAACTTTGAGGTGGAAGGCTGAGTTTAAAGAGTAAAGTTGAAAGTGAAAGAAGTAAAGCTACAGTGGCCTGAGGAAGGAAACAGGAGCATTTAATACATATTTTTTTCTTCTGTAATTGCTTAAGGTTATTCTCAGCTTAAAATCTACAGCTGTTTTTAATGCAGCCTCGTTCATGATGATATTTTTGTACCTGTGTGTGAGCAGATTTTCATTTAATAGTTAAGCATCTGTCTCCTTTTTTGTGTTTCTGAAGTCCTTCATCACAATAGCAAGAAATCTTTTCTCTTTTTTTTTGTGCTCTGAGAAGTTTTAATCACCACTGAAAGATTCCAAAAGAACCTAGGCTGGTGGTATTTGACTATGAACATGGATTATTAAATCCATTACTAAGATGCAAGTCACGTGTCTGAGTCCCAGTCCAAAAAGTTACCTGTAGATACATATAGCCAATGATTGGATTCAGAATTGGTAAATTCTAAATTGAAGGACATCAGGAGTTGAAATTCAATGCCTACCATTTTCTTCTACCTTCAATCTTTTGTGCCCATCTTCCTATCAGATGCCAGATTATCAAAGGACATCAGAAAGCCCTGATAGGATATTGCTAATCACTGATACGACTGAATATTACCAGAAACAAATTCTACTACCTCTCAATATGATTTACACCAATCAAGCCCTCAGTGGAGGGAGCACATATTCAAAATCCTTCTTCTGCCTGGAAGAAGTATAGTAGAGAATTGATGAATCTGACAGACCTGAATTCAAGTCCCAGCTCCGATGTTTCCCAGCTGAATGACCTTGAGCAAGTTGCTTAACCTCTCTGGGTCTTCAAGTCCTCATCTGTCAAATGAGGATGCTAATAATACCTCACTGGGTGATTTTGAGGAAGAGATGATGTTTGCATAATGCTTTGTCCAATGCAAACACCATCTCTTCCTCAATTTATAATAATACTAAAATCATGGTGATGGTGAAGGCCACCAATAAGGAAGCTGGATGTTGCTGGAGAGTGTCATGGAGCCTTCTGTAATAGAAATTAGAGTGCCTCCTCTTTTCACACAAACTGCTAATAAACCCTGTGAGGGATGCAGATGTTCAGGCACAGGGATGAAACACATCCTTTTAGTTAAGCTCTGCAAACACAGCAGCTGCTCCCATCAATCCCTGGAGTCCTATGTCGTCGTTTTTTCCCAGACAGAGCCCTCATTTAGTTTGGGGGAACCTGGGTTGGCTGTGCAGATAGCACATAGCAATGTGAGCTATGTAGCTGCTCTCATTCTGACCTCACCTTGGGATATACACCAGCCCAATCTATCAAATCGCTCAGTGTTTGGATCTCGTCCAGTGCATATTTCTGTACATTTGACTTGCAAGATGTCTCTTGTTGACCAAGAAGTTTATACTGGGGCCTTCTCACGGGTGAGATCATTTTGCTGTTATTAGCCAAAAGCCACCCTCCTCTAAATCTGCCTGATGTTTTTTTGGCTGTAGTGTTAAGTTCCCAGAGCAAGATGCTTTAGACTAAGAAGTACTGTTTGTGTAATGACGCAATCCTGTTCCGGAAATGTGTTCCAGTGGTTGTTTTCTTCTTGGTTTTGAGCAAGGGCATTTGCATTTTTGTCAATATTTCAGTCGTGGAAGAGCATTGGGTTTGCTATAGAGGCTTCGCATGGGCTGGTTGTACACATGAGCGCTGGCAGCCCTACAACTGAGGCTTCATCTCTAGCAAATGGTAAGAGAGCCTGATGAGGGCTGATCGGAGTCTCACTGCCATTAACTGGCTGGCAACTCAAATGG
This sequence comes from Balaenoptera acutorostrata, assembly GCF_949987535.1. NCBI lineage: Eukaryota > Metazoa > Chordata > Mammalia > Artiodactyla > Balaenopteridae > Balaenoptera > Balaenoptera acutorostrata. Next base: position 8,741,408 of record NC_080068.1, read on the forward strand.
AGACACAAAGGATGATTTGAACAATGCCTGTTCTCTCTAGTCTGGTATTTCTCAAAATTTTCTTTTCATTATCACTCTCCTAAGGGCCCTTTGAACAATTTTTTTCCTGAGTGCTCCCCAACTCATGAAATTGTGACAATGGATATACTGTATATTCATTTATGTACTATATCTATAGCTGTGTTTTATATATAAAAATATTAGGATTTTTTGGCCTCTCCCAAGAATCAGTTTTGCCCCCTTGACTAATGAGCCTCACCAATTGACTTCAGCATACCTCATGCTTAAAAAGATACAATTTACTGTGGTATAATCAATTGATTATTATAATTCATGGTTGGAGAAACTTATGGGTCATTTATGTTTTCCTGTTGAACAGCATTCATTAAAAACTCTTATAAAGGAACAAGGCAGAAAAACTTTCTGAAAATATTATAGTTATTTTCTGAGAAAATGTAGTTAAATTTTTCAGAATTATAAATTTTTTCCATTTTGTTAGCTCTTCTCAGGTTGTATGTTAATAGTTAGTTGAGATTCAGCAAAAACAGCAGGACAAATATCTCTAGCACATGCTCTTCTTCACTCCTACGGTCACATTCCTGATGGCATGGCCTGGTCACCTCACAGCTAACTCTTTTCTGCCTCTGGACTCACATTCACAAACGTGATTGCCCCAAGGGCCAGGGAGGTCACATGAATTAATAAGGAAGGCCAGAAGTAAGAAAGCCACACATCCAGGAAACGATGATTGGCAGCTGACACCACCTTGCGTCAGGAAGATAAGGGGGAGGACTTGGGACTTGGGAACTGGAAAGTATGGTCCATCTAAAGGGGGTAGCCGCTGCTCTGCTCTTGCATCCTTATTGCCATGGGAAAATGACCGTCCCGTGTGGCCAGACCATTTTGTTGTTTTAAAGAGAAGCCAGAAATCTGAAACTTTATTTGATCTTTAAATGTTGACCAACACTCCTTAGGCCAAATCAAACAGGTCTATGAGCTGGACTGAGCCACTGAACAGTAATTTTTGACCTCAGTTCCAGGTATTCAATACTTCTTCCCTCCCCAATTCAATCCACCTTGAACCGTATTAAAAAGAAAATTCATCCTTTCACAGTGTAACTCACATCATGTCACTATCCCACTTAGAAGCTTTCAATAGCTTCTCACTGCCTTCCAAGTCTCATCTAAACACATGAGCCAGGCATGGAAAGCCGTCTGCCACAGTATGTACTATCTTCCATTCACTTCACTGAATGTCATCTCTGTTCCTTGCTCTGTAATTTTCTGCCTCTATCCTTTTGCGTAGGTGGCTTCCTCTACCTGAAACCTTCATGCTTAAATCCTACCAATCTTTCAAGGTCCAAATAGATCCTTCCTTTCCAAGAAGCCTTCTCTGCTACCTCTGATAAGAAGTTATTCTTTCTCTGAACTTCAATAGCATATTTTTTTTAAATATTTATTTATTTAATTTATTTATTTTCCTTATTATTATTATTTTTTTGGCTGCACTGGGTCTTAGTTGCGGCACACGGGATCTTTGTTGAGGCACGCGGGATCTTTTTGTTACGACGCGCTGTCTGCTCGGGTTTTTCTCTAGTTGGCGGCACGCTGGCTTCTCTCTAGTTGTGGCGTGCGGGCTCCAGAGCATGTGGTCTCTGTAGTTTGTGGCATGCGGGCTCTCTCGTTGAGGTGCGAGAGCTCAGTAGTTGTGGCGCGTGGGCTTAGTTGCCCCGCGGCATGCAGGATCTTATTCCCCCAACCAGGGATTGAACCCGTATCCCCTGCATTGAAAGGCAGATTCTCTACCCATGGACCATCAGGGAAGTCCCAATAGCATATTTTTTAAAAGAACTTTTAATTGTGGTAAAATACACATAAGGTAAAATTTACCATCTTAACCATGTTCAAGTGTCCAGTGATATTAAATGCATTCATCATGTTGTGCAACTATTGCCACCATCCATCTCTATCCCTCTTCACCATGTAAAATTAAAACTCTATACCCATTCAACGGTAACCCTCCATTCCCTCTCATCCCTCAAAGTCCTGGAACTACCATTCTGCTTCTGTCTGTACAATTTTGACTACTCTAAGTACCTCATATGAGTGGAAATGCACAGTATTGGTGTTCTTTTTGTGACTGGCTTACTTCACTTAGCCTAAAGCCCTCAAGGTTCATCCACATCAGAGCATATGTCAGAATTTCCTTCCTTTTTAAGGCTGGATAATATTCTGTTATATGTATATTCCACATTTTGCTTATCTATGCATCTGTCAATGGACACTTGTGTTGTTTCTATTCAATACACTTCTGTTATTGCTTATTTTTGCTGCTATGAACATGGGTATACAACTATCTCTTTGAGTCCCTGCTCTCAATTATTTTGGTAATATACTCGGAAGTGGAATTGCTGGATGATATGGTAATTCTATTTTAATTTTTTGGAGGAATGGAATGGTCATACCGGTTTCCACAGTTGCTCTACCATTTTACATTCTCAACAATAGGATGCAAGGATTCCAGTTTCCCCACATCCTTGCAAACACTTGTTATTTTCTTTTTGCCGTTAGCCATCCTGATGTGTGTGAAGTGAATCGCATAGTCTTTTTGATACGGTGCTTAGAACGCCTGATGCAGAGTAAGCGCTCTGTCCATATTTGCCCTGCACTGGAACGTGTTGGTTCAGAAGAAGCAGCGCATTACTGTCCCCTACACTCCCCATCTCTGGCTTTGCCCTGTGTCAGAGGGGAACAGCATATTAATTTAATTTTTTCTTTAGAATTTATTGCTTTTTATCATGTAATATAGTTATATGTATACAGGTCCCCTTCTCCCCTACCTGGTAGTATTTTAAGGCAGGGATTATATTTTATATAACCTTGATTCCCTGTGAGGCAAGTACTCAATAAACATCTGTAATATGAGCATTTGTAACTCTATTGATTGCTTCATCCACCAGATCATTCCTTCCCACACTCCCCCCAAATTCCACATCTACTGATGTGCTACTTGAGGGGGACTAAATTGAGGTAAGGCAAATATAATTAAGGAAGGGTAATGTGTAAGGAATGACCAGACCTCTAATGTATTTGCATCAAACTCTCCACCAGCTTTAGCTCAAATGTTGAGCTTTTTTTGCTTTTTTTTTTTTATTTTAATTTTTTGTTTATTTATTTTTGGCTGCTTTGGGGCTTTGTTGCCACGCGCAGGCTTTCTCTAGTTGTGGCAAGCGGGAGCTATTCTTCATTGCGGTGCGTGGGCTTCTCATTGCGGTGGCTTCTCTTGTTGCGGAACAGGGGCTCTAGGCACACAGGCTCAGTAGTTGTGGCTCATGGGCTCTAGAGCGCAGGCTCAGTAGTTGTGGCTCATGGGCTCTAGAGCGCAGGCTCAGTAGTCGTGGTGCACGGACTTAGTTGCTCCGTGGCATGTGGGATCTTCCTGGACCAGAGATTGAACCCGTGTCCCCTGTACTGGCAGGCGGATCCACTGCGCCACTAGGGACACCCCAAATGTTGAGCTTTCAAAACATTTTAAAACACTGATTACTAAAGATTTAATACAAAGTCTATTGACCATTGTTTTAAGATGCTGTTAAACGTCCTGCCAATTAAAAAAAAAAAATTGGTCTGACGTTCTAGAATGACTGAAGAAGGAGTGATTCCAAGGTTACCTAAAGGAATTTGATTTCTCACTTGCCTTACTGAGCTCCTGTAGTATACTTGAAAGCCAGTAAACTTGAAAGTGGCCACAAGAGGGGAGTATGAACCATGGTCATCTTTCACAGATGAATGGAACTGATGAATCATTCTCCGGCTGAACTCATGCTCCATCCTGAACAACAATCAATTGAATAATCATACTCCTTCCAGATGATTGCCAAAGAATGAGTGTGGGTTTGCCCTTTATACGTTCACATAGAATATAACCTTCAACTCTCAGCTGTCCGATCATACCTTAATCCTAATTGGAAGAAATATTTAAGGGAGGAGGGCCTGAAGGGCAGGCCATCCCTCTCCCTCAATTTCACTAACGTGATTTTACCTTTGCATTAAACCAGAACCCTGAGGAAACTGTACTCATGGATCGCCTTGTTCTTCCCCTTAAAGAATTATTTATATTGAATTGGGATTTGGCGTGTTGTCATAGGCCTGTACTGAGGGATGCTTTAAGAGGCAGCTCTTTAAAATGAATTATTATATCAACATAAAGGTATTATCTACAAATTCACACAATGTTCTGTTTATGAGAACCTATGGGAGAAAATCTGCTCAAAACTCAGAACACAGGAAAAGCTGTGCTTTGCTTGGAAAACTTGTTTGCTCTTACTCATTAACATTGTAAATGTCTTAAAGTATCATGCTTCTCTCTTTCCTTTGACTGCTGGGAGGCTTCTTTTATTCAACAAATATTTATGAAGTGCCCGTTCTATGCCAGGCACTGCTGGCTCTGATGGGGAGGACAAGGAGAGGATTTCTGTCCTCATGAAGCCTCCAGTTTAATGGAGGATACAGATACTCATTAATTACTCAGGTGAATGTGTAAACTGCAAACTGAAAAGCGCTAGGAAGGAAAGGAAGCTTCATAGCATGAGACACATAACAGGAGGACTGGACTTAATTTGAAAAAGTGCCCTTTGGACCCAAGGATGAGTAGGAGTGACCTGAGTAGCAGGGGTGGGGCACTGGCATTCCTGACCAGAAGGGGACAGCACCGTGCATTCTGGCAACTGCAAGAGGAATTCCAGGAGGGCGGAAGTGTAGGTACAGGTGGGGAAGGGATGGGGCAAGGCTTGAGAGGGCACCGAGGTTTGGGCAGACATACCCAGGCTTTTGTTTCACCCTCTATCTCTTGTCTACGTTATTCTTTCATAATAAACATGTTTTTGTGGAACAAGATGGGGAATACATGAAAAGTTATTATTCCAATACTTACACTACATTACAAGCTGCCTCCATCAGACATTACATGAAAAATGATTTCACACATGTATCACCTCCACCAAGCCTTGCTCACGTACGTGGGGTCTCACTCACCGACACAGGTGTACAGGCCCACTCTGGGTGAGCCTGTGGACTTGAGAACACAGATTGGCTTTGCTCTGATGGCATTTGGAGGCTCACGTGATCCCTCCTTTGCAGCACATCAGGATCAAGAATTAGAGAGTTCTTCCTAGAAGATAGGTTTATATACAATTTAGAAATAATAGCCCTGTCTTCTGGTTCCATAAACTATTACCATCAGTGGCCTCTTACAGACACACAGGAATAAACAGGCCAAACGAATAAGAAGGCAGTATTTTATAGTTCCTTTTTGATTATAAGCCTTCATTATGACAGCTGTGCTGAGGATTAGAATGCATTGGTAAAAGATTCCTAGAGGAAACCTCTGTGGTTTGGTGTTCTTGTCTACTTCTCTCATCCCTGTTCTCAGGATTGAGTTGAAATAAGGCCTTAATGGGAAGAAAACAAAGCATGTATCAAAGCTACTTACCTTTCCTAGGTCAGGAAAGACCTGTTCCTGAGCCCTTACTTATTGTAGTAAAACACGTTTCATTTAACAGACAGGGGAACCAGGGAAGAAAGAGGAAAAAGAATTGGAGATACACGCTGAGAGTGGTTACAAATAGAGTAGCTCACTCATTCTGTCTTAACCAGACTGAGCTCCTTCCCGAGCTTCTAAACACACCAGACACGTTGCTGCCACAGGACTTTGGCACTGCCTACTCCCTCTGCCTGGAATGCCCTTCCTCTATATGATCAGATGTCTGACTTGTTCACCTCCTTCTAGTTTTTCATTGAATGCTACCTTCTCAATGAGGCTCACCTTGATCATCCTGTTTAAAATTGATGGCTCCCTTGAACTCTGATTCCTTTTACCCTATTTCAGGGGTCGAAGAACTATGACCCCCTGTTTTTGTCAATAAAGTTTTATTGGAACACAACCAGATTCATTTTTTAATGTCTTGACTATGGCTGATTCTACCCTACAATGGCAGAGTGAGAAACAGTGTGGCCTGAAATGTGCATGGAAGTCTTCAATAACTGTTTGTTGAATGAATGAATGAATGAATATAAAGTGTTCCACAAAGATTAGACGGTTAGTTATGATCATGATTATTATTTTAATACATCTACAACTTTTTGAAAGGGGAGGATATCCATTATACCAGCATATATTCTCAACCTAACACGTAGAAAATAGTGACCATCACAACTTTCTCACCTGCTGCAGGAAACATGCGCCTATAGGTTTGTCTCTGAGCCTTATATACCTGCTTACCTCTGCTAGAACACCTACACTATCCCAAGATAAACACCAGAGGAAAAGGCTTTTATATAAAAGTAAACATCTTTTGCAGCTCTAAGATGTTGGCTTTTGTTGGGGAAGTACTATTTTCATGTTCAGACAGAGGAATGTCTATTTTTACACTACAGCCAGACAAGACTTAACCATTGAGCCAAATGGGTAGGTGTGTTTTCAAATTATGTCTTTATTTCACTAAAAGGAAGAGGGGAAGGGATAAGCTCACCTTTCGACCAAGGGAATAAAAGATTCAGACTTTCAGTTCCTTCAGCAATTGATAAATTTTTTCCAAAGGGGTTTACATTTCTTGATCACATCAACAAACACCAATTTATATAAAATAGTCTCTTTTCTATGCAAAATATCCACATAGTCACTGCAAAGGCGTTAGGATGCTATCTAATCAGAATTCTGAGATTTATTTTTTATTTCTGCTAACTTTTTAATCAGTTGTAGTTTTCAAAATTCCACGCATATCATCAGCCTCCTTTTTGTTTTTGATTGTTTTTTGAGGGTGAGCAGGAGTCAAGAATTATGTATAGCACAGTAGGGTCACCCTGTGACAACCGATCTCCACTGGGGGGATTTTGCATTTAGCAAAGTCTGGAGACATTTGTGATTGTCATGACTAGGAAGGCGCTACTGGCATCTGAGTGCTACTTAACATCAGCCAGCGATGCTGCTAGATATTCTATAATGCCCAGGATAGGATCCCCTACCCCTCAACATCCCAACAAAGAATTTTCCTGTCCAAAATGCTAGTAGTACTGAGGTCGAGAATCCCTCACCGATAATATAGTTAGCATTTTCCTCTTTCTCTTCCAAGCCATTTGCTTTCTTGGTGATGTCATCATATGCAACCTAGGGTTAATAACAGGTGCCCATTTCCTCCTTCACTGGGAGGACATAATGACCATAAAGCACCGTAAACCATTCAAGCACTAAAAGTCCCTAAGTGCGAGAATTATTAGTATTTATTAAGAGAGAATTCTATGTCTCCAGATTTTGTGGCTGTATTGCTTCAAGCCTGCTTTTTTAAAGTTTAAATAATTTAGGCGTGCTTAAAACCTCTATGTCAGCTGTCCCTTTGTGGGGTCACAGAGAGAAGGTCACAAGACACAGAGTGCAGAAATCCACGTGAAAAATCCACAGCTGCCTTGTTTGCTCTTCTCAGTCTCTCCGTGGCTGTCCTGTTCCACAGCGTTTCCTCCCTCTCTGTCCTTTCCTCTGGCTTCCCTGGCTCCTTTCTCTTCCTGAAGGATAGCTTTGCTCCAACCTCTCATCCCTTCTCCCTTAATTCTCTGCTTATTTCATCAACTATCTTTTGTTACTCAAGCATTCCCTTGGAGTCTCACCCTTCACCCAAGAAGCTTGTGGGCACTTTTTCCTGAACAAATATAGTGTCCTTATAAGACAAATTTAGATGAATAAACTGTTCTTCGTCTTAACATGAATATTTCCCCTTGAATGTTTATTAATTTTACCCCATCTCGTCCTTCTTATTTAATTAATGGATAAACAGCAATCAGCTTAAAAAATGGAAACCAAAGAAAAGAATCACTTCACCTAAATATTAACCTGGGGCTGAAAAGAGACCTTTGTGGCTTTAAACTAGGATCCTAATGTCTAAGACACCTAAATCGTAAAATTGCTGTTTGAAGAACTATGTTTGCTTGTTTTTTAATTTTATGGAGGTCTTGGATTCACAGGGACACAGGGCGGGCATGGTAATAGTGACTGCTACCCAAATGTAGAACCCAATTGGTAAGCTTGAAGGGTTGGAACCTTCCAGCTTCAACATACAGAACATCTTCTCACAGAGTTATGCAAACTAAAATAATATATTTTAAGGTGAGCATATATGCATTTCTACTTAAGTTGTCAAAAGATTTTTAAGGGGAGTTTAGTGATTAGGACCTAGCACAAGGCTCTTCCACTCAGCAAGCTGGAAATACTTTGGATGTAGAAGACTGAGTTGGGAAGGTCATTGGTCCTCCCATTATGTTATTTCTTAGGTTTTTATATGTTTCCTTGAAAAAGGAGAAATAGTCTGTCTAGATCAATTACATTCAAGAGAAAATGCAATTTACTTTCCATTTGCACCCATTTCACGTCCAAAGTCCTGGCATCGGTCTGCAAAGCCCAGAGGCTACGACGAGCCTGGTCTCGCTGGCCTCACCTCCCGCTCCTCTCCCCTCACCCTCTCACTCTGTTCCAGAGTGCTGGCCTCCTTGCTGCTCCCCAAACCCTTCAGACTCACTCTGGCCCAGGGCCTTTGAACTTGTCCTTTCTTATGCCTGGAATGTTCTTTTCTATTTTATCCACTTGGCTCATTCCCTCACAACCTCAAATCCTTGCTGCAACTTCTCTTCCCTGAGACCTCTTCTGACTGCTCTGTTTAATATTGCAAACCACACCTTTGCTTTCACCCCTCAGCTCTCTTGATCCTTCTTCCCTTCTCCCCTCCTCAACTTCTGTCCATTTTTACACAATAGTAATGATCTTCTAACAAACTACGTAGTTTACTCATTTATGATGCAACGTGTTTATATTCTGTCTGCCTCTGCTGGAATGTAAGCTTCTCAAGGGCAGAGATTTTTGTCTGTTTTGCTCAGTAATGTATCTCAAGAGCCTAGAACCGTCCCCAGCTCACAGTAGCCACTCCTTACATGTTTGATTAGTAAAAGAATGAGTTGGTTAAACACAGCAGGGACAGTTGTAGTTAGGGCAGGAGCCTTCATGAGGAATTTGTGATCGTCAAGAGGACAGCTTGAAGACACCACAAAACAAGTGCAGAAGGAAGACAGAGATGGGGGGAAGCAGTGATATGTATTGCACTTCATCAATTTTCCTAGGGTTGACCTTGCTGATGGGCATCTGAGGTGCAGGAAAAGGCTTGGATATAGACGCTGCTAGGCAACTGTTTCCAGTGGATCTTAGGAATGTGTGTGTAACAGGGAGAGGAGAGAAAAGGGAAAACATTGCAATGGTGTGGTTGAGAAACTACGCGCCACACACTTGATCTCTCGTACCTTCCGCCTCTCTGCACTCAACCCTCCTATTCGTACCTGCAGCATGCCATCTGGTTCTATTTTTATCATCAGACAAATATGACAAACTCAAGATATCTTTGGATATAACCTTAAATACCTCTCAGGGCCACAGTGAGACAAAACAACTTCATCTTTACCAGACACAAGACAAAGATGACTCATCAGACAAAACAAATCTAGTATTACAAACCCACCTGTTCGTCCTTGGGAAGCTGTTTGAACTTGATATCCCAGTTTGTCCTGAATGAATTAGAAAGCAGAATGGAAATGTTATTAGAAGACGATAAGGTCATATTAGTGTGTGCGTTCTTCTCCAGGATGGAGAGGCTGATAGGCAGCACAGCTCTGAGCCTGGGCTCTGGATTAACTTGGAGGATAGGAACCAATATTAAAATTCTGGCTTTATTACTTACTTGCTGTGCAACTTGGGACAAGATGCTTCACCTTACTTTGCTTCAGCTTCATTTTCAAGAGGCAAATTACTTACTGCAAAGGACTCTTATGAGGATCCAACAACAAAATGGTATAAGCAAATAACTCAGGGAAGACCTGACATATAACAAGTGTGCAATAAAAGGCATCTTCTATTACTCTTATTTAACACTACAATTACTACTACTACTATTACTGCCACCGTTGCTTCTGCCGCTACTGCTATATTACTAGACAATGTGAGAAGTTTGGACAAAACTTCATAAACTTTACTCTTAAGCAGACTTCTGTTTACAGTTTTTAAAAGCAATTTCCTTCACCTTGCTATCCATATTCCTTTGCTTATCACTGAAGTGCAATCACTTATCAATAGAAATTAGTGAATGTTTTCAAGATATTAGAGGAAGAGGATGCACTTCAGATTCTTGACTATAGAAGCAGTATTGAAATTCCTTGGGTTGTAATTTGAATAGCATCTGTGAGGGCAAAAGTTCCAGTTCTCCAGTTCATTTCATTTGTACTTGGACTTGGTGACGTACTGAAAATAACGAAAGCGATGGGGAGCTGGTTATAACTGAGGAATAGCTAGTCATTGCAGAAGAGATCCTGAGTTGTCTACCAATATCTATTCTGTCCCTCTTTCTTTAATATTAAAACTCCTGGGTCATAACTGGGCACTCTGCTTTTCAGCTGGAGACTTTATTTCCCAGATCCACTTGTAGCTAGCTGTGCCCTTATGACTAAATTCTTGACAACAGAATGACAGCGGAAGTGATGTGTGCCAGTTCTAGGTCACACCAGTAAAAGAAATGGGTAATGCACACTTCTTTTCCTTTCTTTCTTCTTACTAACTGGGGTGTAGTCATGATGGAGGGTTCTGAAGCAGCCATTTTAGACCCAGAGATGGAAGGTTCATAATGAGGATGGCAGAGATGCCCTAACAACCTTGGACCATCTACCTCTGGACTTTTACATGTGAAACAGCAATAAACCTCTATCTTGCATTAGCTACTAGACTTTGGGATCTCTTAGCCTATAACAAATACAGCCAAATTAACTCAATAAAAACGGCACTGTATTCAACCACAATCATAAAGGAAGACAATTTAAATCAGTTTGAATGTAATGAAGACATATTTAGAAAGGAAATACATCAGCCTTTGAGGTAGATCAATTTAAATTTAAGAGATAACATTATATTTTGAGCTTTAAAACATTTTCCAAGTCTTTTTCTCATACTTTGTGCCTTGATGAAGGCCTTGCTCTAGTGACCAGAAGTAACTTACAGTTATATTTGGAATATTATCAATCACCAGAGCTCTTTGGGGTTTGTGTTTAGATACTATTTTGTATGGTTAGAATTCGAACAAGTACCAATGTGATTATCCACATAACCTATAGTTAGGGTTTTAACATCATCAGTCCATGGATAGAGTGACGTAGACACCAAAGTATAATAGACACTAAAATTTAGGATAAAAGATAACTCTATTAAAATGCCAACAAAATGTCAATACAATCATATCAGGAAATGACAAACTCAAGATTTGCATTGAATTATTTACTGTGAGCCTGTACTGCTTTTATATATAAAACAGTCTTTAAAAAATTACATGCTAAGGTTGCGATTGATTATTTACAAGTTTAGAATTATCTTCCAGTTGAGAGGTATTTACTCCACCATGAGAGTGAGTCCAAGCATCCTTAGGAAGTCAGCATTTTGAAATGTAATAAATGAAAATTAGTCAGTACACTTCGGAATTAGCATGTTAATGGAAATGGAAAGAAACAGGTTCATGTTGCAGCATTAAATCCAAAAGAAGATAAGTGACCCCGCTGTAGAAAGGGGATTAAAATTGGACCTTTTTCTTTAGATTGTCGTGGCCAAAGGATGATTTCATTTTATGGACTGGGATTGCGATTCACTAGGGAATATCTAAGGTGAAGGGAGCCTTCTATCAGGCTAGGGAGGGAGGCAGGAAAAGCCTTGGAATGCCCTGGAGTATTATGTGACTGTTAGGCTACAAATAGCCTGGTGTTTTAGACATGGTATCAGAATTGGTTTGTTAGGAAATTACAGATGCTGATGTTAAAGGCTAGGATAGCTTTATAAAAATGCCTGTAGCAACATCCATGTCCTGTGCTTTCTTTCTTGCTCTGAGTTTTGGGATCTTATGTAGACCCACCATGCCAGAGGAAATGGGCAAAGTTTGCCTGATTTTGTTATTCCTGATGTTCTAGCCTGCTGATAAGTCTCTTAGCAGATTATTTGGCATGGCTCAATGCCTGCTTAGGTCAATGAAAAATATAAAGTTTCTAAATCTTTATAGCTGGGACCAGATCATTGACCTCAGTAAAAGCCATCCATTGAGATTCGGTCTGAAATAGCTATCCTTGGTTTCATATCATTACATGTATTTTTACGCTAATTTTATGTTTAGGAAGCACTATTCTTTTTTTTTTTTTCTTAACATTTTTATTGGAGTATAATTGCTTTACAATGGTGTGTTAGTTTCTGCTTTATAACAAAGTGAATCAGTTATACATATACATATATCCCCATATCTCTTCCCTCTTGCGTCTCCCTCCCTCCCTCCCTATCCCACCCCTCTAGCTGGTCACAAACACTGAGCTGATCTTCCTGTGCTATGCGACTGGGAAGTACTATTCTTGATTATTTAAACAGTTCTCAATTTTAAATTGGACATACAAAGAAAGGAAAGGTTATATTGATCTAAAAATACATGATTACTACACACCAATTAGCCTGGTGGAAAATACTGATAATATTAAATGCTGACAAGAGTGTAGAGAAACTGGATCTCATATATTGCTGGTGGAAATGCAAAAGGTAGCAATTACTCTGGAAAACAGTTTTGCAGTTTCTTAGAAAATTAAACATAAACTTACCATACAACCTAGCAATTGCACTCTTGGGCATTTATCCTACAGAAATGAAAACTTATGTTCACACAAAAACCTGTACACAAATTTTTTAGCAACTTTAATTTTAACAGTCCTAATTGGAAACACCTAAATGTCCTTCGAAAGGTAAATGGATAAGGAAACCGACGTAAATCTATCCAGTGGAATACTACTCTGAAATACAAAGGAATGAATTATTGATACGCACATCAACCTGGACAGATCTCAAGGCATTATGCTAAGGGAAAAAAGTCAATCTCAAAAGGTTGCATACTATATGATTCCATGTATATCACATGCTTGAAACAGCAAAATGATAGGGATCAGGTCAGGAGAGAACAGATCAATGGTTGCTAGGGGTTCAGGAGGGATGGGGATAGAGGCAGGTTGTGACTACAAAGGGGTATCGCAGGGGAGTTTTGTGGTGATGGAATCTATGCATGTGAACAAAATCTATGGAATCATACAAAACAGTGGGTATAGGTGAAATATGAGTAAAGTCTGTAGTCTGGTTAACAGTATTCCTGGTTTTGATAATGCACTATGGTTATATAAGATGTTACTTTTGGGGGAAGCTGGGTGAAGGGTTCACAGGACCTCTCTGTACTATTTTAGCAACTTCTTGTGAGTCTATAATTATTTCAAAATAAAAATTTAAAAAATAAGGATTACATTAACTCATCAACTATGACAATTTATTATTTATTTATTTATTTTATTTTGTGGGGAATAATGCAAGGAGGGGAGAACATGCTTTAATCAGAGCAGTTCTGCTTTTATCTGTTTATCCCTCTGGGAGGATTTCTTATGAAGAAAGAGTTTCTGGGATAAAGTTCAAAAACCACTTTTAAAAGGTTACAGAAATTTCTTGAGATGATAAAAATCAAATCATGTGCAATAATTTAGTTTTTAATCACGAAAAGTAGGTGTGCTTTACTTTTTAAATTTTTTTCTTTTTTGGCTCCCCAACCAGGGATCGAACCTGTGCCCCCTGCAGTAGAAGCAGAGTCCTAACCACTGGACCGACAGGGAATTCCCAGTAGCTGTGCTTTAGAAGGCAATCTGAATTATTATTTATGGTAATGAAGGGTTACAACTTCCAAGGGAACTGATTACAAATAGCCTAGTGTTTTCGACATGGTATCAGAATTGGTTTGTTATGAAATTACAGATGCTGATGTTAAGCATAGCTAATATACTGCTTGTTGCATTGCAGGGAAATAAAATTGTTGGTGGATTCTTCCTCGAAGTCATTTAAAACTAGCTGTTAGCTGGTAGAGCAGTGATTTTTTTCGGTCTGAGATCCAGTTATGCAAGACAAGACAGCTGCAAAACTACTTAGCTTAACCTAACACAGGGTTTGTTGCCAATATAAACTGCATCTCTAAACATTCCAGAAATCTTTGTTCCCTTCCATGAAATTTTGCTCCCACTCACATATTCTGGACAGCAGAGCAGTTTGAGGTGGTCATCAACTGTCTCATGTAGAAATGTTTCTCACAGCATCTGTGGAGGCAACGCTTTCCTGGTAGGACCTGACCAGGTGTGGTTTGGACCTTTCACCCTCCATGCCCAACATATCTACCCAGAGCCCAATACGTCTTTTCTTCCGGTGACCGATGCCTGATTACTGCTGTGGTACTTAGGGCCTCTGAGTAATTGTAGAGTTGGCCTGTGGTTGTCTTCCAGGAAATGGCAAGTACCACTTGCCCCCGTGTGTCCTGGCAGAATTCACTTGGGGACAACAGGAAACGATGCCATGTAAGGGCAACCGGAGGCAGCAGCTGCTTTTCTGTGGACAGCCAGAAGGTAGACCAGTGTGTCTCTTTCACCATCTCTACTTCCCCTTCCTAAATCGATCGGAGGTTTATCAGTAAGAGAAATGTGTGCATATACAGTGATCTCAAAAGAACCTACGTGAACTTTCACGCCAGAATTTGTGTGCTTGCTTTTTGACCTTCCTCTACTTACAGCGACTCTGAGAATGTTTTTGCAGCTAACTTTCTCAGCAATATTGTCTTAGGGCCAAGTCTCATGGAAAGGTTTTCAAAGAGTTTCTCTGTTTTCATCATTTATATGAAAGAACAGTAGCTTTATTAACTTGTGGCCAAAAATGGTTTTAAAATATATAACTCGGGGACTTCCCTGGCAGTCCAGCGGTTAAGACTTCACCTTCCAATGCAGAGGATGCGGGTTCAATCCCTGGTCAGAGAGCTAAGATCCCACATGCCTCGAGGCCAAAAAAAAAAAAAAAAAAAAAAACCCAAAACATAAAACAGAAGCAATATTGTAACAAATTCAATAAAGACTTTTAAAAAATTTTTAAAAATAAAATAAAATAAAATATATAACTCAATCCCCAGAATTAAATTTATCAGCCGAAGAAATCCAACTCTTCTCTGAGTTGTTAAATTTAGATATGTAACGTGGAATTGGAGCAGGAGGAGAGGAAGCATGTTGTTTGATGGGGGAGGGGCTGCTCAGACAGGTTCTTCTCAGGTATCCTCACCATCTATTGCTCTTGGCTCCTTGTCACACTTTCCTACCACAAGAGGAATTTAATAGCGTGTTGCAATGAGAAGGGAGGCCATAGCAGGAAAAGCCTTGGAATGCCCTGGAGTATTATGTGGCTATTAAAAATAATCAATTAGAGCTACTCCAAATGATTTCCAGCAATTTCCACAATTTATTATTGAGTGAGGTAAACAAGATGGGATATGGCGCCTAAGCGTTGGTCTCTCTTGCTTGCAGGCTGTGCATTTGGCAGGGGCAATAGCTAAGTCACCTTAGTGAATGGGGCTACACGCTGGTCATGTGCACAGCCTTTCTCCCTGACGCAAAGCTACTTCACTCGTTTGCCCATTGTGCTGGCACTGGATGGTGGTGGCAGAGAACGACTAATGTCACAGCTGGCCAGGCACTGGCTCAGTCATTTTGTCCCCCTGGCTGTTCAGAGCCCCTTCCATGTTGGTGCTCTTGGGTGGGTGTTGTGAGTTATAAAGCTCTTCATAATTCATGGTTGTTCTCTCATATCCAGAGATATGCCTGTTTCCTGGACTTTCTTTTTCCTGATAGTCTAGTCTTTCTCCTTTTAGGCCTTGTAGTGGGTTTAACAGTTTCTCTTAGAAATTCATGTCTGCCTAGAGCCTCCAAATGTGACCTTATTTGGAAATAGTATGTTTGTAGATGTAACTAGTTAAAAATCTTGAGATGACATCAAGGTGGGCCCTAAGTCCAGTGACTGGTTCTCTTATAAGGAGAGGACACTGAGAGATACAAGGAGAGGAAGGAGAGGTCACGATACAGGCAGGGATTGAAGTGATAAGTCTAAAGCCAAAGAATGCTAAGCATTGCCGGCAATCACCAGAAGCTAGGAGAGAGGCTTGGGATGGTTTCTTCTTCAGAGCCTCCAAAAGAACCAACCCTCCTGATACCTCAATTTCAGGCTTCTGGCCACCTTGAACTATGAAAGACTGCTTTTAAAAGGCCAACCAACTTGTGGCAATTTGTATGGCAGCTCTAGGAAATTAGCATAGTCCCTAACCAGCAGACCAAGCATTTGCCACTGACCATGAATCCATGTATATTCTAACCTTGGGTTGCTTCTTTCTTCACACGAAGTGGACGATCAGGTACACGGCCTGAAGCACTACCCACATGGGGGGACTTCCCTTATCATTATCTTTCAAGGCTACCCCTTGAACATTTATGATAGCAGATTTCTCTCGTAAAATAAATTTGACATATTAAACTAAAATGTTCTGTATATTGAAAGATATCTTTAAGAAAGTGAAAAAACTAAATGGAGACAAAATAGTTGCAACACCTTCGCAAAGAATTGATAGTAAGAATATGTAAGGCACATTTACAACCTAATAAGAAGAACACAGTGAGATACAATTTTAAACCCAATCCATTAGTAAATTGAATATGTCTATATCATCAAATATTGGAGAGAATGTGGATTAATAGACTAGCTTATACTTTGCTGGTGGGAGTATAAATTGGTTCAACTACTTTGGAAAACAATTTGGCATTATCTTTTAAAGTTAGAGATTCATATACTCTATGATGAAGAATTTTACTCTTGGATATATACTCAAAAGAAATTCTTCCACATACATTAGGAGACATACACAAGAGTGTTCATGGAAACATTCCTGTTTGAAACAGCAAAAACTTAGGGAAAATCCACACACCCAGTAATAGGAGAACTGATAAATGGTGGTATATTCAGACAATGAAATATTTTACTACAAAGAAAAATGAAGGTAAATGTATCCTAGAAATATAATTTGAGTAAAAAGTAAGCCCTCAACATTAGATATAACCATATACCCCCTCATTTTTTAAAAAAAAGTTACAAATGACTAAAACTACCCAATGTACCTTAAAGAAATATTTATATTGTGTTAAAACTATCATTCTAAAAGGCTAAGGGAATAATAGTAGAAGTGGCCAGATAGTGACTTCCAGTGGAGAGAGGCAGGGTGCAGGAGAGGGAGGAGAACTTAGGTGTACGTTAGAAATGATGAATGTTCTCATTTCCATGCCGGGTGGTACATATACAGGTATTTATTGTTTAACAAGAAAATATGTAAGTAAAAATAAATAAATAAAGGCCATGCCTGGACCAAGGTTACACTGTGTCATGGACCAAGGATTATGATTAATCAGGTTTTAGGCACCTAGTGTTGGAAACACAACAATTGGACTTTTAATTGTGCAGAAATGTTCCCGGTTGTATCAGTATTGAGAGCAAGAAGAGTCCTGGACCTGGGACAGGAGGAGAGACAAAATGGTGTCTGAAAGAGAAGGGGAAAGAAGCCCCAAGAAAGTCACAAACATGGCCTGAAGAGAAAGGCTTGTGAGAAATTCCCTGAGGGGGGGATGGTCCAGGAGCTTGGAAAACAGAGATGTTAAGGGGCCCATTTTAGGTTGTTTCCTGTTCTGAGCTCTGGTGTAAGTAACCTCCATTAACTGAAGTCCACAATAAAGGTCTGCTACACAGATAAAATAAATAATAATAATAAACGTCTTCATCCATGACTCAGTTATTACACACACATTCATTGAGTTCCTACTGCGTGGGGTACGGCACTAGGGATATAGCAGCAAACCAAGCAGGCCAAGTGTCTGTCCTCATGAAGTCACTATATAATTTTTCCGCTGATGATAAATGCTAGGGCAAACATGAAGTAAAGGAGAGGCAGAGCCAGACGTGGGGTGATTTGTATCAGTAGTGTTTGGGGTGAATGAGGAGAAAGCAAGTGCAGGATGGCTACAGTGGGGTGAGAACACAGGAAGGGAGACAGTGAGTGGGGATTCAGAATTCGGCAGAAGCAGGAATTTGTGGTGACAGGCATCTAGGATAACACAAGTTCCCTTTACAACAAATCATAGGAACATCGGAGAAGCCTCTGTTTTTCCCATCATATGCAGAATGTGGTTTGCATTGCTTAGTTTGTAACTTAAGGGAAAAGTTAATTCCAAACGTTGGAGAATTTGAGGCCACTGCCATTATACTTCCAACATTTCAACTATTAAGTTGTTTACCCTCTTTTGAGGGTATGAGTGGTTCTTTACCTATAGGAAGAGTAGGGAGGACGGATATTTGTACTTTGAAAAGTTTTCCAAGTAATTCTGCCTCCCAGCATCCCACTTCCCCAATCCCACCTCCCTCCATTGGTGAACATTTCTTATATACAACAGTGATTCCTAATTTGGTTATCCTAGGGTATTTCAAGTAATCTCAGATCATAACATTTTAACAAAGTAGTAAGTAAAATTACTGATAAGATTTTTTTTTAATTTATTATTTATTTTATTTATTTTTGGTGGCATCGGGTCGTAGCTGCGGCACGCGGGATGTTTGTTGAGGCACGTGGGCTCTTTCGTTGCAGCGTGCGGGCTCTTCATCATGGTGCTCAGGCTTCTCTCTAGTTGTGGCACGCAGGTTTTCTCTTCTCTAGTTGCGGCACACAGGCTCCAGGGCGTGTGGACTCTGTAGTTTACAGCACGCAGGCTCTCTAGTTGAGGCGCGAGAGCTCAGTAGTTGTGACACGCGGGCTTAGTTGCCCCACAGCATGTGGGATCTTAGTTCCCTGACCAGGGATCGAACCTGCGTCCCTTGCATTGGAAGGCGGATTCTTTACCACTGGTCCACCAGGGAAGTCTCTGGTAACATATTTAATTTTAAAAAAACCTAGCAGAGCATTTGTTTAAAAATAGTAATATTCTTAAATGAAATGCCAGGATCCTCAGTGCCTCAATTTGAGAATCATTGTGTCATTTTTTTGATACTCTTTAATAATGGCCCCCTTTTCCCTGGCATTGTTTATTTCCAATGTATTGGAACTGAAACTGGGCAAAACAGTTAGATGAATGTTGAATTAGCATAAAAGTCTCTTTTTTGGTCTCTCTATGTGTGTGTTTAAAATAACTTATTAAATGCTTACTACATACCAGGAACTATTTTAAGCTCTCCGTATGTATTATTTCATTGAATTCACAATATCCCCATGAGTTATATTCATTACTACCCCTATTTACAAGTGGGAAACCAAGGCACAGGTTTATGCAGCCAATAAGTACAGTGCTGGATTGTCACCAAGGCAGTCTGACTCTTGAGCCTGTGCCTTTAATTCATTTACAGTACTATCTTCAGTAAATACCAATGCAATTAATAGAATCATGTTCTAACATCACCCAACAGTAATGAAACTAGAACACAGAAAATATTCCTTCTCACAGAAAGTGCAGAAGTTCTTATTGACCCATCATTTTAAAGTTTCTTGTTAAAATCCTTCAAAAAACTTGCTACCTTGAATTTTCAAGGTTTTCCAAGTTCATGATTATCAGCTCATGAATGCCGGAAGAAGAGGTGACTCATTGCTGCCCAAACTAAAGGGCAGCAGGTTCTTAGTGAAAACAGCCCAGGGTGAGTTGATGACTAATTCTAAATGCCACATAGAATATGTCCTTTTATTTTTAGGGGCTCCAGGAAACAAAGACATCCAGGTATAAGCACAGTACAAACATCAGTGGGCTTTGCCAGACAGCATAACTTAAGCATTTTATTTTGAGTAGAAAGAACTCGGTCTTTGTGCCCTACAAATGTCACACTGTTTGCTTTCATACCATGTTCTTTCGTCTGCGGTTATTACTTCCTTCTCAAGTACACAGATAGAAACTTTTGCTTGTATGGAAAGAGACTTTTCCAAACTCCTATTTCCTTTCCCTACCACTTTCCATAGTAAAACAATAATTTTTTTTTAATCTCAAGTTTCCTTTCCTCTTTCTACAGCTATTTTAGTATTTCCAGGATTTGAACACACGCACACACACATCACAATCAGCATCTCTCGAAAAAAAGTCTTGGGAGCTCATAATTTCTCTATTCTGAATTTTTTCCCCTCAAATCCTGTAATAAAGTTATCCTTAAGATATAAGCAAGAACTGTTGGTGGGAATGTAAATTGATACAGCCACTATGGAGAACAGTGTGGAGGTTCCTTAAAAAACTAAAAATAGAACTACCATATGACCCAGCAATCCCACTACTGGACATAAACCCAGAGAAAACCCAGAGCTCGTTTAGGCGGTGCTTTGAATCCCCTCTCCTCGTGCACCCCAAAACAATGCTCTCTTGCCTGTTAGGCAGCTCCTGACCTTTTCCCGGACTCCCTCCCGGCTAGCCGTGGCGCACTAGCCCCTTCAGGCTGTGTTCACGCCGCCAACCCCAGTCCTCTCCCTGCGATCCGACCGCAGCCCGAGCCTCAGCTCCCAGCCCCGCCCGCCCCGGCGGGTGAGCAGACAAGCCTCTTGGGCTGGTGAGTGCTGGTCGGCACCGATCCTCTGTGCGGGGGTCTCTCTGCTTTGCCCTCTGCACCCCTGTTGCTGCGCTCTCCTCCATGGCTCCGAAGCTTCCCACTTGCCACCCCCCCCCCCCACCCCCCCGTCTCCGCCAGTGAAGGGGCTCCTAGTGTGTGGACACCTTTCCTCCTTCACAGCTCCCTCCCAGAGGTGCAGGTCTCATCCCTATTCTTTTCTCTGCTTTTTCTTTTTCTTTTACACTACCCAGGTACGTGGGGAGTTTCTTGACTGTTGGAAAGTCTGGCATCTTCTGCCAGCATTCAGTAGGTGTTCTGTAGGAGTTGTTCCACATGTAGATGTATTTCTGATGTATTTGTGGGGAGGAAGGTGATCTCCACGTCTTACTCCTCTGCCAGCTTGAAGGTCTCCCCTATTTATGTTTTCTAACTTTGACAGTGTTTTAATTTTAGATAGAAATAGTTTACTTTGCGATGGTCTTTGGTACAGTACAGTCTCTTCTGAACATTCTGCATGTGTGCATGTCAATTTGCTGTAATTTCCGTGCCCACTGATTTGGTGCCTACATCTATTCTGTCTGCCAATCTGCTCCTGTTGCCACCTCCACACCAGAACACAGGAGGGCCACAGTCCCAGTAGAGGTGGGCATTTCACTAATGCTCACGAGGTGGTAGGAGAAGGAGTAGTCGCAGGAGGTGGGGGCTGGGAAAAAGAGCGTTGAGACAGCAGATTGGAAAATACTACCATGGGCTTTCACTCAGTGGGATCTACCATGAGAATCATGTTAGAGTTAGATGCAAGGACATTTTATGTGTAATTACCTTTTCTATAGAGAAAGGGGGGAAAACCTAATAACAATAATAGTATTGGGTTTGCCAAAAGGTTTGTTTGTTTTTTTCCATAAGATGGCTCTAGTAGCACTTAGTTGTCTTTAACTTCATTCAAAATAATTTTGTTTGGGATTTCCCTGGTGACGCAGTGGTTAAGAATCCACCTGCCAATGCAGGGGACACGGGTTCGATCCCTGATCCGGGAAGATCCCACATGCCGCGGAGCAACTAAGCCCGTGCGCAACAACTACTGAGCCTACGCTCTAGAGCCTGTGAGCCACAACTACTGAAGCCCGCACACTCTAGAGCCGGTGCTCCACAACAAGAGAAGCCACCTCAATAAGCTCGCCTACCGAAATGAAGAGTAGCCCCCGCTCGACGCAACTAGAGAAAGCCCCTGCGCAGCAATGAAGACCCAACGCAGCCAAAAATAAATTTTAAAACTTTAAAAAAACAATTTTGTTAGATTGTATGTGACAGCTGTCATATCAGCGTGCATTTTAAAAAAGACATCAAAATTGGTGAATTTTTGTGTAGCCATTTTAATATTGAAGATGGAAGAAAAAAAGCAACATTTTCAGCATATCGTGCCTTATTATTTCAAGAAAGGTAAAAACGCAACCGAAATGCAAAAAAACAGATTTGTGCAGTGTATGGAGAAGGTGCTGTGACTGATCAAAAGTGTCAATAATGGTTTGCAAAGTTTCATGCAGGAGATTTCTCGCTGGACGATGCTCCATGGTCGGGTAGACCAGTTGAAGTTGATAGCGATCAAATTCAAACAATAATTGAGAACAATCAACATTGTACCATGCGGGAGATAGCCGACATACTCAAAATATCCAAATCAAGCGCTGAAAATCATTTGCACCAGCTTCGTTATGTTCATCGCTTTGACGTTTGGGTTCCACATTAGTTAAGCGAAAAAAATCCTTTTGACCATATTTGCACATGCAGTTCTCTACTTAAATGTAATGAAAAGATCCCGTTTTTAAAACAAATTGTGACGGGTGATGAAAAGTGGACACTGTACAATAATGTGGAACAGAAGAGATCGTGGGGCAAGCGAAATGAACCACCACCAACCACACCAAAGGCTGGTCTTCATCCAGAGAAGGTGATGTTGTGTATATGGTGGGATTGGAAGGGAGTCCCCTATTATGAGCTCCTTCTGGAAAACCAAACAATTAATTCCAACAACTACTGCTCCCAATTAGACCAACTGAAAGCACCATAAAAAGCTTCCGGAATTAGTCAACAGAAAATAAAGGAGAGGAGCTTCAAGATGGCGGAAGAGTAAGACGTGGAGATCACCTTCCTCCCACAAATACATCAGAAATACACCTGCATGTGGAACAACTCCTACAGAACACCTCCTGAATGCTGGCAGAAGACCTGAGACCTCCCAAAAGGCAAGAAACTCCCCCCGTACTTGGGTAGGGCAAAAGAAAAAAGAAATAACAGAGACAAAAGAATAGGGACGGGGCCTGCACCAGTGGGAGGGAGCCGTGAAGGAGGAAAGGTTTCCACACACTAGGAGCCCCTTCGCGGGCAGAGACTGCGGGTGGCGGAGGGGGGAGCTTCGGAGCCGCGGAGGAGAGCGCAGCCACAGAGGTGCGGAGGGCAAAGCGGAGAGATTCCCGCACGGAGGCTCGGCGCCGAGCAGCACTCACCAGCCCGAGAGGCTTGTCTGCTCCCCCGCCGGGGCGGGCGGGGCTGGGAGCTGAGGCTCAGGCTGCGGTTGGATCTGGGGTTGCAACTGGGGTTGGCGGCGTGCACACAGCCTGAAGGGGCTAGTGCGCCACGGCGAGCCGGGAGGGAGTCCGGGAAAAGTCTGCAGCTGCCGAACAGGCAAGAGACTGTTTCTTACCTCTTTGTTTCCTGGTGCGCGAGGAGAGGGGATTCAGAGCGCCGCCTAAACGAGCTCCAGAGACGGGCGCGAGCCGCGGCCATCAGCGCGGACCCCAGAGACGGGTGTGAGACGCTAAGGCTGCTGCTGCTGCCACCAAGAAGCCTGTGTGTGAGCCCAGGTCACTCTCCACACCGCCCCTCCCAGGAGCCTGTGCAGCCCGCCACTGCCAGGCTCCCGTGATCCGGGTCAACTTCCCCGGGAGAACGCACGGCGCGCCTTGGGCTGCTGCAACGTCACGACGCCTCTGACGCCGCAGGCGTGCCCCGCCTCCTCCGTACCGCTCCCCCCCCCCCGCCTGAGTGAGCCAGAGCCCCCGAAGCAGCTGCTCCTTTAACCCCGTCCTGTGTGAGAGAAGAACAGACACCCTCAGGCGACCTACACGCAGAGGCGGGTCCATATCCAAAGCTGAACCCCGGGAGCTGTGCGAACAAAGAAGAGAAAGGGAAATCCCTCCCAGCAGCCTCAGAAGCAGCGCATTAAATCTCCACCATCAACTTGATGTACCTGCATCCGTGGAATACCTGAATAGACAACGAATCATCCCAAATTGAGGAGGTGGACTTTGGGAACAACGACATATATATATATTTCCCCCTTTTTCTCTTTTTGTGAGTGTGTATGTGTATGCTTCTGGGTGAGATTTTGTCTGAATAGCTTTGCTTTTACCATTTGTCCTAGGGTTCTGTTTGTCTGTTTTTGTTTTTTTTATTACTTAAAAATTTTTTTTCTTAATAATTATTTTTTATTTTTTATTTTAATAAATTTTTTTATTTTATTTTACTTTATTTTATTTTGTTTTGTTTTGTGTTCTTTCTTTCTTTCTTTTTTTCCTCCCTTTCATTCTGAGCCGTGTGGATGAAAGGCTCTTGGTGCTCCAGCCAGGCATCAGGGCTGTGCCTCTGAGGTGGGAGAGCCAAGTTCAGGACACTGGTCCACAAGAGACCTCCCAGCTCCATGTAATATCAAACGGCAAAAATCTCCCAGAGATCTCCATCTCAACGCCAAGACTCAGCTCCACTCAACGACCAGCAAGCTACAGTGCTGGACACCCTATGCCAAACAACTAGTAAGACAGGAACACAGCCCCATCCATTAGCAGAGAGGATGCCTAAAATCATAATAAGGCCACAGACACCCCAAAACACACCACCAGACGTGCACCTGCCCACCAGAAAGACAAGATCCAGCCTCATCCAACAGAACACAGGCACTAGTCCCCTCCACCAGGAAGCCTACCCAACCCACTGAACCAACCTTAGCCACTGGGGACAGACACCAAAAACAACGGGATGTACGAACCTGCAGCCTGCGAAAAGGAGATCCCAAACACAGTAAGTTAAGCAAAGTGAGAAGACAGAGGAACACACAGCAGATGAAGGAGCAAGGCAAAAACACACCAGACCTAACAAATGAAAATGAAATAGGCAGTCTACCTGAAAAGGAATTCAGAATAATGATAGTAAAGATGATCCAAAATCTTGGAAATAGAATGGAGAAAATACAGGATATGTTTAACAAGGACCTAGAAGAACTAAAGAGCAAACAAACAGTGATGAACAACACAATAAATGAAATTAAAAATTCTCTAGAAGGAATCAATAGCAGAATAACTGAGGCAGAAGAACGGATAAGTGACCTGGAAGATAAAATAGTGGAAATAACTACCGCAGAGCAGAATAAAGAAAAAAGAATGAAAAGAATTGAGGACAGTCTCAGAGACCTCTGGGACAACATTAAATGCACCAACATTCGAATTATAGGGGTCCAAGAAGAAGAAGAGAAAAAGAAAGGGACTGAGAAAATATTTGAAGAGATTATAGTTGAAAACTTCCCTAATATGGGAAGTTCCCACATGTTTCTTTGATGACCAGGCAAAAACTGTTACTGTTACTGTTACTCTTACTTGGCTGGGAAGTTCTGATTCATCCACCGTATTCACCAGACATTGCACCTTCAGATTTCCATTTATTTTGGTCTTTACAAAAGTCCCTTAATGGAAAAAATTTCAATTCCTTGGAAGACTGTAGAAGGCACCTGGAACAGTTCTTTCCTCAAAAAGATAAAAAGTTTTGGGAAGATGGAATTATGAAGTTGCCTGGAAAATGGCAGAAGGTAGTGGAACAAAAAGGTGAATACATTGTTCAATAAAGTTCTTGATGAAAATGAAAAACGTGTCTTTTATTTTTACTTAAAAACCAGAGGCACTTTTTTGGCCAACCCAATAAATAACACACCTACAGTTCTTTTCTGTTTACAAAGTATTGTCAAAAACATAATCTTGTTTGATTCTTACAGTAACCCTGTGAAGTAGGCATAAAAGGCATTGTTATTATTCACTCCACCTCACCTCTGAGAATCAGGTGACCGAGGCTCAGAAAAGTTAAGTGGTTTACTAAAATTTACAAAGCTAAGAATGTGGTATCATCATCATTGTCATAGCTGCTAACATTTGTCTCATACTTATTATATGCCAGGCACTGCTTTATACGCATAGTTCTTTTAACTTAAGATAGCGTTTTGCTGAGACAAAAATAACCAAAGGTATGCTCCATTTTCACTATATAAAACTGCCATTCTTTTTTTTTTTTTTTAATAAATTTATTTATTTATTTATTTTTGGCTGCGTTGGGTCTTCGTTTCTGTGCGAGGGCTTTCTCCAGTTGCGGTGAGCAGGGGCCACTCTTCATCGCGGTGCGCGGGCCTCTCACTATCGCGGCCTCTCCTGTTGTGGAGCACAGGCTCCAGACGCGCAGGCTCAGTAGTTGTGGCTCACGGGCCTAGTTGCTCCGCGGCATGTGGGATCTTCCCAGACCAGGGCTCGAACCCGTGTCCCCTGCATTGGCAGGCAGATTCTCAACCACTGCGCCACCAGGGAAGCCCAAAACTGCCATTCTTAACAGTAAATCTCAGAGATTCAAAAGCAGCTCTCCAGTCTGTTTGATGTGAGAAAACCCAATATCAGATTTACATTTCCTGAAAGCAACACTTCCTATAACCTCTTACCTCATAGTTAAGCCTACTTTAAAAAGACTTTTGAGGAAAAAATTTATTTAAATTGGTTGTTCTGTCCAAATTCTTTCATTCATCTTTCAGTTGAGTTGATGAATCTCATGATTTCGTGCAGAATTTGTAGACAAAAATGTAACAAATACATGTTCCCATTTAAGGTTGCCTTTGTCCTTTTACAAAGCAGTAATTCAGGCACTAACATGAAAATAGTTCAATTATGCAAAGAGGCCCAAAGAAAAACTTTACCGTTGATTTTTTGAAAGCTTGCTCTCTCTGCTGTGAGTAGGTTATCAACCTAAAATTACATTGGAACTACTCATATAATTTCAGGATGAAGAGATAACTTTATACTCTTTCTTTGGATCTTGGTATGCTAAAACATTATAATATATAAAAACAGAGATATTTTACTTCACTAAGCACCAGCTCGAAATGTTTAATTTAAACGTCTTGTTCACTTATTGCAGAAGTCAGCACATTTGTAGCAATCATGTCACCACTCTCTCAATCCTGGGTGGACATTGCTAGTTGTGAGAAACATTTGCTTCCTCTAAATCAGGACTCAAAGCAGCCTCCAAGCTTGTAGTCTAGCCATTACTAATCAACCCCAGTTGGCACCTACAAAGAAACCTAAATCTAAATAAGATCAGCTATTGTATCAAAGTCCATATCCTGGTTGAGATATTGTATTACAGTTTTGTAGGATATTACCGCTAGGGAAAACTGGGTGAAGGGTACTCCAGAGCTATTTTTACTGACAAAACAAGGTTTTTCCCTACACCAACCAATTCTCCTCCACCAGCTGGATGTCCTGCAATTCAGTTCAATTCTGACACTATTACCTGAGGTTAGCATCAGGTCCCGCAAGTTAAGTGCTCAGTTTCATAAGTTCCCCCCACTACAGAAGCCAATCACAAGTCCCAGGCCTCCCATAACTTCTGGCTGAACAACTATCAGTCAGGGGTTCCCACGACCCACTCCTCAGGTTTGATTACTTGTTAGAACTGCTCACAGAACTTAGGAAGGCACCATACTTACTGGTTTATTATAAAGGATAGAACTCAGATGCAGCCAAATAGAAGAAATGCACAAGGCAAGGTATGGGAAAGGGGTGAAGGGAGCTTCCATACCCTTTCTGGGTGTACCACCCTCCCAGCACCTCGATTTTTCACTAACTTCTGTGAACCCTGTGATTTAGTGGTATTTATGGAGTTTCCATTATGTAGGAATGATTAAGTCATTAGCCATTGGTGATTAACTCAATCTTCAGCCCCTCTCCCCTCTCTTGAGGGCAGGGGGCACGGCTGAAATTTGCAGCGCTCTAATCATGCCTTCGTCTTTCTTGTGACCAGCATCCATCCATCCAGGAGCCCCCAGCCCCCAGCCATCGCATTAGCATACAACACACACGCAATTCACTGGGAAGATCCAAAGGCGTTAGAAGCTGTGTGCCAGAAATCGGGGACAAAGTCCATGTATTACTTCTTACTATAGCAGACACACGAGATTTCTGTTTTATTTCTTACAACTGCATATGAATCGACAGTTACCTCAAAACAAAAAGATGAATTTAAAAAATCTCTTTGTCACTTGGGATTTGCAATAATTTCAGAGAGAATCGCTCTAATGTGATAATGGAATGACCATTTTAATTAAATCAGACAGTTGTAGAGCAGGCAAGGCACTAGTTCGTCTAGTTCGGCTCTTTTACTTCAGAATGAAGAAATGGAGGCCAAGGGAAATTAAATGGCTGTTGCTGTGGTGTCAGAATCTGGTTATATACGTAATACCTTAAGTGGAAAGAAGAAGGAAACTGACATTTATTAGGTGATTATTTTGTGGCAGACACTGTGCTAAAGAAGTTTATATACATGATCCCATTTCACTCTCCAAGAATTCTTGTAGGTATTATTTCCATTTTACAACTGAGGAAATTGAAGCTTGTCATAAGTCATAAAATTAGCAAGGGTTGGGGCCTGGATTCAAACTCCTTGTGAATCTAGAGCAGTTAGTTTTCTGCTACGCATTTTAAAACTTTCCCTACTATAATCCATTATAAAAAATAAATATTACTTTGTAACCCAAATACACATACAAACTGAATCATTTTTTTTCAAAAACCGTTACTATGTCTGATGCTCTCTTCTATTCTTTCATGAAAAATACACTAAAATTGATTTTATGATCCATTAATGGGGGTTGCGACCTACAGTTTGAAAAACACAACATGCTATTTTCCCTTTCCTGTGACCATTCCATTAATATTGTGGAAGAATCTTTCTTTTCCATGCTAACCAACAGTCCTCTTTTTAGCTTTGCTCAGATCTTATGAACCAAAATTAAAGGGGAAGTTGTCTTAGTTAGTCTTTGCTCATTTAAATTTATAATAGCGCGTGCAAAACATCATAACATAATTCTTCCTGTGGCTTTAGGCATTTTACCACCCACATCCCGTACTTCTCTCTCTCTCTCTCTCTCTTTCTTCCTGGCTACATCCTTGTGAGGGAGCAGATAGACCCATTCAAATTGAACCCTGTCATTTTCTGAACTGATAGGTGGTTTGTTGTTTGAGGAGACTCCAAGGCTATGTCTATAAGAGGCAAATGTAGGCAAGTTATCCACTGATTTACATTTGGCTTAAAACCTTCTCTGAGTGAGTGTGTTGGGTGGTAGTAGTGGTGGAGTTGGCCTACGTATCATTTACCCTGGCACTCCTCCATAGGGCAGGGTGTGCTTGGGTGACCTGGCATTCCTAGCTCATTTCCTGGTGGATGCCATAATGTACCTACTGGGGACACCTATATCACCCATTTACAACCCTTCCTTGGGTAATGATATATCAGGGCCTTCAATTTCCTGGCCATCTGTGAGATTACTCTGAGAGCCCAGAAATGCCATAGGTCTGTCAGTGGTTGTGTTAGATTTTGATAACTGCTGGAACTGATTTAGCCTCCTGGGTGTCAGGGACTGAGTTAAACACGTCATACACATTATCTTGCTGAATCCTCAGAGCAGCCCTGTGATGAGGATATTATTACATCATTTCATATTAGCAAAAAGGCTAGGTAGGCAGGTGGCTTTTTGCTCAGTAAGCACTTAAAGGGCAGGGAAGGGTTGAATTAGAAAACGTAATGGGAAAGGAAGCTGTAGAGATGAGATTTACACACACACACACACATCAAAAATAAAGTTTTGAGGAGTTTTGGTGTCCAAGTTAAGCCTGTCCTGCTTTCTTCCTTTTCTGGCCTCGATCATCTGGGCTCTGTCATCATCTGTTTCAGCCAGCATGATGACAATTTAAATCCTAGAATCTGCTATGCTTGGCTCTTCTCGTTTAGAAAAGAAGATTGAAATTGGCTCTTAGATCTGAGCTTACTTTGCAGTCACAGGCAGACTCAACTTTCAGGTGGAAGATAGTTCAGTTTTCCTGTTGGCAGTGGTTCTCAAATACCAGTGCACACAGGAACAAACTAAGAAACATCTTAAAATGCAGATTTCTGAGCTCCGCTTAGTTAGATTTTGATTCAATAGGTCAGAGGTGGCTCCTTGAAATCTGTATTTTAAACAAATTTAGATTTAACAGCCTGAATCAAGGTGATTCAGATTCAAGTTACCTAGGAGCCACGTTATGAAAAATGTTAATTTGAGGTCTTATGAGATGTACGCAGGAGTAATCCACACTGTGGGCTTGCTTCCTTGTTAGTCCCATCTTTAGAATTGTCTTAGGGAGGAGCTCAAATATTTTGCTAAAGACAATAACTATAATATAATATTTATTAATATTATATTTATTCATAACAACCATGGATAGAGAGTTAAACAGTGCTTCCAAGCTACCTAGAAGTGTTCTCAGCCATATCTAATCAACCAGGATGCAGGTCCCCTGCAGAAATGTGAGGTTCTCCAGCATGAAGGCTGGAGAATCTTTTCTGTCTGTGCAGAGATTATTCGTGATCTTTCGTATCCACATGTTCCTCCACATTTCCCAGCTTCCCTTGGAGTTGGTTTGGCCCTGTGACTGGATCCTGGCCAATGGAATGTGGACAAAAGTAAAGAACCATTTCCAGGTCTGATTCCTAAAATACCCAGCATAGTCTTTCACTCTCATTTTCTTTCCTTCCCCAACTTCAAATGGGTAATGCCAGGGTGAGATTGAAGCTGCAAGATGATAGAAAAATAAGATGGAAACAGCCTGGGTTCCTGGGTCATTGTCTACAGGAGAGCTACTTTGAATTGTGACACAAGCAACAATAAGCCTCTATTGTACTAAGCCCCCAAATTTGGGGCTTATTTATTTTAGCAGCACAGTCTATCCTCTCCTAACACTGCTATGTTATTAACAACTGATTAATAGTCATGATGGAAATATTTCCTTTACTATGGCAGAACAGACTAATTTGAACTGAATTCCTCATTGTACCAATAACCTAGCAGAACAAAGCCTGGGCAATCTTACCATTGCCCCTTCAAACCAATAGCCCACACAGAACTATTCCAACCAAATATTTGCTGAAAAGTATAAAAGTTAGTCCTGTTTAGCATGCAATGAATAGCTACCCACTTTTTCTTTTTCTTTTTCTTTTTTTTTTTTTTTTGATAGGTAAGAAGTGGATTTATTTAGAGAAAAATACACTCCACAGACAGAGTGCGGGCCATCTCAGAAGGTGAGAAAGGCCCCAGGGTATGGGGTTGTCAGTTTTTATAGGGGTGGGTAATTTCATAGGCTACTGAGTGGGACAGCAGTGACAGTAGTGACAGCAAATCAGACAGCAGTGACAGCAGCAATAGCAGCGACAGTAGTGAAAGCAGTGACAGCAGTGACAGTAGTGACAGCAGTGACAGCAAATCAGATAGTAGTGATAGCAGTGACAGTGGTGACAGTGACAGCAGTGACAGTAGTGACAGTGACAGCAGTGACAGTGACAGTGGTGACAGTGACAGCAGTGACAGTAGTGACAGTGACAGCAGTGACAGTGACAGTGGTGACAGTGACAGCAGTGACAGCAGCGACAGTGACAGCAGTGACAGCAGTGACAGCAGTGACAGCGACAGTAGTGACAGCGACAGCAGTGACAGCAGTGACAGTGACAGCAGTGACAGTAGTGACAGCGACAGCAGTGATAGTGACAGCAGTGACAGTGCCTCTGACAGTGGTGATGAGAGTGACAGCAAGAGCAAGTCTGGCAACGGCAACAACAATGGCGGTGGTAGTGACAGTGATAGTGACAGTGAAGGCAGTGACAGTAATCACTCAACCAGTGACGATTAGAACTAAAGAAAACTCCACAAGATTCCTTTTGTGAACAATCTGGTGAGTAATTGATAGGAAATAAAGATTTCCAAGAAAGTAAAGAAAGGGGAGAAATAAAAGAGAAGACATACGTAAACATCTACAGAAACAACAAGAAAATAGTCAAATTGTCAGATTCAGAACCAAGTCCAAACACCCTCAGAGAATCTGTGTACCCGCGTGTTAAATATATTCTGAAAAGATTTTGTTAAAAGTGTAAATATAAACATAGAAGAATGATTAAAATATTCTTTAGTATTTTACACAGAAACCTCAAGCAATCACATACTAAATAACTTCAATTTAAATGCCAAGTGCTTTAGAGAATGTAGCAAGTAAACACATCTTAATGCCTTAATCTTTCAGTAATTATATATTCTGGACAGATGGTCTGCTTACTGCTGAGTAAAAGATGCTGTTACCATGATCTCCAGCTTGGCTACAATTCATCTGCTTGTTTCACTTGCAACATGAAAAAAAAAAAAAATCACAGCAACGATTTAACCTACCTGGACCATGAGAATAATCTTTGTAATTAGTGAATAGAGTAATTACAAACTATGGAAATTCTAAAGAGCGCTAAGCAGGAAAGAATTCAGAGGCTGGTTTAAACAAAACCTCATGTATAGTATCACATTCCTGCAAAGTGCTGGAAATGGAGCATAAGGTCCCCAAAACTATTGACAAAACTGAGGCAGTGCTTAGAACATGCTCCAACTATTCATAAATAAACACACTCATGAATGAAGTGCTCTTGGAGGGGATGCACTTTTTGAACTCTGTTCAGAAGTCTGCTAAGTGGAATCAGTTATCTGTCTTCCACCTCAGTCTCAACAAGCCAAACTTGGTTCACATTTGCCTTTAAACCCCTACAAACCAAAAATTCCAAATCAGACTCTCAGACTCCCTTCTTATTTTAATCTCTTTAGTAAAGCCCACAGTTGCTTTGGAAACTACTCTTTTTTATCTGAGAGTCATACATGCTGCTAAAATCTGAACATGGGTTCTTCAGATTTTGCATGAATGAGGGTACTTCTTAATTTTGAGATGAAGCCCTAACCCTAGAACATGAGGATCTTAAAGGTGTATGAAACTAGAGTGTGATATTTAATAAGGTGGATATATCATTTATCCCCAATCTAGGATACCCTTGAGAGTGAAAGGGCTGCTATGAATAATTCCCCGGGGCCTGGAGGTGTAAATTTGGCTTATCTGGGACTCTGGGAGATATAATGACCATAAGCATAAGCCTTTAGGGTATTATTCAAGATTTAGTAAGTGATGATTTGTAATTTCTCTCTTCCACTTAGGTAATTATTTTAGATTTGTTCTAATTCAAAAGTAAAATTCTATATGGTGAAGTTTTGAATGCAACTTCTTTAATGTTAATTTTCAGCCAGTCATTTAGCTGACTGGTTGAAAATTTATGCTCTGTTATAGGGCATATTTTACACAGAGTTTCAGTAGGCTTTTTTTTTTCTTGGCTTCTTCCTCCTTTATGCATGAGTTTCTTAAGAGATCAATATTGCAAGTAATATTGCTGGAGGCTTTAAAAATACTGCTATTTATAAACTACTTGGTAACTCATAATACTGTAAAATTTCAAGTTTCTACAATATCATAATCATGTACATGACTCCAAACTTCTTTCCTTAAACTATGCTCTAGATTTTTAACTCCTTTAGCCCTTCTGTTTTTTTCCAATTTGTAACTTGTGGCTTCTAGTAACTGTCCTACCTATTTCAAAAGGTTGTTATGAGCACTAAGTCAGGCAATGGATATGAAGCTCTTTGTAAATTATATAATATATGTAAATGAAAGAGATAATGAATTTTGGTGCTATAATAAACATCTATTTCTAGGACTGTTCACAAGGAAAACTCCCTTCATCTTAATGGTTTGTGAGTACGTACTTCCTCCAACATATTTTTTTTAATTAGTTTTTTTTTTTTTTTTTTTTGGTCCATGCTGTGCAGCGTGTGGGATCTTAGTTCCATGACCCTGGCAGTGAAAGCCCCGAGTCCTAACCACTAGACTGCCAGGGAATTCCCTAAAATTAGTTATTTTTTTAATTGAAAAAATAATATGTATATATACACAAAATAAAAATTTCAAACACTATGAAAAGGTAGGCAAAAATATTAAATCTCTATCATCCCAGACTCCCAGTCCTCTATTTCTCTTCCTTAGGGGCCATTCCCATTACTAATATCTTGTGGAAATTTCCAGAAATATTCTATGCACATATAAGCACATATGTCCCCCTTTTAAAAACACATGGAAATCTACTACACACAGTGTGCTTAACTTATTCTTTTTAACCTAAAACTATACCTTGAATATTGGTTCGTTACACACAGATTGACGTTCTTTTTTCAAAGCTGTGTCGTATTTTATTTTATGAAATGCCTTAGGTATTTCACCTGTCCCTATTTTTTGATCACTTTCCATTTCTAGTCCAATGAGAGTCTCTGCAGGTGTCACCTGAGTCAAGCGGGATAAATTTCCTGCCAGTTCTTATAAAGACTTCACCTTAAAAAGCATATCTGGGGCAGGGGAGAGGAGATACTCAGAATCTAGGGCCGATGTCAGAAACCATGAAGGAAGACTATGGTCCCGATCTTCCACTGTAATATCTTCGTTGACCTCCATCCGTAACTTCAAGGTGAAAATGAAGGAGACACTCCCAAAGAACGTCTCAAGGGTAGATCCTTTGAACACAAGAAGTCTGGTATTAGAAAATAAAATTGCTTTTAGGTTATTTTCTGGACTAAAGATTAATGAAGAAGCTGCTAATATTGCCCATGAGAGTAGTATTTTTTTAAACTGCAGGTTGCCACTCATTTAGTAGGTCATGATATCAGTTTAGTGACACATGACCAGCATTTTGTAAAATGAAAGAATAAAAAAGAAAAATATTTAGTGTATAATGTGTAGTGTTTTATGAAACAGTGTCATTTCTCTCTATATACATACATACACAAATATGTCTAAGTATGCATATACTCTTGGTTGCAGTAAAAAAAAGATGTGAAAGCCATTGGTTTAGAAAAGGGTTATAAAACATTATTACTGCTAGTAATCATTGTATATTTACTTTTGTCATTTTTTTAAACATCTTTATTGAAGTATAATTGCTTTACAATGGTGTGTTAGTTTCTGCTTTATAACAAAGTGAATCAGCTATACATTACCTTTACTTTTCACATTCACTTTTCTCCTTACAAACCTCTGTTTCTTTCCCACTTTAAAAAAATTTATTTATTTACTTATTAATTTTGGCTGCGTTGGGTCTTCGTTGCTGCGCTTGGGCTTTCTCCAGTTGTGGCGAGCGGGGGCTACTCTTCGTTGCAGTGCGAGGGCTTCTCATTGCGGTGGCTTCTCTTGTTGTGGAGCATGGGCTCCAGGCGTGCAGGCTTCAGTAGTTGTGGCACGCGGGCTCAGTAGTTGTGGCTTGCGGGCTCTAGGCGCGCAGGCTCAGTAGTTGTGGCGCACAGGCTTAGTTGCTCCGCGGCATATGGGATTTTCCCAGGCCAGGGGTCAAACCCGTGTCCCCTGCATTGGCAGGCGTATTCTTAACCACTGCGCCACCAGGGAAGTCCAAAATCTATTTTCTAAAATAGATTATAAAAGGATAACCTCTAGAGAGTCCATACCTCATCATATAAATACATTTTAAATTATTAATTGGAATAGAATTTCCCAGAAGTCAAACTTGCTTTATGGTTTGTAATGGAAGTTCCGAAAAACTTGAGACCAAAATAACTAGGAAAAATTTTCCTCTCCCTAAAAGGAACAGGAACAGAATAGAATAGCTCAGTTCACAGATGAAAATATCGTTGTGTTCTCACAGTGATCCATTCACTGCTGCTTGCAAGCAAATCCTCTAGAGAGTGAAACAAGCCAGCAACTCAATGTTCCCAACCTCTCCCCTCTGAACAGGGACCTTGGGTTTATATGCTAAAAAAGAAAAAAGAAGAAAGAAGTAAGAAATTTTTAAAAAAGGAAAAAAAGAGTCAATTCCTATGGGGCACACATGTAGCTCAGAAAATGGTATAAAGTCTAAAGGTCACCAATACATTAGACTCAGTGTTTTTTCCATTAGTTTGCATGGCCCCAGCTCTAGCATGAAACGCTGCATTTACAGACAGCTGTATCATAAGTTGCTTCCCTTACTCCCTCATTATTTTGGGCTTTGCCACTAGCTATACCCCTCCCTCCTTTACTCTTTCCTTCTTTTCCTCCCTAGAATGTTCTTTTCAGAGAGATGAAGATGTGTCTGTGGGAAGAAAACACTTGCAAAATTTAATTCCCAGACATTGTCCAGTGTGAGGCCCCAGTCCAAGCCCCTAGTCAAGGGCTGCTGTGCTCGAGCCCACCTCACTGGCTCTTTGGCCTGCTCCCGAGATCTCAGTCAAAACCAACTGGTTCCCAGCTCCTACCTCCCTAGTACTTTCCTCAGTTGAAACCACTGAATCTTCCTTGTTGTTCTAACACAATCTGAACTGAAGGCAGGAGATACTCAGGCTGTAACAGACCAACATTTAGGCTTGGCACCAAAGCACATTTACCTCTTGTCTTGTCCTAATATCTTGATTCCCTTAAGTGGATCCTTACCTTGTCCTCAAGCAACAATCCCCTGTGATCTTTCTAACTGGGCTTCTGCATATCTTCCTTATCTCATTCTAGCATGTACACTGATTAGAACTGTCCCAGCCCAATCAGCCTAAGACAACCAGGAGCAAATTGTCTGACACCATCAGGCTTCTGGACTCAATGCAAGGAAGGACACTGCCCACCAGGGCAACTTTGGAGCCTTAGCAAAGGATAAGATAGAACTAGTGTAGGATTTGGGGAAAGGATGGAACTGAGGTGATATTTAAATGAAGCAATGTTTGAGAGGCTCAAAGCAAAGCTGGGCTGTGGCTGAAGGGGTCCACATCAGGTTTGGACTGTGAAGGAGACCCAGGCTCCTGAGTCCTTGGGAAGTGCGAAGTAAAGTTAAGATGGATGTGGACTGTTGTATCTGAATCTCTGCCCCTGGGTTGTAAATCGAGACGGAGTCTTTGTGTCAAAGTGCCTCAGACCCTCCAGGCAAGAGTTGGGTGTTTTATTTTTACTGATATAATTTTAAAAAGCAAAGTCTCTGTTAATCTATGATTTTAGAGAATAAAATTTCTCAGTGATTAATAAAGCAGGAGTCATTCAAAGTAGAGGGTTGTCATGACACTTTATAGATTCAGTGTCCTTGAGAGAGATGTTATTTTCTGTTAACGTTTGCAGCTGGCTTTATCTCTGTTTTTCCAGTCTGAAAAATGGTGGGTAGATTTTTACTTTCTCAGTCCAAGCTAGTTTTTGCTTTCTCAGGAGATATGTTTCTGCTAAAACCAAAAGTCTGCTTATCTTGCAGTCCTTTTCCTAAATTCTCGCAGAACTTCTAGATGCCTGCCTGTTCTTTAAATATTGCCCATTCTAGATCACCACCTGTTGAACTTTGTGTCACTCCTGGGATTTGTTTCTTTTTCGCTGCTTACTCTCTGTACCCTGAACATTTGTGCTGTGTAAGCTGGTCTGTCAAATGGGCCATATGATTCACCAGATCTAATGGTGTTTGAAGTGTCAGTGGCAGATAGGATGCTGTTTGGAGCCTTTGGCAGGTCCCTACAGGTGAATTGCAGCATAGGCCTTTAGGATTATGGAGCAAGGTCCTGCCATCATCTGAAGATAACTACCTTCCTTTTGAGAGAGAGCTCTTGGCCTGCTACTGGGCCTTTGTAGAGATTGAACAATTTACCACGTGACCTGAGCATCCCATTATCAACTGGGTGTTAACTGACCCATGAAGCTCTAGAGTTAGGCATGCACAGCAACCCTCCATCATCAAATGGAAGTGGTGTATACAGGACTGGGCCTGAGCCCTGAAGGCACAAGTAAATTACATGACGAAGTGGCCCAAATGTCCGTGGTCCCTACTCCCGCTACCCTGCCTTCTCTCTCCCAGCCTGTACCTATGACCTCATGGTGCATTCCCTATGACCAGCTGACAGAGCAAGAGGAGACTAAGGCCTGGTTTACAGATGGTTCTACAGAACATGCAAGCACCACCTCAAAGTGGAAAGCTGTAGCACTACAGCTTCTTCCCGGGATATCCCTTAAAAATAGTGGTGAAAACAAACCCTCCCAGTGGGCAGGACTTTGGGCAGTGCACCTGTTTGCTCACTCTGCTTAGAAGGAGAAAAGGGCAGGTGTGCAAATATATCCTGATTCATGGGCTGTGGCCGTGGTCTGATCAGGGGCTTGGAAGGGACTTGACTGGAAAATTGGCGATGCAGAGATTTGAAGAGGAAGTATGTTGACAGATCTCTCTGAGTGGGCAAAACCGTGAAGATATTTGTGTCCTATGTAAATGCTCACCAAAGGGTGACGTCAGCAGAGGAGGATTATAGCCATCAGTAGGATAGGATGTCATGTTCTGTGGACACCAGTCAGTCTCTTTCCCCAGACCCCTGTCATTGCCCAATGTGTTCATGAGCAAAGTGGCCATGGCGGCAGGGGTGGACATTATGCATGGGCTCAGCAACATGGACTCCCTCTCACCAAGACCAGCCTGGCCGTGGCCACTGTTGAGTGCCCAATCTGCCAGCAGCCAATTCTAACCCTGAGCCCCCATATGGCATCATTCCCCAGGGTGAACAGCCAGCTACCTGGTGCAGGCTGATCAAGTGGACTGCTTCCTCCATGGAAGGGACAGTATTTTGTTCCTACTGGAATAGACACTTACTCTAGATATTGATCTGCCTTCTCTGCATGCAGTGCTTATGCCAAAACCACCATCCATGGATTTACGGAATACCTTGTCCACTGTCATGATTTTCCACGCAGCATTGCTTCTGATCAAGGAACTCAAATCAAAGCAAAAGAAGTGCTACAGTGGTCCCATGCTCATGGAATTCACTTGTCCTACTATGTTCCTCAGTATCCTGAAGTAGCTGGCTTGATAGAATGGTGGCATGACCCTTTGAAGACTCAGTTACAAAGCCAGCTAGGCGGTAATACTTTTCAGGGCTGGGGTAAGGTTCTACAGAAAGCTGCATATGCTCTAAATCAGCGTCCAATATATGGTGCAATATCATATTTATATGATAGCCAGGATTCATGAGTCTAGTGATCAAGGGGTAGAAACTGTAGGGGCATCACTCACTGTTAACCCTAGTGACCCACTAGCAAAATTTTTGCTTTTTGTTTCTGTGACTTTATGCTTTGCTGACCTAGAGATCTTAGTTCCAGAGGGGGCAATGCTTCCACCAGGAGACTCAACAATGATTCCATTGAACTGGAGGTTAGTACTGGCACCTGGCCACTTGGAGCTCCTCATGCCTCTGAAACAACAGGTAAAGAATAGAGTTACAGTGTTGGCTGGGGTGACAGATCATGATTACTGAGGGGAGATTGAATTATCATTCCACAATGGAGGTAAGGAAACATACGTCTGGAATACAGGAGATCTGTTAGGGTGTCTCAGTATTATCGTGCCTTGTGATTAAGGTAAATGGAAAACTACAACCACCCAATTTAGGCAGGACTACAAATGGCCCAGACCCTTCAGGAATGAAGATTTGTATGACTTCACCAGGTAAGAACCATGACCAGCTGAGGTGCTTGCTGGAGGCAAAAGACATAGAATGGGTAGTAGATGAAGATAGTTACAAACATCAACTATGACCACATGACCAGTTACAGAAATAAGGACTGTACCTGTCATGAGCATTTCCTCCTTATTTTGTTATGAATACATTTGTGTGTGAATATATATATGTGTATATATATCTCAAATATCTTTGTCTTCTTTCCTCTCTTATTCCCTTATCATGTAACATAAGAAAATGTATTGACTTTATATCAGTATTTCAGTATTGTTAACTTTCATGGAACTTCTCAGCCTCCATAATCATGTGCTTATTCCTATATCTACATCTATATCTCTTATATAGCTTTACATATCCTATTGGTTCTGTTTCTCTGGTGAACCCTGACTAATACAATCGGTGGCAAGGAGGGAATTCTGAGTCAGATGAACCACTGATTAGAAGCAGAATGTTTTGAGAGGTAGAAGGAATAGATGAGGATGCCAGAAGTATAGGATTCATAGAGAAATTACAAAAAAGAAGATGACATGGAGAGATAAGAAAGATTT
The DNA here is from genome assembly GCF_949987535.1 of Balaenoptera acutorostrata. NCBI lineage: Eukaryota > Metazoa > Chordata > Mammalia > Artiodactyla > Balaenopteridae > Balaenoptera > Balaenoptera acutorostrata. The sequence goes on from NC_080068.1 coordinate 8,781,189, forward strand.
ATAGTTGACCCTTGAACAAACCTGGGTTTGAACTGCATATGCAGATTTTTTTCAATAAATATCTGCTATAGTATTATATTATCCCCAGTTGGTTAAATCTGCAGATACAAAACCCAAGATACAGAGGAACCAAGGATATGCATGACTGACTAAGTTACAGGCTGATTTTCGACGGTGCAGGGGTCAGCACCCCTAAGCCCACATTGTTCAGCTATAATGTAGGGCAGTGCTGGTTGCTTCATTTCAACTGTTCTTTTTTTAACCTAAAAAAAAGCAATTGCAAATGGTTCAACTTAAGTTGTAGTAAATAGGAAGTTGGACAAAGCTATTTATTCCTTTAAATTATGCAAAGAAAGAGGAAATATTATCTTTTACAAAGTGTCTTATAAGGGTCTGTCTAGTCCTAAAGATATTAACAGATAATAAAAAGTGAAGTTATAGGGAGCAGCTAAAGAAAGAAGAGAGAAGGAAATTGAAGAGTAGAAAACTAAAATCCAAAATTAGTTTACTGAAATAGAATTAGGAAATATACTAAAACAAGCACATAGATCACAACTGATATTTATGCATGTAATTTTATGTGTTCAGGAAAGGAAGTAGACTAATAGATATTCTTTTTTATTTTTTTAACATCTTTATTGGAGTATAATTGCTTTACAATGGTGTGTTAGTTTCTGCTTTATAACAAAGTGAATCAGCTATACATATACATATATCCCCCTATCTCTTCCCTCTGCGTCTCCCTCCCTCCCATCCTCCTTATCCCACCCCTCTAGGGGGTCACAAAGCACTGAACTGATCTCCCTGTGCTATGCAGCTGCTTCCCACTAGCTATCGGTTTTACATTTGGTAGTGTATATATGTCATGCCACTCTCTCACTTTGTCCCAGCTTACCCTTTCCCCTCCCCGTATCTTCAAGTCCATTCTCTAGTAGATCTGCGTCTTTACTCCTGTCCTGCCCCTAGGTTCTTCATGACCTTTTTTTTTTTCCTTAGATTCCCTATATATGTGTTAGCAAGTACTTGTTTTTCTTTTTCTGACTTACTTCACTCTGTATGATGGTCCCTAGGTCCATCCACCTCACCACAAATAACTCAATTTCCTTTCTTTTTATGGCTGAGTAATATTCCATTGTATATATGTGCCACATCTTCTTTATCCATTCATCCGATGATGGACACTTAGGTTGCTTCCATGTCCTGGCTATTGTAAATAGAGCTGCAATGAACATTGTGGTACATGACTCTTTTTGAATTATGGTTTTCTCAGGGTATATGCCCAGTAGTGGGATTGCTGGGTCATATGTTAGTTCTATTTTTAGTTTTTTAAGGAACCTCCATACTGTTCTCCATAGTGGCTGTATCAATTTACATTCCCACCAACAGTGCAAGAGGGTTCCCTTTTCTCCACACCCTCTCCAGCGTTTATTGTTTCTAGATTTTTTGATGATGGCCATTCTGACTGGTGTGAGGTGATACCTCATTGTAGTTTTGATTTGCATTTCTCTAATGATTAGTGATGTTGAGCATCCTTTCATGTGTTTGTTGGCAATCTGTAAATTTACTTTGGAGAAATGTCTGTTTAAGTCTTCTGCCCATTTCTAGATTGGGTCGTTCGTTTTTTTGATATTGAGCTGCATGAGCTGCTTGTAAATTTTGGAGATGAACCCTTTGTCAGTTGCTCCAGCTTTGTTTTTCTTTCTCATGATTGCTTTGGCTATTCGGGGTCTTTTGTGTTTCCATACAAATTGTGAAATTTTTTGTTCTAGTGCTGTGAAAAATGCCATTGGTAGCTTGATAGGGATTGCATTGAATCTGTAGATTGCTTTGGGTAGTATAGTCATTTTCACAATGTTGATTCTTCCAATCCAAGAACATGGTATATCTCTCCATCTGTTTGTATCATCTTTCATTGCTTTCATCAGTGTCTTATAGTTTTCTGCATACAGGTCTTTTGTCTCCTTAGATAGGTTTATTCCTAGGTATTTTATTCTTTTTGTTGCAATGGTAAATGGGAGTGTTTCCTAAATTTCTCTTTCAGATTTTTCATCATTATTATATAGGAATGCAAGAGATTTCTGTGCATTAATTTTGTATTCTGCTACTTTACCAAATGCATTGATTAGTTCTAGTAGTTTTCTGGAAGCAACTTTAGGATTCTCTATGTATAGTATCATGTCATCTGCAAACAGTGACAGTTTTACTTCTTCTTTGCAATTTGGATTACTTTTATTTCTTTTTTGTCTCTAATTGCTGTAGCTAAAACTTCCAAAACTATGTTGGATAATAGTGGTGAGAGTGGGCAACCTTGTCTTGTTCCTGATCTTAGTGGAAATGGTTTCAGTTTTTCACCATTGAGGACGATGTTGGCTGTGGGTTTGTCATATATGGCCTTTATTATGTTGAGGTAAGTTCCCTCTCTGCCTACTTTCTGGAGAATTTTTATCATAAGTGGGTGTTGAATTTTGGTGAAAGCTTTTTCTGCAACTATTGAGATGATCATATGGTTTTTATCTTTCAATTTGTTTTACGGTGCATCACATTGATTTGCATATTTTGAAGAATCCTTGCATTCCTGGGATAAACCCCACTTGATCATGGTGTATGATCCTTTTAATGTGCTGTTGGATTCTGTTTGCTAGCATTTTGTTGAGGATTTTTGCATCTATGTTCATCAGTGATATTGACCTGTAGTTTTCTTTTTTTGTGACATCTTTGTCTGGTTTTGGTATCAGGGTGATGGTGGCCTCATAGAATGAGCTGGGGAGTGTTCCTCCCTCTGCTATATTTTAGAAGAGTTTGAGAAGGATAGGTGTTAGCTCTTATCTAAATGTTTGATAGAATTTTCCTGTGAAGCAATCTGGTCCTGGGCTTTTGTTTGTTGGAAGATTTTTAATCACGGTTTCAATTTCAGTGCTTGTGGTTGGTCTGTTCATATTCTCTATTTCTTCCTGGTTCAGTCTCAGAAGGTTGTGCATTTGTAAGAATTTGTCCATTTCTTTCAGATTGTCCATTTTATTGGCATATAGCTGCTTGTAGTAATCTCTCATGATCCTTTGTATTTCTACAGTGTCAGTTGTTACTTCATTTTTATTTCTAATTCCTTTGATTTGAGTCTTCTCCCTTTTTTTCTGGATGAGTCTGGCTAATGGTTTATCAATTTTGTTTATCTTCTCAGAGAACCAGCTTTTAGTTTTATTGATCTTTGCTATTTTTTCCTTCTTTTCTTTTTCATTTACTTCTGATCTGATCTTTATGATTTCTTTCCTTCTTCTAAATTTGAGGGGTTTTTTGTTAATTTTCTTAAATTTTCTTAAATTTACCTAGGCTTGATTTGTGACCCAAGATGTGATCTATCCTGGAGAACGTTCCATGAATACTTGAAAAGAAAGTGTATTCTGTTGTTTTTGGATGGAATGTCCTGTAAATATCAATTAAGTCCATTTTGCTTAAGGTATCATTTAAAGCTTGTGTTTCCTTATTTATTTTCATTTTGGGTGATCTGTCCCTTGATGAAAGTGGGGTGTTAAAGTCCCCTACTATTATTGTGTTACTGTCGATTTCCCCTTTTATGGCTGTTTGTATTTGCCTTATGTATTGAGGTGCTCCTATGTTGGGTGCATAAATATTTACAATTGTTATATCTTCTTCTTGTATTGATCCCTTGATCATTATGTAGTGTCCTACTTTGTCTCTTGTAGTAGTCTTTATTTTAAAGTCCATTTTGCCTGATATGAGAATTGCTATTCCAGCTTTCTTTTGATTTCCATTTGCATGCAATATCTTTTTCTATCCTCTCACTTTCAGTCTGTATGTGTCCCTAGGTCTGAAGTGGGTCTCTTGAGAGCATATATATGGGTCTTGTTTTTGTATCCATTCAGCCAGTCTATGTCTTTTGTTTAGAGCATTTAATCCATTTACATTTAAGGTAATTATCGATATGTATGCTCCTATTACCATTTCCTTAACTGTTTTGGGTTTGTTATTGTAGGTCTTTTCCTTCTCTTGTGTTTCCTGTCTAGAGAAGTTCCTTTAGCATTTGTTGTAAAGCTGGTTTGGTGGTACTGAATTCTCTTAGCTTTTGCTTGTCTGTAAAGGTTTTAATTTCTCTGTCAAATCTGGATGAGATCTTTGCTGGGTAGAGTAATCTTGGTTGTAGGTTTTTCCCTTTCATCACTTTAAATATGTCCTGCCACTCCCTTCTGGCTTGCAGAGTTTCTGCTGAAAGATCAACTGTTAATCTTATGGGGATTCCCTTGTATGTTATTTGTTGTTTTTCCATTGCTGCTTTTAATATTTTTTCTTTGTATTTAATTTTTGATAGTTTGATTAATATGTGTCTTGGCGTGTTTCTCCTTGGACTTATCCTCTGTGGGACTGTCTGCACTTCCTGGGCTTAATTGACTATTTCCTTTCCCGTATGAGGGAAGTTTTCAACTATAATCTCTTCAAATATTTTCTCAGTCCCTTTCTTTTTCTCTTCTTCTTCTGGGACCCCTATAATTTGAATGTTGGTGCATTTAATGTTGTCCCAGAGGTCTCTGAGAATGTCCTCAATTCTTTTCATTCTTTTTTCTTTATTCTGCTCTGAGGTAGTTATTTCCACTATTTTAACTTCCAGGTCACTTATCCGTTCTTCTGCCTTGGTTATTCTGCTACCGATTCTTTCTAGAGAATTTTTAATTTCATTTATTGTGTTGTACATCATTGTTTGCTCTTTAGTTCTCCTTGTTAAACATTTCTTGTATTTTCTCCATTCTATTTCCAAGATTTTGGATCATCTTTACTATCGTTACTCTGATTTCTTTTCCAGGTAGACTGCCTATTTCCTCTTCATTTGTTTTGTCTGGTGGTTTTTTACCTTGCTCCTTCATCTGCTATGTGTTTCTCTGTCTTCTCATTTTGCTTCACTTCCTGTGTTTGGGGTCTCCTTTTGGTGACTGCCCCCAGTGGCTAAGGTTGGTTCAGTGGGTTGTGTAGGCTTCCTGGTGGAGGGGACTGGTGCCTGTGTTCTGGTGGATGAGGCTGGATCTTGTCTTTCTGGTGGGCAGCACCAAGTTCGGTGGTGTGTTTTGGGGTGACTGTGACATTATTATCATTTTAGGCAGCCTCTCTGCTAATGGGTTGGTTTTTGTTCCTGTCTTGCTAGTTGTTTGGCATAGGGTGTCCAGCACTGTAGCTTGCTGGCTGTTGAGTGGAGTTGGGTCTTAGTATTGAGATGGAGATCTCTGGGAGAGCTTTTGCCGTTTGATATTGCATGGAGCCGGGAGGTCTCTGGTGGACCTATGTCCTGATCTCGGCTCTCCCACCTCAGAGCCTCAGGCCTGACACCCAGCCAGAGCACCAAGACCCTGTCAGCCACATGGCTTACTTTATAGTGCATGGGGTGTGCAATTTTATGGACATTTTAATCGTTTCCTTTTTGGAAGTCTGAGGTCTTCTGCCAGTGTTCAGTTGGTGTTCTGTAGGAATTGTTCCACATGTAGATGTATTTTTGATGTATTTGTGGGGAGGAAGGTGATCTCCACATCTTACTCCTCTGCCATTTTGAAGGTCCCCCCCATTTCTTTTAAATTTAAAACATTTTCCTCTTTTTTTTGCCTTCTAGTTCTCTTAAGGAATTATCTGTTGTGTTTATTCCCTCTTTTCTTCCTTTTAGTTTAGTCTTCATTTTCAAAATTTTTCTCTTATTTCAAAATTTTCATGACTTTCAATAATTTCTAAATTATTCTAATTTCTATTTATGTTGTTTTCCATCCATTGTGCCATTTTCATAATGTCTTTTTGCTATTTTTAAAATAGAATGTCACAGTGTTGATATATTCTCAGCATGCTTTCATTGTCTGTAAGGTTGTTTGTTTTCTGCTCTAATCTAAACTTCATAGCTTTTCGCTGTTTTTATATGAAGTTGGTTTTCCTGAACTTTTGGAAGGAGGTATAGCTCAGGGTAGCTTTCACCCTCTTCTCTTGTTCTCATATTGTGTTAAAAAATGTAGGGCTTCCCTGGTGGCGCAGTGGTTGAGAATCTGCCTGCTAATGCAGGGGACACGGGTTCGAGCCCTGGTCTGGGAAGATCCCACATGCCACGGAGCGACAAGGCCCGTGAGCCACAATTGCTGAGCCTGCGCGTCTGGAGCCTGTGCTCTGCAACAAGAGAGGCCGCGATAGTGAGAGGCCCACGCACCGCGATGAAGAGTGGCCCCCGCTTGCCACAACTGGAGAAAGCCCTTGCACAGAAACAAAGACCCAACATAGCCAAAAATAAATAAATTAATTAATTTTAAAAAAATGTAGCAGCTTTCTTTCTAAGACTTGCTGTTTCCATTTCCTTCTCCCACACTTATTCGTGCCTCCTTTACTTTACCTATTCTGTGAAATTTTTATTCCACTCCCAGCAGTTTCTCCTCTATGTGGGTCTGTCCTGGAAGGCAGCTGTGGTGTCTGTTTTGAGAATTTTTAGGGGCTAGACCGCTCCAGATCTTTCAGATTTTATTATGTTCCCTTCGCACCTACCAGCGACAATTATTGACTATGTTGGTGTTTCCTGTTCGCATGTCCATCAGATGTCCTTTTGCTTCCCTCTGCTTAGTCCTGCACAGATGATGTAGGAATTGTGGCAGTTGGTGGCTTGTCCTCAGCCGCTTTGTTTGGAGTTTGTGGCTACAACCTGTCATGTAGTGTGGTAACCAATCTCTAAAATGGCCTCAACATTTCCTCTGCTCCCTGTACAGTCATTCTGCTCTTCACATCAAAAGATAGAGACGATTTCTCCTTCTGAATCTGGGATGGCCCTGTGATTGATTTGACCATTAGAATATGGAGACAGTGACATTCGGGCAGCTCTTGGACTCCAGCCACCATGGGAAAAGGCCAAGCCACAAGGAGAGGCCATGGGAGGGAGAACTAAAGTGCTCAGGATAACCGTTCCAGCTCCCCAGAAACAACCATATGAGAGCGATATTGAATATTCTGTTTCAGTTGAGTCCCCAGATGACTGCAGCCCTAGCTATGAGAGATAACAAAATAGTTGTTGTGTTAATATATAAAGTAGTGAAATGGTTTTTAAGGCAGCAATAGGACTAAAACATTTAGTTTTGTTGTACATGTTGTCCATGGTTTTCAGTCTTGTTATCTAGTTGTTCTGTCTGTTTTTATGTGGGAATTTGGAGAGATCCTAAAACAACGTCCTGTAATACCCTTTGCCAAAACCTTCCCAGAATCCGCTCTGACATTAGATTATAAGTTGCTTCTAGGATAGACCTCAGTCAAGACCTATGAAACCACCAGGAAGTGTAATTCAGAACCAGAACAGAACATAGGGAATTTATAGCTTCCGCCTATGAACTTTGGTCTTTTAATCAGCCCTGTATGAAAATAGACTCTCCTCTCCACATTTTCTGCCCCAGCCTCATCGCAGTTCACAGTGAGAAAGTTAAAAACCCATGAGTTAGATGTTAGTTTCCTGGATAACGCTGGGCACCCCAATTCTCCAGAACCAGGTTGGTAGGAGCATCAATTAAAATTTCCAACAATCATAACTCTTTCAAAAAAAGTCAGAGTGAATCATGTGGGTACCGCAGGCAAGTTAATAGTCTGGCCCAGTTAAAAGCCACTCATTCATTCATAAAACTGTTTATTGAGTGTTTATTATGACCCAGGCACCTAGATATTAGGACAATATACACCAGTAATTAAAGCAAACATCCCCACTCTTGAGGAAGTTAAATTCAGGTGGCTTATATTCTTTAAATATTTGTCCAGTGGTCTTTCTACTGTTACTTGAGCATGCTCCTTGGGAGCTGCCCACCTCACTTCCAGCTCCCTACACAACTTTCAGCACACTCCCTGAAGAGTCCTGGTCAATACCATTTTATTCATTTCATTACTTTTTCAGGAATGGCAGAAAGTCCCTTGGAAATTGATTTCTCCGGATGCTGCCCAACTAGTCTTTCTTTTAATCCAATACTGATTTCAGAGTCACCAGCGTTAAAACCAAAATGTGGCAGGCAGTTGAGGGGAGTAATGAAGTGCTGGATTTAAATTATTTTCAATTAAAAATGAAAGTTACTTAGGGAGGTGCTTTAACATTTCCAATCACCACAGAATTCTGTAAGGGGCTACTTTGTTAGATTAGTAAGAATTTTGGACCTTTGTGTGTATAGGAGGGTAGGCAGATGAGAGGAAAAGGAGATGAGTAATGGAAGTTGTTAAAAGATGAAAAGGGCAAGAATGAAGGCCCATCTTCTCAACACCAACAATTTAGGCAAATCTAGTATTTTAGTAGGTTCTTCGTGTGCAACCTGGAAATGTACATTAACAGGAAACTTTCTACCTACTCCTTGACTCTCCTTTTCCCATCCTTGTGTCTGCTGGGATCTGCCAGTGGGTGGAAGATATTGTCATTGTTTATAATGCTCATAAGCCTGCATGGATGTGAATGACATATATTTAGAAATCAAAATAAAGCTTTAGGAAGATCTTCAATTTAATTGAAACTAGTCTAGTCATTTGGGAACCACAAGAGCTTTTTAGGGAAAATCTGCTTCTGTAAGCTGGAGGAAGTGTGGGTGTACTGGAGTCCCGGTCACACCTTGTGATGTCAGTCACCCCCAGGCCGCAGCTGATTGGCTGGGAAGAGCCGAAGCAGAGTTTAAATTCCTGCACCATCAGAGAAGTGTTCAGAACCTCAACACAAGAGTGGCTTCATTGTCACAGATTTCCCCTATGAGAACATCAGCCTGATTGTTGAGACATTTGGGGCAAAGTCTTTGTGAAACTGAAGAAGGTAAGACATTCTCGTTGTTTAATTTTTTTTAATGACTTCTGCTGTGTTGTTTGGAAAATATTAAGCATGTGTACATGTTGAGCGGCATTATGTCATGCAGAGAAAGATGGGGAGAGCTGTGCCTTGGGTAAAAACGATTCCATTTTGTTCCAGTTGTTTATGCCACAGTAAATAATGATATTAAAATGACAGGTTAAGTCAATAGAGACAGGTGCTCTTCTCAGTAATACTTTAATTAGATCTCTGCATGGTATTCTGAAAGGGAAATTTTACTAATTAGGTGGCAGATGGAAGGTCATTCTGAAGTTTTGCTTTAATTATCAAAACAAATACAGCTTTTACATTTAGATTTTATGGATATAGGTATGCTCATGGCCTACAAGATGTTATAAAAGAATCTAAACTAGACTGGCAGAACTTTGTAAATATGGTCTCTTAAGCTGAAAATCAGATAATGCTATTCATCCAATAATATTCCTGAGAACTGAGTAGCTGAAAGGAGATGTTAAGACTTCTGAAACAAACCATGGCTGTGATAATTATACTGCTTTTCTATTGTCTGGCTGGGTATTCATGTTAGCATGATGCCTTGCATACAGTCAGAGGTCAGTAAATGTTGAATATAACTGTCTTTTAAAAAACCTTTCCTAGTGTAGAAGACTTAGAAGTATATATACTCCTGCCCATGTGGATTTTTATTTGCTGCATTTATTCCACTTCTTCATCTATATCAGAAGTGTCTGTCTTCCACAACAGAGTGGGAGCTGTGGTCAGGCAATGCTTTCTGCATGACACCTAGAAGATCCCACGTGTAATAGCAACACTTCAGGCACTCCTCTTCTTCAAGAGCTATAACTTCTGGTGACCCATACTTTCTGTTTGACTGAGAGCCAAGTAGACTATGCTACTTCGATCTGGTTGGTTAAAATGTTTAAACAAACAAACAATTTTCTAACGGTGTTAGTCCGCTAGAGATCCCCAAAATGGCGATGTGGACCAATGTGTCTCAGATGCTGTGTGTCCTCCCACATCTATATTTAATTTGGGGACACCTAGGAGTTATTTTACTGTGGTTGAAAGCGTATAACATGGGATTGATTATAACTGACCTCAAGACAATTACAATTGGAATGTTTGGGAATTTTTATTGATTTATTTATTTGGTTTTCTGAATTTGTGATAGAATTCATGTCCTGGCCAAATTCCACTTTATTTTCAAAGAGTAATAAAGAAACAAATTCTAGCTAATGGAGGTTCTGGTTACTTGGGTTCTGGGTAATTTTGTTTTTGTAAGACAAGCATATTATCATTATTACACATTGTTGTATACTCAAGCAGCTAGAGCAGTGCCTGGCACATAGGATGTTCTCAACAGCTATTTATTGACTGCTAATAAATGGATATATTATTCATTAGTATTATTAAGGATAACAACATGAAGTCAAAAATAAGCAAACTAAGCATGATAAATTGAGCTTATGATTTTTCAAGTTTTTCATTTCCTTCCTTTAGCCTACCTCTTTCATTTTAGTTTACATAAAAGAAAATATATACTTTAAAAGTGAATATTGACTCTGAGGAAGTTCTGGAACAAGGTCTCTTACTTGAGAGCACAAAGAAGTTCTGGCTACACTTGAGGGTGGCCAGAGAGAGAAGGGACTGCAATCCACTTCTCCAGATCCTAAACACTTTGGATCTTTTCAATTCTGGGAGAACAACTCATAAAGGTTGAAAAGCTCTGATACACACATTGCCTTCCATACAGGTGGAACTCAAATTGAGGTTGTTGATTTCCTTTTGTTACATGTTCTCATTGTAGAATGACAGCACGTGCAATGTAGAAATGACATTTACCAATCACTGAAGAAGAACTTAGGGTTCTGGACTCATCTTTTAGGCTTGTAGCTATTTTGCTCATTTATTACTCAGAATAGGGCTACTGCATATCTGCTTCTACTCTTTTGGGGGGTGGTAGGTAAAAAGCTTATGAAAGTTTGGAGCTCTCATTTGGAATACACTTCACACAAGTATAATTATTCTTATCAAAAATACTAATTGAAAACCTAATACGTATAGTGTTTGAGCTCTGACTTTCTGTAATGCTTGATGGCAGACTATATTCTATGGTTGGCAACATCAGCTCTCTCGGGACCTCAGGCTGTATTTTATTTTAGTTTGCCAGACTCTTACTTGGAAAATTATGACTTCGAGTCAGGGTGCTAAATGTTATTTCTAGAAGCATGAACGAGTCACTGCATCTTCCTTATGTTTCATAATATTACACCCCTGAGAAACTGAACACTGGAAGCACACACTTCCTTCATAAAACACACAACATTCATTGGTGTAGAGCATTTTTTTGTTATTTAGATAAGAGAGAAGCAAAAGAAAATACAAGAGGAGAACTCAATATTCGTTGACTTCTTGGAACATTTGCTGGGTTTTAGAGCACCATGAGATTATCACTCTATTCAAATTTCACTTTAAAAATGAAAATGTGAGAGACCTCATGATTATCTGACCTATGAAGCCAAAACCATTGGTACGCAGTTATTTTGAGAGTGTCGTATTTGGGAGAAACTTTCCTTTCCTTAAGAAATGAACCTGAGAACTTCTTAAAAGAAAATGTTTTGATTATGGGAACTAAAGGGAAGTGTAGGGGAGGAAAAATTTTCCTCTGTCCTCTTGGGGTCTCTGGCTGAGCTTAAGAATTAAACTGGCATAAGACAGATGAACAGGAGAAAAGCATACAAGTTTTATTAAATTTTTTACATGTACATGGGCACCTTCACAAGAGAATGAGGACGTGAAGAAGTGACCGGAGTGGAAGATTTTACACCTTTTAGGCAAAGAAACAATACATTTGTGAAGGATTGACAAGACACAGGGGCAGCAGATTGTGGAGAAGTAACCTGGAAGATCGGGTTAGTTTAACTGATTTGTTTGCAAGGATTTCCCTCAGCCTTGACTCCGTCTCTGGTGATGAGAAGGTCTTCCCTCCTCCTGGGAGAGGGAGGGCACATTTCACGAGGGAGATTTATCTCCTGCTTCTGGGAAAAAGAAGGAAGATCAGAGCACCCTTCTTGCATCTGCAGTTTCTCAAGTACCTTCAGCTCAAGATAATTTTTATGTCAAAGAGGCATATTTTGGGATGAGATATTCTGGTTTCCTTCAGAAGTAATATCTGTTGAATTAGGCTTGTTTTAGGGGCAGCTGAACATTTTCGTATGTTTTCTCTGTTGATATTAGGGGAAAGATTTGAAAAAGAAATAAAAATAATATCAACATACAAGGACTGATATGAAGTATGCTGGATTAGAATAAAGAAAATAACACAAGGAATAGCTATGTTGACAAGGAATAACACTCAAGATACAGGAGGAGAGGCTCTGTTGGACCATTTGAGCTTTATGAAGGTAGAAATGAGGAAACTTCTCAGTCTGCTTATCTTAGGATTTCTATTGTTTTCTTGAATAAATAAAAAAAATAAGATTAGGTGACTTCTTGAGCCCAATGTTTCAGACATTATTCAGTGTATTCAGACATTATGGAGCAAGGTACTATTATTTCTTAGATCAGAGGGTAAAATCATTTGGAGCACCTTGAAAACAAACCCATGCTTGTTCCCACCCCCAGTGAACTGATTTATTACCCCATGGTGGGTTTGTGCACTGGTATTGCTTTAAATCTCCCCAGGTGATACTGATATACAACCAAGGTTGGGGATCTCTGGCTTAGATCTTTTGTCACTGGCATAGTATATATTTAACATTTAAAGACACTAATCAGGGGCTTCCCTGGTGGCGCAGTGGTTGAGAGTCCACCTGCCAATGCAGGGGACACGGGTTCGAGCCCTGGTCCGGGAGGATCCCACATGCTGCGGAGCAACTAGGCCCGTGAGCCACAATTACTGAGCCTGTGCGTCTGGAGCCTGTGGTCCGCAACAAGAGAGGCCGCGATAGTGAGAGGCCCGCGCACCGCGATGAAGAGTGGCCCCCGCTTGCCACAACTAGAGAAAGCCCTTGCACAGAAACGAAGACCCAACACAGCCATAAGTAAATAAATAAATAAATCCAAAAGTTAAAAAAAAAAAAAAAAAGACACAAATCAGCAAAAGTGAAGTCTGAAATCAGCCAGCAGGATTTTCCACAGAGTATACGGATGTCCATCTGACAAGTCTGTTAGGGCAGCCCCAGGGCTTACGAGTGCAGGGCAAATTGTTTTCCTTTTAAATCATTTCAATAACTTTTTACATTAGCATCTAGGATGTCTATTTTTAGATATAGAACAAATTGTTTTCCTTTTAAATCATTTCAATAACTTTTTACATTAGCATCTAGGATGTCTATTTTTAGATATAGAACAAATTGTTTTCCTTTTAAATCATTTCAATAACCTTTTACATTAGCATCTAGGATGTCTATTTTTAGATATAGAACAAATTGTTTTCCTTTTAAATCATTTCAATAACTTTTTACATTAGCATCTAGGATGTCTATTTTTAGATATAGAACAAATTGTTTTCCTTTTAAATCATTTCAATAACTTTTTACATTAGCATCTAGGATGTCTATTTTTAGATATAGAACAAATTGTTTTCCTTTTAAATCATTTCAATAACCTTTTACATTAGCATCTAGGATGTCTATTTTTAGATATAGAACAAATTGTTTTCCTTTTAAATCATTTCAATAACCTTTTACATTAGCATCTAGGATGTCTATTTTTAGATATAGAACAAATTGTTTTCCTTTTAAATCATTTCAATAACCTTTTACATTAGCATCTAGGATGTCTATTTTTAGATATAGAACAAATTGTTTTCCTTTTAAATCATTTCAATAACTTTTTACATTAGCATCTAGGATGTCTATTTTTAGATATAGAACAAATTGTTTTCCTTTTAAATCATTTCAATAACTTTTTACATTAGCATCTAGGATGTCTATTTTTAGATATAGAACAAATTGTTTTCCTTTTAAATCATTTCAATAACTTTTTACATTAGCATCTAGGATGTCTATTTTTAGATATAGAACAAATTGTTTTCCTTTTAAATCATTTCAATAACTTTTTACATTAGCATCTAGGATGTCTATTTTTAGATATAGAACAAATTGTTTTCCTTTTAAATCATTTCAATAACTTTTTACATTAGCATCTAGGATGTCTATTTTTAGATATAGAACAAATTGTTTTCCTTTTAAATCATTTCAATAACTTTTTACATTAGCATCTAGGATGTCTATTTTTAGATATAGAACAAATTGTTTTCCTTTTAAATCATTTCAATAACTTTTTACATTAGCATCTAGGATGTCTATTTTTAGATATAGAACAAATTGTTTTCCTTTTAAATCATTTCAATAACTTTTTACATTAGCATCTAGGATGTCTATTTTTAGATATAGAACAAATTGTTTTCCTTTTAAATCATTTCAATAACTTTTTACATTAGCATCTAGGATGTCTATTTTTAGATATAGAACAAATTGTTTTCCTTTTAAATCATTTCAATAACTTTTTACATTAGCATCTAGGATGTCTATTTTTAGATATAGAACAAATTGTTTTCCTTTTAAATCATTTCAATAACCTTTTACATTAGCATCTAGGATGTCTATTTTTAGATATAGAACAAATTGTTTTCCTTTTAAATCATTTCAATAACTTTTTACATTAGCATCTAGGATGTCTATTTTTAGATATAGAACAAATTGTTTTCCTTTTAAATCATTTCAATAACCTTTTACATTAGCATCTAGGATGTCTATTTTTAGATATAGAACAAATTGTTTTCCTTTTAAATCATTTCAATAACTTTTTACATTAGCATCTAGGATGTCTATTTTTAGATATAGAACAAATTGTTTTCCTTTTAAATCATTTCAATAACTTTTTACATTAGCATCTAGGATGTCTATTTTTAGATATAGAACAAATTGTTTTCCTTTTAAATCATTTCAATAACTTTTTACATTAGCATCTAGGATGTCTATTTTTAGATATAGAACAAATTGTTTTCCTTTTAAATCATTTCAATAACCTTTTACATTAGCATCTAGGATGTCTATTTTTAGATATAGAACAAATTGTTTTCCTTTTAAATCATTTCAATAACCTTTTACATTAGCATCTAGGATGTCTATTTTTAGATATAGAACAAATTGTTTTCCTTTTAAATCATTTCAATAACCTTTTACATTAGCATCTAGGATGTCTATTTTTAGATATAGAACAAATTGTTTTCCTTTTAAATCATTTCAATAACCTTTTACATTAGCATCTAGGATGTCTATTTTTAGATATAGAACAAATTGTTTTCCTTTTAAATCATTTCAATAACCTTTTACATTAGCATCTAGGATGTCTATTTTTAGATATAGAACAAATTGTTTTCCTTTTAAATCATTTCAATAACCTTTTACATTAGCATCTAGGATGTCTATTTTTAGATATAGAACAAATTGTTTTCCTTTTAAATCATTTCAATAACCTTTTACATTAGCATCTAGGATGTCTATTTTTAGATATAGAACAAATTGTTTTCCTTTTAAATCATTTCAATAACCTTTTACATTAGCATCTAGGATGTCTATTTTTAGATATAGAACAAATTGTTTTCCTTTTAAATCATTTCAATAACTTTTTACATTAGCATCTAGGATGTCTATTTTTAGATATAGAACAAATTGTTTTCCTTTTAAATCATTTCAATAACCTTTTACATTAGCATCTAGGATGTCTATTTTTAGATATAGAACAAATTGTTTTCCTTTTAAATCATTTCAATAACTTTTTACATTAGCATCTAGGATGTCTATTTTTAGATATAGAACAAATTGTTTTCCTTTTAAATCATTTCAATAACCTTTTACATTAGCATCTAGGATGTCTATTTTTAGATATAGAACAAATTGTTTTCCTTTTAAATCATTTCAATAACCTTTTACATTAGCATCTAGGATGTCTATTTTTAGATATAGAACAAATTGTTTTCCTTTTAAATCATTTCAATAACCTTTTACATTAGCATCTAGGATGTCTATTTTTAGATATAGAACAAATTGTTTTCCTTTTAAATCATTTCAATAACTTTTTACATTAGCATCTAGGATGTCTATTTTTAGATATAGAACAAATTGTTTTCCTTTTAAATCATTTCAATAACTTTTTACATTAGCATCTAGGATGTCTATTTTTAGATATAGAACAAATTGTTTTCCTTTTAAATCATTTCAATAACTTTTTACATTAGCATCTAGGATGTCTATTTTTAGATATAGAACAAATTGTTTTCCTTTTAAATCATTTCAATAACTTTTTACATTAGCATCTAGGATGTCTATTTTTAGATATAGAACAAATTGTTTTCCTTTTAAATCATTTCAATAACTTTTTACATTAGCATCTAGGATGTCTATTTTTAGATATAGAACAAATTGTTTTCCTTTTAAATCATTTCAATAACTTTTTACATTAGCATCTAGGATGTCTATTTTTAGATATAGAACAAATTGTTTTCCTTTTAAATCATTTCAATAACTTTTTACATTAGCATCTAGGATGTCTATTTTTAGATATAGAACAAATTGTTTTCCTTTTAAATCATTTCAATAACTTTTTACATTAGCATCTAGGATGTCTATTTTTAGATATAGAACAAATTGTTTTCCTTTTAAATCATTTCAATAACTTTTTACATTAGCATCTAGGATGTCTATTTTTAGATATAGAACAAATTGTTTTCCTTTTAAATCATTTCAATAACTTTTTACATTAGCATCTAGGATGTCTATTTTTAGATATAGAACAAATTGTTTTCCTTTTAAATCATTTCAATAACCTTTTACATTAGCATCTAGGATGTCTATTTTTAGATATAGAACAAATTGTTTTCCTTTTAAATCATTTCAATAACTTTTTACATTAGCATCTAGGATGTCTATTTTTAGATATAGAACAAATTGTTTTCCTTTTAAATCATTTCAATAACCTTTTACATTAGCATCTAGGATGTCTATTTTTAGATATAGAACAAATTGTTTTCCTTTTAAATCATTTCAATAACTTTTTACATTAGCATCTAGGATGTCTATTTTTAGATATAGAACAAATTGTTTTCCTTTTAAATCATTTCAATAACTTTTTACATTAGCATCTAGGATGTCTATTTTTAGATATAGAACAAATTGTTTTCCTTTTAAATCATTTCAATAACTTTTTACATTAGCATCTAGGATGTCTATTTTTAGATATAGAACAAATTGTTTTCCTTTTAAATCATTTCAATAACCTTTTACATTAGCATCTAGGATGTCTATTTTTAGATATAGAACAAATTGTTTTCCTTTTAAATCATTTCAATAACCTTTTACATTAGCATCTAGGATGTCTATTTTTAGATATAGAACAAATTGTTTTCCTTTTAAATCATTTCAATAACCTTTTACATTAGCATCTAGGATGTCTATTTTTAGATATAGAACAAATTGTTTTCCTTTTAAATCATTTCAATAACTTTTTACATTAGCATCTAGGATGTCTATTTTTAGATATAGAACAAATTGTTTTCCTTTTAAATCATTTCAATAACCTTTTACATTAGCATCTAGGATGTCTATTTTTAGATATAGAACAAATTGTTTTCCTTTTAAATCATTTCAATAACTTTTTACATTAGCATCTAGGATGTCTATTTTTAGATATAGAACAAATTGTTTTCCTTTTAAATCATTTCAATAACTTTTTACATTAGCATCTAGGATGTCTATTTTTAGATATAGAACAAATTGTTTTCCTTTTAAATCATTTCAATAACTTTTTACATTAGCATCTAGGATGTCTATTTTTAGATATAGAACAAATTGTTTTCCTTTTAAATCATTTCAATAACTTTTTACATTAGCATCTAGGATGTCTATTTTTAGATATAGAACAAATTGTTTTCCTTTTAAATCATTTCAATAACTTTTTACATTAGCATCTAGGATGTCTATTTTTAGATATAGAACAAATTGTTTTCCTTTTAAATCATTTCAATAACCTTTTACATTAGCATCTAGGATGTCTATTTTTAGATATAGAACAAATTGTTTTCCTTTTAAATCATTTCAATAACTTTTTACATTAGCATCTAGGATGTCTATTTTTAGATATAGAACAAATTGTTTTCCTTTTAAATCATTTCAATAACTTTTTACATTAGCATCTAGGATGTCTATTTTTAGATATAGAACAAATTGTTTTCCTTTTAAATCATTTCAATAACCTTTTACATTAGCATCTAGGATGTCTATTTTTAGATATAGAACAAATTGTTTTCCTTTTAAATCATTTCAATAACTTTTTACATTAGCATCTAGGATGTCTATTTTTAGATATAGAACAAATTGTTTTCCTTTTAAATCATTTCAATAACTTTTTACATTAGCATCTAGGATGTCTATTTTTAGATATAGAACAAATTGTTTTCCTTTTAAATCATTTCAATAACCTTTTACATTAGCATCTAGGATGTCTATTTTTAGATATAGAACAAATTGTTTTCCTTTTAAATCATTTCAATAACCTTTTACATTAGCATCTAGGATGTCTATTTTTAGATATAGAACAAATTGTTTTCCTTTTAAATCATTTCAATAACTTTTTACATTAGCATCTAGGATGTCTATTTTTAGATATAGAACAAATTGTTTTCCTTTTAAATCATTTCAATAACCTTTTACATTAGCATCTAGGATGTCTATTTTTAGATATAGAACAAATTGTTTTCCTTTTAAATCATTTCAATAACTTTTTACATTAGCATCTAGGATGTCTATTTTTAGATATAGAACAAATTGTTTTCCTTTTAAATCATTTCAATAACTTTTTACATTAGCATCTAGGATGTCTATTTTTAGATATAGAACAAATTGTTTTCCTTTTAAATCATTTCAATAACCTTTTACATTAGCATCTAGGATGTCTATTTTTAGATATAGAACAAATTGTTTTCCTTTTAAATCATTTCAATAACCTTTTACATTAGCATCTAGGATGTCTATTTTTAGATATAGAACAAATTGTTTTCCTTTTAAATCATTTCAATAACTTTTTACATTAGCATCTAGGATGTCTATTTTTAGATATAGAACAAATTGTTTTCCTTTTAAATCATTTCAATAACCTTTTACATTAGCATCTAGGATGTCTATTTTTAGATATAGAACAAATTGTTTTCCAAACCACCAGTTCTTGAAGTGTGAAATGAAGCCACCCTCCAGGAAAGTACAGTTTGATTTGGCAGGTTTCTCTCAGTGTGATTCACAAGTGTATCCCAAACCTCTAATCTTCCCTGAATCCTTCAGTATTGTGAATGACACTTTAAAAATTTAGCATAATCATGTATAATGTATGACTAAAAGTAGCACAGAGGATATTAAATGCTTTCTGGAGCTGTAATATGAAGCCTGCCATAATGCATCTCTTGAAGATGAAGAAAAAAATACAAAACCAAACTATTTTGTCTAGACGTTATTATGTGGTTATAAACGTGAATGAGGAGCCATGTGTGTGTGAAGATAAATGCCCACCACCTATCAATGGTATCAATGGTATCAATGGTATCAATAAATGTAGTTTTTTGGTCTGAAGATATTTGCCAGTCTGTTCTGCCACATTAGATAGCTAGTGGGAAGCAGCCGCATAGCACAGGGAGATCAGCTCGGTGCTTTATGACCACCTAGAGGAGTGGGATAGAGAGGATGGGAGGGAGACGCAAGAGGGAGGGGATATGGGGATATATGTATATGTATAGCTGATTCACTTTATGATACAGCAGAAACTAACACACCATTGTAATGCAATTATACTCCAATAAAGATGTTAAAAAGAAAAAAAGTGAATGGTCAGAAATTTCTCTATTGCTTTTTCCTAACTTTTCCTCCATTTGTCATAGTTTATGTGTTAGTGAAGAAGTGTTTACAGAGCTCCTCATTGAAAACTTTTCGATTTAGCTCTTAGGAGTGAGGTTTTTTAAAAACAGCTTTATTGAGATATAATTCACACACCATATGCCTCACCCATTTGAAGTATACCGTTCAATGGTTTTTCATATATTCACAAGAGTTATTCCACCTTCACCAAAGTCAGCTTTAGAACATTTTCATTATGTTCAAAATTCACCCCTTAGTTGTCACCCCATCAGCTCATATCCTCCAGCCCCGGGCAAACACTTACTTTCTGTCTCTATAGATTTGCCTATTGTGGGTTTTTCATATGAATGGAATCATGCAATATGTGGTCTTTCGTATCTGGCTTCTTTCATTCAGTATAATGTTTGCAAGGTTCCTCTACTTTGTAGCATGTATCAGTACTCCATTCCTTTTTATGGCTGAATAATACTCCACTGTATGGATATAGTGCATTATGTTTATCCATTCTTCAGTTGATGGACATTTGGATGAGTTTATTTTTTTTAATAGAAAGAAGGTGTTAAAAAGTTGAAGCTTCTATATTTCTTGGGGGTGGAGAAAAGCATCTTCTGTCTTTCATCACAGGTAGAGGTGACATACCCAGCAATGAAGACCAGCATCCTGCTTATGTTCTTGTGGGGATTGTCCTGTGCTCTCCCAGTAAGTATCAGGGTAGGGATGCATGAAAAAAAAAGTGTTTATACCTAAAACTGCACAAATTGCATTGGCTATAAGACAAACTGGCTGTGTGTATGTTCCAGTCAGATGAAAATGTAGCTTCTTAGGAAGCTCTTTTCTTTAAAATATCATCCGAATAATTCCTTGTTCTGTTCAGTTGCCATTCATATAGTTAGGCTGCTCTTGTTTCTTCCTCATGAGCAGTGGTTCTCAAAGCGTCATTCCCCAGACCAGTAGTATCAGCACCAACTAAGACCTTGTTAGAAATGTAAGTTCTTAGGTCCCCCATCATACCTACTAAACCAGACTCTCCAGCGATAGGGCACAGCAATCTGTGTCTTAACAAGGCCTCCAGGTGATTCTGATGCATGCTAAAATTTGACTAATACCACTCCCAAGTATGTGAAGTGTTAATAGCTGCTGCTTTGGAAATTTCTGTGGGCCGACCACTTGTGCTGAATTTTCTAGGTTGCCAGGGATCAAAATACTGAATCTAAGAGTTCTGAAGAATGGAAGGTGAGTAGAAAAGTTTTTATGAAATATTTTTATTTTAATATGTTATTAGTATAACCAAGATGGCTTCATTGCAAATGTTGAAACTACTAATGACTTAATGAACACATTAATAACCTAAGATATAGGGAGTAAGGGCTATAATTTCTAGTTCTTATAAGAAAATGTAGTCCATATAATGCTTCAACTCCAACTTAATAGTATAATTTGGTGAGGAAGCATTTTTTTCCTTTAGCTTTATTTTTGTGGTTGGTCTGTATAGTAGTGCAAGGGGGTGGATGACAGTGAGCCAAGATTGTCCTTGAGGGGTTAGGACTAGAAATCTGTTTTATCAGATGTCTGGTAGGCAGGAGGTTAGGAGATCAAGTCCCGGAAGGTGAGAAGAGAAAGAAGAATGAGAGAATGCTAGAGTCTTCAGAATGATAGCTAATGTTTATTGAGTGTTGGCTCCAAATAACCCAATCATTATTAACTCTCAATAACTCAACAACCACTGCCAGACACGGTTC
This sequence comes from Balaenoptera acutorostrata, assembly GCF_949987535.1. Lineage (NCBI taxonomy): Eukaryota > Metazoa > Chordata > Mammalia > Artiodactyla > Balaenopteridae > Balaenoptera > Balaenoptera acutorostrata. Next base: position 8,802,632 of record NC_080068.1, read on the forward strand.
TGTGTGTCTTGCATGTATTAACTTTCTCAATCTTCACAGTACCCCTAGTGAATTAGGTGTTGTATTTTCTGTGTTGAGACACAGAGAGTAACCTAGTCTGTCTAGGTTATGTGGTTAATTAGCGTTAGAGCCAGACTTTGAACCCAGGTCGCTCTGACTCCAGAATTCATTTTCTTTACTGGGGTGTTACATCCCTCTTGGGAAGGGGTCAGGTCTAGGAAGTCAGTAGCTTTTCAAGATTGGAACTACAATTGTCACTCTGTATCCGCAGGGCATTAGTTCCAGGACCCCCTCGGATACCAAGATCCATGGATGCTCAAGTCATTATATAAAATGATGTAGTATTTGCATGTAACCTGCATACATCCTCATGTGTATTTTAAATTATCTCTAGATTACTTATAATACCTAATACAATGTAAATGCCATGTAAATATTTGCTGGAGTGCAGCAAATACAAGTTTTGCCTTTAGGAAACTTCTGGAGGTTTCTTTCTTTCTTTCTTTCTTTTCTTAAAAATATTTTTGATCTGAGTTTGGCTGAATCCGTGGATGTGGAACCCATGGAGATAAAGGGCTGACTTTAGGAGTAAGGCTTAAAATCTCAACCTAAATCAGAATGTTTTTTCATTACCTTGTTTCCTGCTGGCTTTTACGTAGGACACAGCTAGGGCACAATGCTATTAGTGATGGCCAGATAATGTCAGAGGCCTGAGATGGGGTCCTGCCCCTGCTTGAGGCTGGAATAGATATCGCAGGATTTCTTACATGAACTTTCATCAGGAACGTCCTTAGGCTGGTTTATTTAAAAGCAGTTGCTGTGGATCCCTTCTTTCATTCAGCCTGAGTACCCCAAACACACTGTGTTCTCAAGTCTAGCCTTGGCATGAGAAAAATACCAATGTGTTGCTCCCTTCCATTCCTAATTCCAGATGCTAAGTGACGGGGGTAGAGTCTGCCATGGTGCCTGCCGCAGTGTCACAGGGCAAAGACTTTAAGTGATGACAGGCCCTTCCTCTAGGAGCTATCCCGGCCCAGCGTCGCTGAGAGGCTTGTTGAAGACATGCTGACAGCAGCTACCCTCTGCTCTTCTCTGCACCTTGGGTCTTCACACCCATTGCTCAGTGGCTTTGAGCCACATGGGATTTGGGATTTCGTCATGTTCAAGGGGAGGGAGAGTAGATGGGGAGAGGGTACCAGAGGTGGTACAGGCATTCTTAGAGTTCTCATCAGATTGAAGAAAGTGAAATAAATCAGAACTATGACTAAGTTTCAGATTTAGCCTTTGTTATTTTGGTGATCTTACGTGACTCAAGAAAGGTTTAATGGCTTCTTCAATTCAGTTTTGTCCGCTATTGAATTTTATAAAGTAGATGTTCTCTAAATGGATCACTTCTTCAGCTTATATCATACTGAATACTTTTCAAGATGCTTCCATGGGCATTAGCCAATTTCATCCTCACAGCAACCATGTGCAATGAGCACAGTGGTTGCTAATATTCTTAATTTACGAATAAGAAACTGACGTCAGATAGGTGAAGTGAATTGTGCAAATTCACATAGAGTGACCAACCATCGCAGTTTACCTGAGGCTAGATGTTTCCTGGAACACATGAATTTCAGTGCTGGCATCAAGACAGTTTTCAGGGCTAAAACCTAAGCCAAGGAGCTAACTGAGACTTAAATCTGGGTTTGTGAGTTCCAATGCTCTTTTTCCTCTCTTACATTTCCTCTAGGTTGTATATTTTTCTTCAGAGAAATTGTATTTTTGTCTAAGTATTGGAAATACAAAAATCTTCCAGGTTTTTTATATCACAAGGTCTTTTCAGGCCACTGGTCATCTGACATTCATTTTTTAGCCATTTCATTATAAAATAGCATTAATATTCATGTGAATACAAAATATATATCAATATACTAAAAAAAACCTAAAATTATCCTAAATGTTTGCAATGATATGATCCATCTGTGAAAGAGTAACTTGTCTTCCTTCCTTCTTTACAGGGTCATTTGGCTCAGACACCAACACCACCTTTGGTAACTATATCACTGATTTTTTATCATAAACGTCTCATGAAATCACTTTCACACTCATCATCATCTCAGGCCATTTGGAAAGTAGTAAATCCAAACCACAAGCGATTGATGTGTGTCCTATTTTTTTCTTTACTCAGGAATTACGAACATGAAAAATAAACTTTTTTTTTTCTTTTTAGAAGAGAAGTGAGTCATCAGAAGAAAGTAAAGTTAGCTCAGAGGAACAGGTAATTAAACAAACCTTTCTTAACTTTCCAGGCTACTTAGGAATCAAAGGAAATGATGTTAGATTAAATTACCTAGTGACCATTCTAAATATAATATTTTCTAACCTTTGGTTATGCTGGCTAAATCATCCCACAAAATAGGAAGGGGAAAATGAGTGGGAGAATTCAGAGGTAGACATGCTCTTCATTCCATATTTATCACTGGAGCCAGATGATAGACACTGTGGCCCTAAATGTCCCTCTAGTTAAAGAGAAAACACACACACACACACACACACACACACACACACACACACGGTCATAGACTCTGTAAGACAAGGAATAGCTCACTCATAAATCTCAAATGTTGGTTTTACAATTGGAGCAGTTCAGATCTGGCAAAGAGTTCTGGTTAATGTGAGATACCTGCTGGGTCTGGAGACCACCTCTGTGCCCGGAATCCTGTTGGAGGAGAGAATAGGAGAGCCCTGAGGAACCTTTAAGGAGACAGCTGCTTCATGTTGGTAATTCCTGAATAAAGAAAAAAATAGGACACACATCAATCACTTGCGGTTTGGATTTACTACTTTCCAAATGGCCTGAGATGATGGTAAGAGTGTGAAAGTGATTTCATGCTTTAGTAATGACATCTTTAAAATCGTCTCATCTGTGGCCCTGGGAGAGGGGAAAGCTGACTTAGCTTGTATCACTTTAATAGAAAACTTGGCAGCTTCCTCTTCTTATCCTCTTTCTCCTCCCCATCTTCCCTCTCCCTTCCCTCTCCTCTCCTCCTCCTCCTCCTCCTTATTCTTTTCATTTTCCTAAGACAGTGTCACTGCTTTCTTAGCTGTCCTATCATTTTGACCAATCTCAACCCCGAGGGGCTCCAGACATTCTAGGAACCAGGTTTCTCCCTGAAACTTTGACCCATGTTGCATTCTATACTCACTCAGAGTTGGAAAATGGATTTAGGCTTTTTACCACGATTTACTAAAGATTGTCAGAGGAACATTTTACAGATTTATAAGCATAGAATTGGGGAAATGCTCTTTTCTGGGGACATTGTGATTTATTGCCTCAGTGTTCTCTGGGCTCTCAGATGATGACAGCACCTTGGGAGGGGTGCAGTATGTGCCTATCGAGGTTAGGAAAACTAAATAGATGCTCAGTTCTAATGGATCAGTGTAAACGCTAGTGATGGGAAAAGGTGTCATCACCCTGTAGTCCTGACTGGAAACTCAGACATTGATGAGTAGGGACATGTGGGAAAAAAAAAAAAAAAGTTGGCAAGAATGTTCTGTCATAGGATATGGTAGAGAGAGCAGATTTTTCCAGAGCGTAATGAATGAAGATTCACTATCCCTCCTTATCTGAGTAGAGCATCCAATTGTTTTACTTCTGGGGAATCACCTCTCTGAGCTCACAGTTAGAACTAAGCTGTCTTGGTGGTCACACTAGTTACAGGCTTTCAGCTAAGCCTTCTACAGGCAGCTCTCTGCCTGTGCAAATGAGGTCTAAACATGGTTTTGGTGAGATTTATACCTTACTACAATATTATACTTTCATTTTAGCGAAAGGTTTCATCCGCCTGCCCTAATACATTTTTTCCCCCAGAGTTGATTAGAAAAAAAAATTTGAGTCATTTTAAAAATCACCCAGTATTTTAAAAAACTCTGTTTTAAACCAAACAACTTGATGAGTGAGTATTATAAACCAATTCTTTAATTTACAAAAAATTCTCCAAAAGTATCCTTTAAGGACTCCCACTTAAATATTGAGTTCCATAAATGTGATTTCTATAAAATTTTTGAGAAAATTTTTGCAGCATTAAGTGAACTGTGCCTGTGTAAAATGGAATGACTTGACTTTCAACTGTTCTTCCTTCCTTTTTAACCCCTGGTTGAAACATTATTGAGCCATAAAATTGAACATGGCTTTGATGAGGGACATCGGAAGAAGAAAGCAAAAAGAGCCTAGACGGGCATTAAATAACACCCTTGAGAGCAGCTCCTGGGGTACTAACCATGTCTGTTAACCCCAAACTCCAGGTAAATGAAGACTCCAGCGACAGCACTGAATCAGAGGAGGGCCTGGGCCTTGATCATCAGCAATACATTCATAGACCAGCTGGTGGCCTTTCTAGGAGTGGAGGAAAAGAAGGAGATGATAAAGATGACGATGAAGACGAGAGTGGAGATGACACCTTGGCTGATGATGACAATGGCCCAGGACCTGAAGAGAGGCGAGGAGGGAACTCCAGACTCGGAAGTGATGAGGAGTCCTCTGACACCACACGATCCGCAGAGGAGAGTGTCCCACAGGGGGAAGACAGCGCCCAAGACACCACCAGTGAGAGCAGGGACTTCGGCAGTGAGCACGAGGGGCCCAGCAGGCCTGAGGGAGGCGACTCCACTCCAGACAGCGAGAGTGAAGAGCTCTGGGTGGGAGGCGACACTGAGGGGGTTAGTAGCCACGGGGATGGCTCTGAGTTTGACGACGAAGGAATGCAGAGCGATGACCCGGCCACCTTCAGGAGTGAGAGAAGCAATTCCAGAATAAGCAGTGCCAGCATCAAGTCAAAAGGTTCGAGAGGGAACAAAAAGGAGCAAGCAAGCACTCAGGATTCTGGTGAAGGCCCATCAGTGGGGTATCCCAGTAGGAAATTCTTCAGATCGTCTCGCATCTCCGAGGAAGATGGCAGAGGTGAGCCTGATGGTAGGAACACAGTGGAAGAAAGCAAGAGTGACTCCACAGAACACCCCGACTCCAAAGAGGCTGGTCTCAGCCAATCCAGGGAACACAGCAAGAGTGGCTCTCAACAGGAGAGCGAGGAGAATCGGTCCCCGGAAGACAGTCAGCATGGCCAAGACCCCAGCAGTGAGTCTAGTCAAGAGGTTGACCTGCCTTCTCAAGAAAATAGTAGTGAATCTCAGGAAGAGGTAGTGAGTGAGTCCAGGGGTGACAACCCCAATAACGTTACCAGTCACTCAAAAGAACAGGAAGCTAGTGACTCCAGTGAAGAGGACAGCTTGGATAAACCCTCCAGTTCAGAGAGCAAATCCAGAGAGGAGCAAACTGACAGCGAATCCAGTGAGAGCACCAGATCCTCAGAGGAAAGCCCGGAGTCCACTGAAGAGGAGAACAGTTCCAGCCAGGAGGGCCCCTGGTCTCCCAGCGCCTCAACAGAGAGCCAGAGCCAGGAAAGCCAGGACAGCCCATCTGAGGAAGAGCAGGGCAGCGATTCTCAGGACAGCAGCAAATCAAAAGAAGAGAGCAGCTCAACCGAGAGCACATCAAGCAGCGAGGAAGAAATCCAGTCCAAAAACACTGAGATGGAAAGCAGAAGATTAACAGTCGATGCTTATCACAACAAACCCATCGGGGATCAAGATGACAATGACTGCCAAGACGGCTATTAGCGCGGGCGCTCCTCGGTGCCTCTCGCACACAGGTGTCGTGGGGGCTGGAGACTAGGGAGATCATTATAACTGTAATTTATTGATGTTTGTATCAGAAGAATAACCAGAGACCATTCCTTTATGAAAGGAAATACTGGACATTATACTTCTTTCTAGGATGTCACCAAACCATAGAGGTTTCAATAACGGGGAATTTCACTAGAATACCCTCAGTGAGACCCGAAGCAAGGAAAGATGTGCATTATAGCTTCACAGCTGAAATAGTTCCTAACTCATTAACCTAACACACAGTTATTGAGATTCCGTGAGGTACCAGGCACTGTGCTAGGTGCTGGGGATATAAAGAAGCTTCAGACTTGGTTCTTGCTCCTGACGAGCTTCTGGAGGGATAAATAAAGCTAAAGAGGGATACATATGACGGAAGCAAGAATTACTACTATCCAGTGGGGTGAGTCCTATAACACAGGTATGAACAGAACATATGGGAGCACAGAGCGGGGACCAACATTGCCTTAGAGAATCAGAGAAGGCTTCACAGCAGAAAAGACACTGGAGTTGGAGCATTGCATAGGATTTCTCCATTTAAGACAAGACAATTCTATTTATTCTTGGTATAAGCAATAGAAAATCCTGTATGAATAAATATTTAGTTTGTGAAAACACTTTCAAATTATGGCAAAGTGAGGTGTTTTGGATAAGTAAAACTTTTTTTTTCAATTAATTGATCCTTTTCAATGTTTTTTGTGGAACTCCAGTGAGAATCACCTCCCTGACCACTGGTGATGTGGAGGAATGGGTTGGGGAGCGTGGAAAAAGAAAATTCTTCTTTAAATAGACAACTTTCAGCTTAATTTTTTCTAAGATCAGTCTATGTGCAATGTTAGAAAACCTGTTCTCAGAGTCCTCTGCCTGTGTCGCACGTAGCAAAATTGTGTGTATAGAATTCAACTGATTTTTGCCGAATACCCTTTGAAATGTTACCTCAACATAAAATATTTGTTTTGTAATAAAGATAATAATATCCAGAAGAAGTATGTGCTTATTTTTTATAGGGATGTCAACTTTTAGGATATATTTATATGAAACGACTCTTCCTTTAAAGCATTGCAAAATAGTCTATTAGCTTTCTCCCATTAAAACAAAGGATCTTCTTAAATTATTTCCTGAAAATTTAATTTTATTTATACTTCAGGCAGCATTTTGATAAAGTTACTTTACATGTTGCTTATGATATTTCACTAAATATACCTGTTATAGATAAGGTTAAAAAAAGGAAGCAAGCTCTCAGCTTTTATATAAGGCCATGCCAAAAGTTCATGGTGTTTGGGTTTAACATTAGTTCTTGCTGGTGTCTCTGAGTCATAAGTGTAAACTCTGGAAACTACAGGGATACACATTCCTTACACTGTATTTCTTTGAAGGAAACTACCTCATCTCAGCACTTCCACTTTTCAAATGCGTTTTCACACACACTGCCACTAGAGAACATCAAAATTCCCCTACAAATTCATTCAGAGAATCAAGAAGACTTCCTAACCTTCAGCCTGACCCTTCCCATCTTTCACATAGCTCTGTTCCCTCATAACGTCAAAGCTATGGTCTCTTGCGGAGATAAAATATATATAGTTCTCTAATCCTCTCCCTTCAGATTTTAATTCAGTAGATCTGGAGTGAAACCCCAAGTTCTGTATTTTAAAAAGGATCCCAGGAGGTTCTGAAGTAGCCCATCTGCACACCTACATTTGGGTTCTCTGACTCTCTGGATTACTTACCTGGCTTTATTAACCTACAGATTCCTACCAACCCACAGTGTCTTCTGAGGAGAACTGCCCATGCACAGATCTCCTGGTTGCTTGAGACATAGGTGACCAGGTTCTAGCCACTCAAATGTCCCGCCTCACCACAGGTGATGGTGTGGGACAGGCACCCAACCCAAAGGAAGTCGGCCAGCAGCCTCAGAGGAGGCGTGGCACAAAGGCTCTGCCTGAACAACAACGATGGTGGCTTGGGGTCTAATCTGATTTTCCCTCTCTGTAAATTTGGATATTTAGGGAGAGAGATGTCAGAAAGTGGTCTGAACAAAAACAGACGGGAAAATACAGAGAAGCAGGAATAAGGAGAAAGCTTAAGTCCATGAATGGTGGAGCACAAAACTGAAGATTATTGAACTCCTGATGCTGGGGAGTAAATCGTAATCCTCTTCCTCTCATTCTTGGATCCTGACTCTCCTATTGCCTGTCAGGCCTTCTTGGATCCCTGTGACATTCTTTCCTCTTAAGTGCCACCTGTATCCTTACAATACACCCACCTTTCTGACATCTTTGTTCCTTGCAACCAAAAAGCCCAATGAACTCAGACTCATGAACTTAGGTCATATAACCTCGGAACACTGGCTAACTTAACAGCTAAGTAGAGGACGTACTGGACAACATAGGTGGACCTTGGGGAGTGAAAAAAGAAAACAGGGGAGAAGCACATTCCAAGCAGAGAGAACGGAGGAGTAGATACATGGAATTGTTTATGCCACATTAAGGTATGATTTTTAAAATCTGGTGTCACCAAAGCATTTGGAAGAGAGGAAGAGGGAAGGGAAGTGATAAGAGAAGAGATCGGAAAGGCAGATCGTGATCTAAAGTGAAGGCCTCTGAATGCCAGATTAAGGAGAATAAACTTCATTTTCACGGAGTGCCTTTCTAGCACCAGGTTTTCATGTATTATACATCATACATATCACAAACATCTTTCATGGATATTACAACCTCTCTACCCCTCTAAAAATATATAAAAAATAAAGAAGAGCAAATGAAACACAGAAAAGCTAAGTTAATTATTCTAGTTTAAAATCCAAAAAATGACAGAGCCTGCTTCCATTTCAGTTTGATGATGAACCACTGAAAGTTTCAAGCCGTGGAATAAGATTCATGAGTATACGATTATGGCCTTATCTGCTCGAAATATAAGTAAAGGAAATGCTATATTCTCTGCTTGCTCTCAGCATGGAAAGAACCCAAGAGCCTCTCAGTCATTTTCTAATGGCTTATGTTCCTAGACCTGCCCCTTTCAGTGGAGAAATTCATTCTTATTTCCCACAAAGTTTCCCATGTAGATCTATGTCACAGTGAAGATTACTACTGAAGATTTTGTACAAGGAAATATCATAGTGCTGCTGGAGAAGCTAGGAATATGGGTGTCCAAAAGAGGAAGCTTATACTGAAGGCTTTAGGAAACATGGCTTAATATGCAGGAGAACTCATTCAGCCTGGAAGCCACTGATTCTACTACAAAGCACAAGACACTGTGGCTTGTACTGCTGTTCCTACTGGTAATGACTCTGGATGCTGCCGGTAACACTGGTACTATTACAATAACACTGGTACTATTACAATAACACCGGTACTATTACAGTAACACCGGTACTATTACAGTAACACCGGTACTATTACAATAACACTGGTACCGCAGATCCCAGCTGTCACTGCTGCCAGAGACCGTTCTCCACGGACCCTGCTGTGTTCTATCACTAGCTCTTAGTTCAAAGTTTGTGGCAGATGCATAAACCTGTCAGAGCCTATACTAAGTGCCCATGCAATAGTTACAAGGGACCCTAGAGAGAAAGTATCTTGCATTTTCAGTTTCAACATCACAAGGTGAATTTTGTCTCTCGTCCAAACGTATAAGGAGGTAATATATGTAAGAAGGTGCTTCAGATGCTGGGTGAGCAAAAAGATTGAGAAACATCCCACTGATGGGGAGAAGGTCCATGTCCATGCCAAAAGGAGGAGCGGCATTAATGTCATGGGAATGACCAAGTCAACCACCAAGGCTCTGGTTGTGATTCATGTTGGTGAAGATGGGAGAAGCAACACTAATACCAAGGGGAATGCATGGACCACCAAGGAATTCTTTTTTTTTTTTTTAATTAACAATAATTTAATTTGTTTACTTTCGCCTATGTCAGCACACCAAGGAGTTCTTACAGGGAGCAAAGGCGCTTTGAAACACCAGGGAACTAACATCATTTAGCATCAGTACGCTTCAGGTCCTGTGCTAGGTGTCCACCTTGGGCCAGAGCTCCAGGAATTCCATTGGTGGGTCCCAGAGAGAGGGATTAGTGATTTTATCTATACTTTCCTAGGCTTCTGTGGAAGACCGGGGGGAAATCAAGACACTCTGAAACTGGGCTTCATGGGGCAAGGTGTTTCTAATGCCCCTAAAATTATTTGCTAAATCGTTGATATATTTGAGTAGAGGATCCACGATTTTCATCAGATTCTCAAAGGAGTCCATGCCTAAGCTGTCAGAATCTATTCAATTAAATAAAGGAAATAACACTGACAATCGTATAAGATCTGACTGAACATTGTTCTGTGGAACTATTGTGTTCTGGAAAAGCCCAAGTCAGTGCTGAGGAATAGTGTTGAGAGTATAGCATGATTCATATTACACGCATCACTTGCTATACATCACTTGCATATCATAGCTAAAGCTTGTATAAAGGAAGATAGTCTATCATAAAATTTCTTTTTGATCAAATGAATACAAATTTTAAACTTCTTAAATGTTGATATAGAACACATCATGAAAATAAATTTTCTCAAAGTAAAATTTTCAACCATATCGTTCCTTTACATTCCAAGTATATTTAGATTCTGGATTGTATGTAGATGTTGCGGAAGTTGAGATTTATCCCCAATATCCCTTTTCCTCTTCTTTGTATTAGTAATAAAAATCTTTGATTTTCAGTCGGGCACATGGCTGCCGAGATGGAGACTCCGTTTCCCAAACTTCCGTGCAGCTAGGCACGCACATGTGGCTAAGTTCTGGCCAACAGCATGTGAGCGGAAGTGATGTGCTTGGCCTCTTTCCTTTCCTCTCCTCTCTCCCCATTGGCTAGAAATTGGCAACTTTAGAAATAGTTTCCTTGTACCAAAAAGTACCCTCCTCTTGGTTGTTTCATGAGAGAGAAATAAGCTTCAATATTGTTTAATCCACTGTATTTTGGGATTTCCACATTGCAGCAGCTTAATCTACATCCTCATTAATATATGTATATATTCAGAGACTATATAATTTAGAGTTCTCACCAGAAACACTGAGTTAGCTTTCCTTTATTTTATTTTATTTTTTAAAAGATCCATACTTTTGACCAGATTTAATAGCTTTATTTATTTATTTTTTGGCTGCATTGGGTCTTCCTTGCTGCACACGGGCTTTCTCTAGTTGCGGCGAGCGGGGGCTACTCTTCGTTGCGGTGCGCGGGCTTCTCACTGCGGTCACTTCTCTTGTTGTGGAGCACGGGCTCTAGGCACGCGGGCTTCAGTAGTTGTGGCGCACGGGCTTAGTTGCTCCATGGCATGTGAGATCTTCCCGGACCAGGGCTCGAACCAGTGTCCCCTGCATTGGCAGGTGGATTCTTAACCACTGCGCCACCAGGGAAGTCTCACTTTCCTTTATTTAATAATTGAAGAAAACATGTGCTCCAACTGTGCTCTAAGAATATCGTTATGCATCCTCAGTAGGTTTTAGTATTAGTTAGATTAAATTAACTTTTAGACTGTGAATTTACTGTTAAAGTGAATGGAATATTTAGCTTTTGCAAATATGGGTAATGAAGAGAATGCCCCAGTATATAAACTATTCTTTGGGAATAAATAGAAATTTTATCGTTTCACGAAACTGCTAGGTACCATTTGGTAAATTTCTACATCTAGGACTGAAATTATTGGTCAGAATTTCAAGTTGAGACATTGATTACTCAAGTGCAATGTGCAAATCTGGCTGTTATTAATGAATATAATGAAAATGAGGTAAGGCTGTAAACTTGCTTCTATTCCATTGTACACTGTCTAATAGCACTGGTTCTCAGCCCTGGTGCACATCAACTGAGGAGTTCTTTTTTTTTTAAGAATCCTATTTAATTGGTCTGGGATTAGGCTTAAGCACTGGTATTTTTAAAAAGTCTTCAGCAATTCCAAAGTGTAGCCAGCATTGAGAACCCTGATATAATATAGTAGTTAATTCTGCAAAATTTTGGCCATTCTTTGGTTCCAGGCATAGTTCTCATTTTGCAAGGAAAACACTAACCAAATTCCAACCCTATTTAATATGATGAGTTGAATTCTTACGTCAATTACACAGGCTTGTCTGCTTCCTCTGCCAGCACATAAATGGACCCAACATTTGAGTGACTGGAGCATTTAGCTCTCATCAGCTCTCGGTCAGTGACTAGTTAAGACATAATCAGTCATCAGAAAAAATGTAAGGCTCTTTTTGCTTTTTGGTAAACTGCCCACCCCAAGGCCAGTCAGAATATAAGATCTCTGAGGTTTACTCTAGTTGGCTTTCTATCAGCATCTGAATTGTCATCAAAATAAATCTTACTTAAGCTCGTGAATGGTTTTCCTCTGTCCTTGCACCACAATACCACAGATGGAAGAGATTATAGCAGGAGAAACATCTACAGACTGTAGGTCTCGTGGTCAGACACACAAAACAGCCTGGCTTTCTCTTTTTTGGCACAGATCATGACTATTATTTTAAGCAACTGAATATAAATGTAGTGTTTGGTTACAGACCTTATTGTGTAACTGATATGAAAGAGACCATTACCATCCTTTCACATAACACAGGTCATTATGAATTGTACGTCTAGCAGATTGTCTGGAAGTCCCCCATGGGGAAGAAGGGAAGTAGCAGAAGGGAGGGCGCAGAAAGTCTGTCTGGGACGTTGTCACTGGGACCACATCCACACTCCACCCCACACAGAACTTCAAAGCTGTCTCGTCTCCTTCCTGGAGTGGGTGCTTCCCTACCCCCAACCTATTCCCCCACTCCCACTGTCAATACAAGCTATGGCAATAAATAGGGAGCTTACATAGGTAGAGAAAGGACAAGCTCTGCTATGCTTTAAAATGGTGACAATATTACTACGAGAAAGGGTTTTTTTGTCCTTTAGATGTTTGCACTCTGAGGATGGACCTCAAAGTACACTGTTCTTTATCCTGCCTTATTCGGGATTTAAAGGATATGAATTACTCTCCCTACTTGTCTCTGTTCCAGCTTCACTAAGGGGGAAATTTGAAGGAGTCAAATGACTCCAGGGGATGAAAAAGGACTAAAATAATGAGGGGGTAAAAGGAGAGGAGAAAGAGGAAGACAGAGAAGGGAGACCAGAGAGAAGGGACCCCCTTATGCCCATGGGAATTGGATTCCATATGGGTTAATAAATATCTTGAAAGGCAAAGTAGAGAACTGTTTTCACTGTCCTTCAGAAATTGTATGTGTGCTTGAAGGGGTCATGTTAATCTTTTTTTCTGGGAGTGGACCGTACCTTCCTGACTTCTCAAATAGTAAGGAGAGGAGTAAGGGGGACGCGGTAAGTCGGAGGGAATATGGCATCTTGAAATATGGTCCACTTGAGGTCAGAAGCCAAAAGAAGGTCCTACACAAGAGAGTGAGACAGGATGCTTTGGACCTTGGCTAAAACTAGGTTCATGTGGTTCAGAATCTGATATAGAGCAGGGGAACCATAGAGATGACGTAAAAGTTTACCATCCTCTAGAAGTTCACCCTAACACGATTTAAACATGCTGAGTTCCATCAATGGATGTATAGCTTGACCTCCTGGCCACCACTCTGTAAGCATGCATATCTTTTCCATAGTTGCAGTTACAGTGATTTTTCATTTTCTCACTTAACATATTTTTTTATGTTTTACAGTTTCAAGTTATCATATCTTTCTTCTTTTTTCTTTTTACTATTTGAAATGAAGCAATGAACAACTTTATGCAAATATCATTTGCTACTTAGCAATCTTAGATTGACTATCCACTTTAAATTCATCCATTACCAAGAACAGCCATGAAAATGTTTTCCCTACGGCAAGACGCCTTCTAATTTAACTACATGGATTCTTCCACCCAGTCTGAATGGAGAATTATATGTGTCTTTTTAACCTCCCTCTATTGAAATACACGTTCAACTAGGCTATAATGCTTGATTTAATATTGGTAATTTAATGGCATCAACTAGAGTAAAAATGTAAATTACCCTGAGAAGAGCAATTCCTAAACTGCAGCCTTTCCAGAGTTCAAGTCTAAGAGTCGTAATGTAATAGCATTATGACCTAAAAGATAAGAATTATCATTAAACACAATTGGGATTTATCTACATTTCTTTACGAACAAGATTCTTTAAGAAAGCTTCAAATCCTGAAGTTCAAGAATATTTGGGTAGTCCCATTCTGTAACTTCTCAAACTCCCAGCAGGTGGCAGTGTTGCTTGCTGCTGTGGTCCCCGAGAAGACAGAAGAGTCTGGAATTCAGAGCACAGGTGGATGGGTTAACCTTGGACAGAAATGCGGGCAGCTCTAGCATTAGAGCTAGATGATGAGTGTGATAGATTGACTTGATGACGCAGGGCATTTTGAACGGGCTTGGAAGGTCCAGTAGGATTTTTGGGGCAGATGAGAATATAGGTCAGGAAAGATTTTAATTTAGATTTTATATTCTCAGATTAATAACTTAGTAAATTGCCTTAAATTTTGAAACTTAATTTTCTTAGAACCAGCTCTAAACTGGCTTCTTTCTCCTGGCTGAAGCACATAGTGAATCTTATAACCTTAAAAAGAACCTAAGAGACAATTTTCTTTCCAGGAGGATTAGTTCTACTTCTGACAATTTTCCCTATGCCCAACGACACAAACCATACCTGAATCATAAAGATATTTAACACTCAGAGGAGATACTAATAAGGTTCCTTTAAATATTGAAAATGTAATGAAGTCAGGCTTCAGTCCAAATATTCTACCTTTTTCCTTGCATAAATACAGACAGCGTGCAGGACCAAACTGAGTTCTATATAAGAGTCTAATTTTGCTCTGTTGAACTAGTCACTTCTCTGAACCTCTGTTTTTACTTTAGTTTATTTAAGAAACATTACCTATATTACTGATACTAGACAACCAATAAGAGATAGAAACAGATCATAACTAGATAGACTGTGTAGATATACTACATGCTCTATATATTCTCCTAAAGTTCAAGAAATAACTGATATTGTCACTGTTGCACTAAAAGATCTTGTGGGTTAGCAGAGCAAAGGCACTAAATTTTAAGGAACTTAACCCAATGCTCTATTCCACTAAAAAGGCACTGAGCTGTCTTGAGCAACTGACTTGCCTCTACATCATAATTTCCTAATTCACAGTCTGTAAAATCCAAGTGTGTGCCTAGTGAAATCTTGGCTGATATCTGGCAAGGGTTACACATTCAGCCCTTCCTTCAATAAGCATTAAGTCCCTAGCAAGTTGGGGAGGATTTGTTCCCAATATGCCTCTGTCCCTTTGGTTCAAAACACTCTCTTTTTCTCCTTCACTCTTTTGGTCCTCTGGGTTGTCTTATATCCTACGTCGGCTCCCTTGGAGGTGAGATTACTGACTTGCACCTCAATCTAGTCCCCCATTTTTCCTTTAAACTTCTCTTCCACTTTCTGCCCTGTCCTTTCCCATCCTATACAGTGTATTTTTTGTTGTTGTTGTTGCCACAGTAAATACTTGGGGACAGAGGTAATTTTTAATTATTTGAAGGGACCTGTTTTAGAAGCAGAAATTTTAAAATCTCCGAGTGTATAAGTTATCTATGGCTGAGTGACAGATCACCTCCAAAATGTAGTGACTTACAACAAAATAGTTACTGTCTAACAGTTTCTGTGGGTCATGAACCTCAGCTTGGTTTAGCTGGGTCCTCTCTTTAGGGGGCTCTCATGGACTGCAGTAAATGTATGTTGTGATCATCTCAAGTCTCAACTAGGGAAGGATCTGCTTCAAACTCACTCGTGTGGGGATTGGTAGTTTTCAGTCCCTCACAGGTTGTTGCATGAAAGCCTCAGCTCCTTGCTGGTTGTTGGCTGGAGGTCACCCTCAGTTCCTTGCCATGCAGGCCTCTTTAAAGGGCAGCTCCTAACCTGGCCGCTGGTTTCCATCAGAGAGTGCAAGTGAGAAGGAGTGAGCAAAAGTCACAGTCTCATAACCTAATCTCAGAAGTGATCTACCCATCACTGTTGCTGTAGGCTCTTTGTTGAAAGCAGGCCATTTGATCCAGTTCACACTCAAGGGAAGAGGATTACACAAGGCCATGGATATCAGACGGTAAGTTTCAGTGGGACCACCTTAGAATTCTGCCCTACACCTAGCACATGCTACATAATGACTAAGAATAAAGGAGGTTACAATTCTAATGGGATGTCTGAGAAATTGTATTTAGAAGGAAATTTGCATATTCCTATTTTTTTGTCCATATGTGTATACATTTGTGTGCTTAGGTAGGGAAAAAGCAAGCTGTATTCAGCAGGCAGTAGAGAGCACGTAACAAACATTCCAAATTGTATGCCCTCTACATCTTGTTTCCCTCCTACATCTCTGCCCTCCCTCTCCTTACTCTTAGAGATTACTTTTTCTTCTACTCTGCAAGGAAAATAGAAATCAGCCAGCAAAATCTCCCTCATCAATCAACCCCCAAATCTACAAGCATTTTCACTACCCGCATCTTTATCCTTATCGCCACCACTCTGATTCAAGACCTGCACATAGTTTGTCTAAGGCTCAGCCGTCTACCTGTGCCCTATCCCTTCCACCTTCCCAGGAACCGCAGTTCAACATTTTTTCCCTGTTCCTATCTTCCGGTTCTTTTCTATGAGCACAGACACATGTTCAAAATTTTAAAACATCTTAAGTAGACAGGAAGCTAACTTTTCCTCTGCCCTGAGTAACCTTTTGGCTAGTATCTTCTTTCACCCCATCCCTTTACAACCAAGATTTCTGAAACAATCATCGTTTTCTTTGTCTTCATTTTTTCACCTTCCATTCACTCTTCAACCCACTGCAGTCGCATCTGTACACATCTTCCATCTTTAACGACAACAAAATTACCTCTCTTGCTCGCATGTACTCTGCCAACTAATCATTCCTTTGCTCTTCTTTGCAACAAAACTCCTCACTATTTCAAAATGCTCTTTTAAACTCACCCTAAGCAGGGTGTTGCCTCTCACACTGAAAGCTCTTGTCAGAGTCACCGACGACATTATTAAATCCAAGCATCAATTCTCCTTCCTCAACCTGCTGAACTTAATGGCAGCATTTGACAGGGCTGGTCACTCTTGCTCCGTTTTCTTCACTTGATTTTAAGGATACCATGCTTGTTTGGTTTTTCCTCTGCCTCATTGACCACTTTCTCTAAGTGCTTTTGCTGGGTCCTCCTCTTTCCCCACCCCCATCTCTAGCCTTGCAGGTCCCAGGGCTCAGTCCTTGGTCCTATTCTCCTCCACATCCTCCCTTGATGGGCTCAGCCTGTTTTATGGCTTTAAATACCATGGACGTGGCCACCGCTTTAGCATTTATATCTACAATCCAGATCTCTCCTCTGGATCTATCATAGTACATCCAACTGCCCATTCCCCATCTCCACCAAGATATACAACAGCTTATCAGCGTAACCTGTCCCAAACTCAATTCCTGATTACTGCCCCTTCCCAAACTTGTTCTACCCACATTCTCCCGAGCTCAGTTGATGGCATCTCCGTTTTTCCAGTTGCTCTGGCCAAAAATGTGGGTTCCTCTCTTTCTCTCAAACCATTTCTGATCCATCAGAAAATCCTGACGGCATTATCCTGAGAAAATATCTACAAATTGCTTACTCCTCACCACTTTTGCCACATGGTCTGATCACCAGTATCTCTTACCTGGACGATTGTAATAGCTTCCTAACTAACGTCCTTCCTTCCACCCTTGCTCCCATGCCCCTGGCTGCAAGTCTATTCTCCTCACAGCATTCAGAGTAAACCTTTTTCAAAACCCTCCAGTGGCCCGCCATTTTGCATAAAGTCAAAGTCCTTACAATAGCCCACAAGGTCTTAGAAGACCTAAACTCTCTGACCTCATCTCCCAGTGCTTTCTCCTCGTTCATGCTATTCCAGCCGTGCTGGTCTCCTCGTTGCTTCTCAAGCATGCCAGGCACGTTTGGAGCCTTTCCATGAGCTACTCCTCTGTCTGAAATGCTGTTTCCCAGATATCCTCATGGCTCACCCCCTCATTTCTTTCAAGCGTCTGATTAAATATCGTCTCCTCCAGGAGACCTACCCAGACCGTCCTTTTCTGTGCCCTCCTGTCCCCAACTCTACTTTCTTACCCTCCTGTCCCCAACTCTACTTTCTTACCCTGCCTTATTTTTTCCATAACACTATTATCTTCTAGGTTGTGTCACATTTACTTTTGTACTCAGTTAACACATTTATTGTTTATTGCTGAGAGTGTAAGCTTCATGATGAAAGGGATTGTGTCTGCTATCTTCAGTGCTATGCTCCCAGCTCCTATGAGAGTGTCTCAGAGTATGTACGGCATTCATTAAATGTATTTTGGGTTTTTTTGGTTTTGTTTTTATTTTATTTATTTTTTAAAATTTTAATTTTATTGCAGTATAGTTGATTTACAATGTTGTGTTAGTTTCAGGTGTACAGAAAAGTGAATCTGTTATACATATACATATATACACTCTTGTTTAGATTCTTTTCCCATATAGGCCATTAACTGTATTGGGGGAACCTTTTATTTATTTATTTATTTTTATATTTATTTTTTAATTTTTTTGGCTGTGTTGGGTCTTAGTTGCAGCATGCGGGATCTTTTTGTTGCAGCGCGCAGGCTTCTCTCTAGTTGTGGCGTGTGGGCTCCAGGGCACGTGGGCTCTGTAGCTCACTGCACGTGGGCTTAGTTGCCCCACGGCAAGTGGGATCTTAATTCCCCAACCAGGGATTGAACCCGCGTCCCCTACATTGGAAGGTGGATTCTTTACCACTGGACCGTTAGGGAAGTCCCCTAATGTATTTTGAATGCAGGCTATTAAACATGGTCGCCAAAAATCTAATTTCCAAAGCCAGTTGGCCCATTTTATTTTTCTTTTTTTTAATTTTTATTTATTTATTTATTTATTTATTTTTGGCTGTGTCGGGTCTTCGTTTCTGTGCGAGGGCCCTCTCCAGCTGCAGCAAGCGGGGGCCCCTCTTCATCGCGGTGCACGGGCCTCTCATTGTCGCGGCCTCTCTTGTTGCGGAGCACAGGCTCCAGACGCGCAGGCTCAGTAGTTGTGGCTCACGGGCCTAGTCGCTCCGCGGCATGTGGGATCTTCCCAGACCAGGGCTCGAACCCGTGTCCCCTGCATTGGCAGGCAGACTCTCAACCACTGCGCCACCAGGGAAGCCCCCCATTTTATTTTTAATTTTCATACATTTAAAGCTACAGACCTCTCCTTCTTTTATGGTATTTCCCCCTCTTTAGTAACTGGTTCTCTTCCTGCCTGACCAGTCCTCACTGCTTTCTTTTACGGGGTCTTATTCCTCTGAAATACAGGTGTGCCTAAATGCTGTCCTTGATTCTATATACTCTCTCTCCACCATCTATCCACACACCTGTTTCCACCACCATTAGCTCTCTTCAGCCTTGCTATCTCTCCAATGTCTGACAAGACAGTACGTATTTCTTTCATCTTCCACAGTATTTCATCTGCAATAAACCCAATCTGAACTCATTAACTGAGACTTACTCTTCCTTATTTCCTCTTATCTTTGTGAATAATATCATCATTCACAGAGTTGCCCAAGCTGGAAACCTGGAGATTATTCTCAATTATATTTTTTCTTTATCACTCCCTATCAAACCTATTGATCACATAGTCACACAAGTTTTATATTCTAAATATTATCTAATATGTCACACCACCATTGCAGTGATGTTCAAACTATGCAGTGGTCAAACTCTTTCTTGTGCACCATCCTTCCAGCTGCTGCCAGAGATATCCTTCTGAAGTCCAAGTCTGAAGGTCGTGTTTTCTTACTTAAATATCTTTGAAAGGCTCAACTTGCATAGTCTACAAAGCCCCTGCCTCCCAGCCCCTCTTCTCTCCTTTCCTGTCCTTGTACATCCTCATTGCTAAATTACCTGCTGTTGCCCAAATTTGCCATACATGTCTCAATTTTGTGCCTTTCCATAAGCTATGTTCTGCACTTGAAGCACTGTTTCTCACTTTGTGCTTTTCCATGGGCTATTTTCTGTACTTGAAGGACACGTCCTCCTCCTCTTCATTCAGCAAGCTCTCACCCATTTTTCAAAATTCATCTTAGTCATTTCTCCTTCTGTGAAGTATTTCCTGAGCTTCTTTTTCAAGGAAAGCTAAGTGTTCTTTCTGTTTACTCCTATAATATTGTAAACTCTATTGGAATGGCTGTTTACATATGTCTAGGCTTCTAGGCTTTTAGTGCAATAATAATGTTGTCCTCATTGTATTCCCACTATCCAACATGGTGCTTGACCTATAATAGGAGACCAATTAATGTCAGAGTGAAGAAAGAAGAAAGGAAGCACCGCATACTTTGGAAACCTGTTGTGCCGGTTCAGCCTCTAATCGAAAGGCTTCTTAAAGAGTATAAATTGGAAATAAATGGAAAAGAGCAACAGAACATTTACAGCAATTATTTAATTACAAGATTTCTCATGTCAAATCCTTGTTCTTCCTTGTAAATCCTCTGTCTACCTCTTATAAAGTTAGGATGGTCAGTTGGTCAGCCATGGGTCTTAGTTGGGTTCTTAACTTTCTTGGATGTGGGTAAACCTATCTTCCACCATTTAACTGATGATCAAAGCATATGGATCTGTCTTTAGTTCAGCAACACCAAATCTCTACCATTCAAGTTATTAGATTAGATCATAAGAATATCAACTTGAATTCTCTGTTAATTCTTAACAATGGGTAAATATTTCATTAATTTTTTCTAAGTGTTTTACATTTATTCTCCTTCCAAATAAGACCATACATATCCTATGAACTTTGACTAGACTGTTTGACCTTCATAGATTAACTTTTATTGAATACATTTAAGAAAGTTACACGAAATTGTTATCTGAGATGACACTCATTTATTATATTTATTGTAGATAATGTTGTGAAGGACATAATCTCCTGTGGTCTCCCTTATGTTGATCCATAGAGAAATTACTCGAAGTTTTTATTACTAGGAAATGCAGTGTCTCTTGGGCAGCTGATTTATTTTAAACTCATCCATTCTGTGAATCCTGTAACCAATGTTTCTCCTCCTTTTCAGCTACCAGAAATTTTAGAGACATACTTGTGGTTCAACTTTAATAAGTGCATAATAATTTATGACTTCGTTTTATGTACTAACCTTTCCGTTAGCTTTGTTTTATTTTCCTATCCTTATTTCCCCTTCACTCAGATTTGCTCATCTGTTTAGTTTTTTCCCATTTGTGTATTTTTGTAAGTTTTTGAAAATCTTTTTATAGTAACAAGACAGGGCTAAACTAAATTAAATAGAAACACAATTTTCTCATTGGACATCATGTTTCTTTTAGGGGGAAAATAATCCCCTGCAGACTTCCAGGTGATAGATTTTATCAGCAGCCAGCAATTGCAAAGCACGTGAGGTAAAAATTTGTTTATCTGGAATGTCAAGGACCCAAACTCTTCTCAATCAATTATTCCTAAAATTTTGATATTTCACCTTCAGGAGAAATGATCATAAAATGACGTGGTAAAGCATGTAACGAATGGCCATGTTGTTTACAAACTCTCTCACAAGTCATGCTGTACCAGCCAGATCACCAAGATGTGGCTGAACTCACCCACTGTGCTTTCCACCATGCTGTGAGGACAGTGTGGATTGTAATGCTGGATGGCCCTTGGCTGTCTGGCGGAAATTCACCGTTACCATGGAGATGCACCATAGCAACTTGTTCTTCAGTTATTAGACTGCTGTGATTTTTAAAGAAATGAATGCTCCTAAAGCAAATGCTTTGACATAAATTCCATAGTTTGGATGCTTCCATTGTTTAGATTCCTGGATAAATGATCCTCTATGTTACTTCTACAACTAATGAAATAACATTGACTATACAACCCATGATTTTAGCTGCTTTACATGTCATTACATTTTTAATTTAATCATCACAATGAATCAGTGAGCTACTATTAGTTTCTTTATTACAGACTAAGAAATTGAGGTTCAAAGGGGAAAGGAATTTACTTTTCTCTTACCCATTAACCAAAGACAAATGACGCTGGGTATTACATCTCAGGTTATGTAACTCAAGAGATCATTTCCTTTTCACAACAGCACACTATTTCTCTTGACCCATTCAGGCTCCTTTTATTCTTTTGACATAATCTTGGATAATGAGAATGTTGTGTGTGTGTGTATGTGTGCACATGTGCACACGAGCACTTGTATGTTCACGCATGGGTGTGTATTTTGTACAGTGAATCAGTCAGGGTCCCAGCAGGTAGCAGATAGCTAGTTTACTCAAAAGAGGTTTAACTGAAAAGAATGTAGTGAAGAGATTACCTACAGAGTCTGGGGCAGGGCTAAGGATCCCAAAAAGGATGGTGAGGTAGTCGGGTACTAGCAAAAGTGGAACATATTTGTCACTCTTAGGTTGGAAGGTTCCAAGGGAGAGAATTTTGTTACCAGAGCCTACTGAGATTCTGAGCCATCTGCTTATGTAATTTATTTGTTCTTTATGGACTTGCTTACACTTGGTCTCATACACCATTTCCAGGTAATAATAGAATGGTGTTATCCAAGTCCAAGTTTATGATTTGTGGAACAGATAACATCAGTTCATGACAGTAAGAACTGGTTACGTAATTGCTCGGTGTGCCAGGCTAAGGCATTCAATCTCTTCCAGTTCTAGGGGCAAATGAGAAACTGTCTTTCGAAGGCTGCTGTCACCAAATGAATGTCTTGGGGAAGAAGGGTCCACCGGTCCCTCTGGAGGATATCATTAGAGAGGAGGTGAGCAGATTAAACATAATAGGTTTTTCCAGTATTCTCACATCCTTAAGCCTTGTACTCCTTTCTCTACAGTATGCCAGAATTTCTCAACCGTATTGGCTATAAGTTCATTGAGTCAAGGCTTTGTTTAACAATTCAGCAAATGCTTGGCACCATTGTCAAGTGCTTGAAGCAGCATGTTAAGTCCAATTCACAGAAATGTTCACCCCCATTGATGAATTTGGTCCAATCCAATGTCCATTTCATTCTCTTTGTTTTAACACCCTTGGAATCCACTTCCATGCAAGGTCTCCAGAATCATCACTACAGATTAGTCAGACCCTACAATTCTTCAGTGTCCATGCTATCTCCTCCTGGAGCCGACCTTCTCTACCCATGTTACACGGGGATCTACTAGGATCTGGAAGCAAGGGGGTATAGGGCAGATCCTGAGGAGAATCAGTACCTCATCTTGAAGGAAAATGCCATAGGTAAAGTTCTGAAATTATTTTATGCAGGGGAGTTCTGTTGTCTTAGAGAAAGTGAAAGGTTGCTTTTTTTAAAACATTTTTATTGGAGTATAGTTGATTTACAATGTTGTGTTCGTTTCTGCTGTACAGCAAAGTGGATCAGTTATACATATACATATATTCACTCTTTTTTAGATTCTTTTCCCATATAGGTCATTACAGAGTATTGAGTAGAGTTCCCTGTGTTATACAGTAGGTCCTTATTAGTTATCTATTTTATATATAGTAGTGTGTATATGTCATTCCCAATCTCCCAATTTATCCCTCCCCCCACCTTTCCCCCTTGGTAACCATAAGTTTGTTTTTTACATCTGTGACTCTATTTCTGTTTTGTAAATAAGTTCACTTGTACCATTTTTTTAGATTCCACATATAAGCGATATCATATTTGTATGTGTATGATTTAATTCACTCAGTATGACAATCTCTAGGTCCATCCATGTTGCTGCAAATGGCATTATTTCATCCTTTTTATGGCTGAGTAATATTCCATTGTATACAAGTACCACATCTTCTTTATCCATTTGTCTGTCGATGGGCATTTAGGTTGCTTCCATGACCTGGCTATTGTAAATAGTGCTGCAATGAACATTGGGATGCGTGTGTCTTTTTGAATTATCGTTTTCTCTGGGTATATGCCCAGTAGTGGGATTGCTGTGTCATATGGTACTTCTATTTTTAGTTTTTTAAGGAACCTCCATACTGTTCTCCATAGTGGCTGAGTAAATTTACATTCCCACCAACAGTGCAAGAGGGTCCCTTTCCTCCACACCCTCTCCAACATTTGTTGTTTGTAGATTTTCTGATGATGCCCATTCTAACTAGTGTGAGGTAATACCTCATTGTACTTTTGATTTGCATTTCTCTAATAATTAGTGACATATTGAGCAGCTTTTCATGTGCTTCTTGGGTATCTGTATGTCTTCTTTGGAGAAATGTCTATTTAGGTCTTCTGCACATTTTTGCATTGGGTTGTTTGTTTTTTTAATATTGAGCTGCATGAGCTGTTTATATATTTTGGAGATTAATCCTTTGTCCGTTGATTTGTTTGCAAATATTTTCTCCCATTCTGAGGGTTGTCTTTTCGTCTTGTTTGTAGTTTCCTTTGCTTTGCAGAAGCTTTTACAATTCATTAGGTCCCATTTGTTTATTTTTGTTTTTATTTCCATTGCTCTAGGAGGTGGATCAAAAAAAATCTTGCTGTGATTTATGTCAGAGAGTGTTTTTCCTGTGCTTTCCTCTAAGAGTTTTATAGTGTCTGGCCTTACATTTAGGTTTTTAATCCATTTTGAGTTTAATTTTGTGTATGGTGTTAGGGAGTGTTCTAATTTCATTCTTTTACATGTAGCTGTCCAGTTTTCCCAGCACCACTTACTGAAGAGACTGTCCTTTCTCCATTATATATTCTTGCCTCCTTTGTCATAGATTAGTGGACCATAGGTGTGTTTATCTCTGGGCTTTCTATCCTGTTCCATTGATCTATATTTCTGTTTTTGTGCCAGTACCATATTGTCTTGATTACTGTAGCTTTCTAGTATAGTCTGAAGTCAGGGAGTCTGATTCCTCCAGCTCCATTTGTTTCCTCAAGACTGCTTTGGCTATTCGGGGTCTTTTGTGTCTCCATAGAATTTTTCAGATTTTTTTTTTCTAGTTCTGTAAAAAATGCCACTGGTAATTTGATAGGGATTGCATTGAATCTGTAGATTGTTTTGGGTAGCAAAGTCATTTTCACAATATTGATTCTTCCGGTCCAAGAACATGGTATATCTCTCCATCTGTTTGTGTCGTCTTTGATTCCTTTCATCAGTGTCTTATAGTTTACTTAGTAAAGGCCTTTTACTTCCTTAGGTAGATTTATTCCTAGGTATTTTATTCTTTTTGCTGCAATAGCGAATGAGACTGTTTCCTTAATTTCTCTTACTGATCTTTCATTGTTAGTGTAAAGGAATGCAAGAGCTATCTGTGCATTAATTTTGTATCCTGCAACTTTACCAAATTCATTGATTAGCTCTAGTAGTTTTCTGGTGGCATCTTTAGGATTCTCTATGTATAGTTTCATGTCATCTGCAAACAGTGACAGTTTTACGTCTTCTTTTCCAATTTGTATTCTTTTATTTCTTTTTCTTCTCTGATTGCCAAGGCTAGGACTTCCAAAACTATGTTGAATAATAGTGGTGAGAGTGGACATCCTTGTCTTGTTCCTGATCTTAGAGGAAATGCTTTCAGTTTTTCAGCATTGAGAATGATGTTTGCTGTGGGTTTGTCATATATGACCTTTATTACATTGAGGTAGGCTCCCTGTATGCCCACTTTCTGGAGAGTTTTTATCATAAATGGGTGTTGAATTTTGTCAAAAGCTTTTTCTGCATCTATTGAGATGATCATATGGCTTTTATTCTTCAATTTGTTGATATGATGTATTACATTGATTGATTTGCATATATTGAAGAATCCTTGAATCTCTGGGATAAATCCCACTTGATCATGGTATATGATCCTTTAAATGTGTTGTTGGATTCTGTTTGCTAGTATTTTGTTGAGGATTTTTGCATCTATATTCATCAGTGATATTTTTCTGTAATTTTCTTTTTTTGTAGTATCTTTGTCTGGTTTTGGTATCAGAGTGTTGGTGGCCTCATAGAATGAGTTTGGGAGTGTTCCTTCCTCTGCAATTTTTTGGAAGAGTTTGAGAAGGATGGGTGTTAGCTCTTCTCTAAAGGTTTGATAGAATTCACCTGTGAAGCCATCTGGTCCTAGACTTTTGTTTGTTGGAAGATTTTAAATCACAGTTTCAATTTCATTACTTGTGATTGTTCTGTTCATATTTTCTATTTCTTCCTGGTTCAGTCTTGGAAGGTTATACCTTTCTAAGATTTTGTCCATTTCTTCCAGGTTGTCCATTTTATTGGCATAGAGTTGCTTGTGGTAGTCTCTTATGATACTTTGTATTTCTGCGGTTTCTGTTGTAACTTCTCCTTTTTCATTTCTAATTTTATTGATTTGAGTCCTTTCCCTCTTTTTCTTGATGAGTCTGTCTAAAGGTTTATCAATTTTGTTTATCTTCTCAAAGAACCAGTTTTTAGTTTTATTGATCTTTGCTATTGTTTTCTTTGTTTCTATTTCATTTATTTCTGCTCTGATCTTTATGATTTCTTTCCTTCTGCTAACTTTGGGTTTTGTTTGTTCTTCTTCCTCTAGTTCCTTTAGGTGTAAGGTTACATTGTTTATTTGAGATTTTTCTTGTTTCTTGAGGTAGGATTGTATTGCTATAAACTTCCCTCTGAGAACTGCTTTTGCTGCATCCCATAGGTTTTGGATCATCATGTTTTCATTGTAATTTGTCTCTAGGTATTTTTTGATTTCCTCTTTGATTTCTTCAGTGATCTCTTGGTTATTTAGTAACGTATTGTTTAGCCTCTATGTGTTTGTGTTTTTTACCTTTTTTTTTCCCCCTGTAATTGATTTCTAATCTCATAGAGTTGTGGTCGGAAAAGATGCTTGATATGATTTCAATTTTCTCAAATTTACCAAGGCTTGGTTTGTGACCCAAGATGTGATCTACTCTGAAGAATGTTCCACGAGCACTTGAGAAGAAAGTGTATTCTGTTGTTTTTGGATGGAATGTCCTATAAATATCAGTTAAGTCCATCTTGTTTAATGTGTCATTTAAAGCTTGTGTTTCCTTATTTATTTTCATTTTGGATCATCTGTCCTTTGGTGAAATTGGGGTGTTAAAGTCCCCTACTATGATTGTGTTACTGTCAATTTCCCCTTTTATGGCTGTTAGCATTTGCCTTATGTATTGAGGTGCTCCTATGTTGGGTGCATATATATTTATAATTGCTATATCTTCTCCTTGGATGGATCCCTTGATCATTATGTAGTGTCCTTCCTTGTCTCTTGTAACATTCTTTATTTAAAAGTCTATTTTATCTGATATGAGTATTGCTACTCCAGCTTTCTTTTGATTTCCATTTGCATGGAATATCTTTTTCCATCCCTTCACTTTCAGTCTGTATGTGTCCCTAGGTCTGAAGTGGGTCTCTTGTAGACAACATATATATAGATCTTGTTTTTGTATCCATTCAGCCAGTCTATGTCTTTTGTTTGGAGCATTTAATCCATTTACATTTAAGGTAGTTATTGATATGTCTTTTCCCGTTACCATTTTCTTAATTGTTTTGGGTTTCTTATTGTAAGTCTTTTCCTTCTCTTGTGTTTCCTTCCTAGAGAAGTTCCTTTAGCATTTGTTGTAAAGCTGGTTTTGTGGTGCTGAATTCTCTTAGCTTTTGCTTGACTGTAAAGCTTTTGATTTCTGCATCAAATCTGAATGAGATCCTTGCAGGGTAGAGTAATCTTGGTTGTAGGTTGTTTCCTTTCATCACTTTAAACATATTGTGCTACTCCCTTCTGGCCTGTAGAGTTTCTGCTGAGAAATCAGCTGTTAACCTTATGGGAGTTGCCTTGTTTGTTATTTGTCGTTTTTCCCTTGTTGCTTTCAATAATTTTTCTTTGTCTTTAATTTTTGTCAATTTGATTACTATGTGTCTCAGCATGTTTCTCCTTGGGTTTATCCTGTCTAGGGCTCTCTGCACTTACTGGACTTGGGTGGTTATTTCCTTTCCCATGTTAGGGAAGTTTTCGACTATACTGTCTTCAAATATTTTCTCTGGTCTTTTCTCTCTCTCTTCTTCTGGGACCCCTATAATGTGAATGTTGCTGCATTTAATAATGTCTCTGAGGCCTCTTAGGCAGTCTTCATTTCTTTTCATTCTTTTTTCTTTATTCTGTTCCGCAGCAGTGAATTCCACCATTCTGTCTTCCAGGTCACTTACCGTTCTTCTGCCTCAGTTATTCTGCTATTGATTCCTTCTAGTGTATTTTTCATTTCAGTTTTGTATTGTTCATCTCTGTTAGTTTGTTCTTTAATTCTTCTAGGTGTTTGTTCTTTAATTCTTCTAGGTCTTTGTTAAACATTTTTTGCATCTTCTCGATCTTTGCCTCCATTCTTTTTCCGAGGTCCTGGATCATCTTTACTATCATTATTCTGAATTCTTTTTCTGTTAGGTTGCCTATCTCCACTTCATTTAGTTGTTTCTCTGGGGTTTTATCTTGTTCCTTCATCTGGTACAAAGTCCTCTGCCTTTTCATTATCTCTGTCTTTCTGTGAATGTGGTTTTCCTTCCACAGGCTGCAGAACTGTAGTTCTTCTTGCTTCTGCTGTCTGCCCTCTGGTGGATGAGACTATCTAAGAGGCTTGTGCAAGTTCCCTGATGGGAGGAACTGGTGGTGGGTAGAGCTGACTGTTGCTCTGGTGGGCAGAGCTCAGTAAAACTTAATCTGCTTGACTGCTGATGGGTGGGGCTGGGTTCCCTCCCTGTTGGTTGTTTGGCCTCAGGCAACCCAACACTGCAGCCTACCTGGGCTCTTTGGTGGGGCTAATGGCAGATTCTGTGAGGGCTCACACCAAGGAGTACTTCCCAGAACTTCTGCTGCCAGTGTCCTTGTCCCCACGGTGAGCCACAGCCACCCCCCGCCTCTGCAGGAGGCCCTCCAACACTAGCAGGTAGGTCTGGTTCAGTCTCCCCTGGGGTCACTGCTCCTTCCCCTGGGTCCTGATGTGCACACTACTTTGTGTGTGCCCTCCAAGCGTGGAGTCTCTGTTTCCCCCAGTCCTGTCGAAGTCCTGCAGTCAGATCACACTAGCCTTCAAAGTCTGATTCTCTAGGAATTCCTCCTCCCATTGCTGGACCCCCAGGTTGGGAAGCCTGACGTGTGGCTCAGAACCTTCACTCCAGTGGGTGGACTTCTGTGGTATAAGTGTTGTCCAGTTTGTGAGTCACCCATCCAGCAGTTATGGGATTTGATTTTATTGTGATTGTGCCCCTCCTACAGTCTCATTGTGGCTTCTCCTTTGTCTTTGGATATGGGGTATCTTTTTTGGTGAGTTCCAGTGTCTTCCTGCCAATGATTGTTCAGCAGTTAGTTGTGATTCCGGTGCTCTCGCAAGAGGGGCTGAGCACACGTCCTTCTACTCTGCCATCTTCAACCAATCTCCTGTAACACATCTTCGTTATCCATTCCTCTGTCAATGGACATTTATGTTGCTTCAATGTCCTGACTATTGTAAATAGTGCTGCAATGAACATTGGGGTGCATGTATATTTTCAAATTATGGTTTTCTCCAGATATATGCCCAGGAGTGGGATTGCTGGATCATACGGTAGCTCTATTTTTAGTTGTTTAAGGAACTTCCATACTGTTCTCCATAATGGTTGTACCAATTTACATTCCCACCAACAGTGTAGGAGGGTTCCCTTTTCTCCACACCCTCTCCAGCAATTATTGTTTTTTGAAAGGCGGCTTTAGTTGGCAAGGAAGAGTCCGAGAGATTTGGTGGTTTTAGCATTCTCAACATGGTCTGTTCCTGCCCAAATGCTCTCATACTGTTTCAGAATTCCACTTTTCCCCAACCAAGGCCTTTACCTTAGTGTACCTTGATATGATTACTATTTAATTGGTTTTGCAAACTCGGCAATCTGTACAACCAGATCTTGGGTAAGATCCTTAGCTATGTCTTTCCTATGGCTACATGAGACAAAGATTTTATTTAAGGACATTATAGAGAATTTTAGATTCTCCCCCTAAACCTTGATTTGGATGTTTAAGACTTTAAGTTTAGGGACTTCCCTGGTGGCACAGTGGCTAAGACTCCGCACTCCCAATGGAGGGGGCCCGAGTTCAATCCCTGATCAGCAAACTAGATCCCACAGGCATGCCTCAACTAAGAGTTCACATGCCACAACTAAGGAGCCTACCTGCCACAACTAGGACCCAGAGGAACCAAAGAAAATAAATTAATTAGTTAATTTTTTTTAAATTTAAGTTTATCTTTTTTTTAAAAAAAATTTAAGTTTATCTTTTTTAAAAAACTTCTCAAGGCAGTCAGAAATAGTTATATCAACCCTATAGATTTGTCATTGTCATTGAAGCTATAACAATGTGTCCAAGCCTTGTTCTCTGCTTGTACTCTACCCCATGCTATGGTTGGTGATAATTTGAGTTAACATAATGCCTTTGTATGCTATAGCTTACCTATGGCACATTTCCTCTTATTAAGAAAATTGTCAGGGGCTCATGACAACCAATCCAGAACCTACACTGAGGGTCTATGTCCTGGGGTCACATGGGAACACGTCAGTCTATGTTCAAGGAGGAAAGAGATGGCACCCTTAAAAAGATGCAACTAAAGAGAACCTAATGAAAGGATAGTTTACAGATGTATTGGCAGGGGTAAAATACAGCAAGGGATGGTGAGGCAGTTAGGTTTTTGCAACAATGAGAAGTTGTTACCACTCATAGAACTGAAGGCTCAAGAGGATGAAGTAGTGTTTTCAAGCCTGGGAAGAGGTTGCACTCTGGAAGAGAGGCTGTCTGACACAGGTAGCCTGATAGGTTTTGGCAACTGCTGTCCAAACCACAGCAGGACAGGGAGGGAATGGGCAGATTAATACACTGACCTCCAGCTGATCTCCTGGTATGCTGTTTCTCATTGGCCAAAACCAAAAGGTAAGGAAGCAAGGATGATGTGGACACTATCAGTTACAGGAAAGTCATCTCTCTTCCATTTCTAGGTAAAAGGAAATGGAGAAGTATCTTGCTAAGGCTAAAACTTTCTATATACATATGTGTGTGGGTGTGTGTGTGTATATACACACACACATATGTATATATAATACATGTTTACATATAAATATGATGTGAACAATATTTTAGGCACACTCTCAAATATCTAAACCTGTTTATATTTTCATCAGTCTGTTAAAGTTTTTGGTTAAAAATATGCAATATTGACAGATAAATACAATTGCAAAGGATGATACAGAATGAAAAGATGGGAGAAACGACTAGAGAAACATACACTTTAAAATGAGAGTTGATCAAGTTACAACTCTGAATTAAATAGCCTGACTACAATTTGACCTTTTCACTTTAATTTCCTTAAGGGGGAAAGCTCAGGAGAACATTTGCCTATAATTAATTACTTGAAAATAATGTTTTGACAAGCATAAATTAATATAAAACAACTCGAAAGGTTTCACATTGCACTTGAAATGCTCCTGTGTTTAAGGCAGTTAAGATATACTAGTTGGGGGAAAAATATGTTTTGAAGCTGATTTATGTTTGGAAGACATTTCAAGGACTCCCTCTGTAATCCAACACAACCACTGTATCAATAATAGTTATACTAGCTTACTGCAAGTACCTCTTTAAATCTCTCATCTAAATATAGACCCATGCTGTTTTCCTTTAACCTTGACTGATACATTTTGATGAGGTGGAGAGAAAGATTAATTTGTAAAAGATTAAAGAGAAAATGTATATCTGGGGTAGCCAAGGGTCTCAGAAAGATGAGAACATGAACTTCTCTCTCACATTTCCACTTTGTATTTCTACTTTATATATATAAAGATTACTTTACACTTATAGCCAAATGAAGTGATGCCTAGGAAAGGATAGATTAATTGGGAAATTCATGAACTGCATTTGGTTTTATCATACAATGCATCAATATTTGTGACACTGCTTAATCAATCAATGTGATAAACCATATTAACAAACTGAAGGATAAAAATCATATGATCATCTCAATAGATGCACAAAAAGCTCTCAACAAAATTCAACATCCATTTATGATAAAAACCCTCTAGAAAGTAGGCATAGAGGGAACTTACCTCAACCTAATAAAGGTCATATATGACAAACCCACAGCCAACATTGTTCTCAACGGTGAAAAACTGAAATTATTTCTGCTAAGATAAGGAACAAGACAAGGTTGCCCACTCTCACCACTATTATTCAACATACTTTTGGAAGTTTTAGCCACAGCAAGCAGAGAAGGAAAAGAAATGAAAGGAACCCAAATCAGAAAAGAAGAAGTAAAGCTGTCACTGTTTGCAGATGACATGACACTATATATAGAGAATCCTAAAGATGCTACCAGAAAACTACTAGAGCTAATCAATGAATTTGGTAAAGTAGCAGGATACAAAATTAATGCACAGAAATCTCTTGCATTCCTATACACTAATGATGAAAAATCCAAAAGAGAAATTAAGGAAGCACTCCATTTACCATTGCAACCCAAAGAATAAAATACCTAGGAATAAACCTACCTAAGGAGACAAGTGACCTGTATGCAGAAAACTACAAGACACTGATGAAAGAAATTAAAGATGATACAAACAGATGGAGAGATATACCATGCTTTTGGATTGGAAGAATCAACATTGTGAAAATGACTATATTACCCAAAGCAATCTACAGATTCAATGCAATCCCTATCAAACTACCAATGGCATTTTTCACAGAACTAGAACAAAAAATTTCACAATTTGTATGGAAACACAAAAGAACCCGAATAGCCAAAGCAATCTTGAGAAAGAAAAACGGAGCTGGAGGAATCAGGTTCCCTGGCTTCAGACTATACTACAAAGCTACAGTAATCAAGACAGTATGGTACTGGCACAAAAACAGAATTATAGATCAATGGAACAGGATAGAAAGCCCAGAGATAAACCCACGCACATATGGTCACCTTATTTTTGATAAAGGAGGCAAGAATATACAATAGAGAAAAGACAGCCTCTTCAGTAAGTGGTGCTGGGAAAACTGGACAGCTACATGTAAAAGAATGAAATTAGAACACTCCCTAACACCATACACAAAAATAAACTCAAAATGGATTAAAGACCTAAATGTAAGGCCAGATACTATCAAACTCTTAGAGGAAAACATAGGCAGAACACTCTATGACATAAATCACAGCAAGATCCTTTTTGGCCCATCTCCTAGAGAAATGTAAATAAAAACAAAAATAAACAAATGGGACCTAATGAAACTTAAAAGCTTTTGCACAGCAAAGGAAACCATAAACAAGACCAAAAGACAACACTCAGAATGGGAGAAAATATTTGCCAATGAAGCAACTGACAAAGGATTCATCTCCAAAATTTACAAGCAGCTCATGTAGCTCAATATCAAAAAAACAAACAACCCAATCCAAACATGGGCAGGAGACCTAAACAGACATTTCTCCAAAGAAGATATACAGATTGCCAACAAACACATGCAAGAATGCTCAACATCATTAATCATTAGAGAAATGCAAATCAAAACTACAATGAGATATCATCTCACACCGGTCAGAATGGCCACCATCAAAAAATCTACAAACAATAAATGCTGGAAAGGGTGTGGAGAAAAGGGAACCCTCTTGCACTGTTGGTGGGAATATAAATTGATACAGCCACTATGGAGAACAGTATGGAGGTTCCTTAAAAAACTAAAAATAGAACGGCCATATGACCAGCAATCCCACTACTGGGCATATACCCTGAGAAAACCATAATTCAAAAAGAGTCATGTACCAAAATGTTCATTGCAGCTCTATTTACAATAGCCAGGACATGGAAGCAACCTAAGTGTCCATCATCGGATGAATGGATAAAGAAGATGTGGCACATATATACAATGGAATATTACTCAGCCATAAAAGGAAACGAAATTGAGTTATTTGTAGTGAGGTGGATGGAGTTAGAGTCTGTCATACAGAGTGAAGTAAGTCAGAAAGAGAAAAACAAATACAGTATGCTAACACATATATATGGAATCTAAGGGGAAAAAAAGGTCATGAAGAACCTAGTGGCAAGATGGGAATAAAGACACAGACCTACTAGAGAATGGACTTGAGGATATGGGGAGGGGGAGGGGTAAGATGTGACAGGGTGAGAGAGTGGTAGGGACATATATACACTACCAAATGTAAAATAGATAGCTAGTGGGAAGCAGCTGCATAGCACAGGGAGATCAGCTCGGTGCTTTGTGACCAC
The DNA here is from genome assembly GCF_949987535.1 of Balaenoptera acutorostrata. Lineage (NCBI taxonomy): Eukaryota > Metazoa > Chordata > Mammalia > Artiodactyla > Balaenopteridae > Balaenoptera > Balaenoptera acutorostrata. Next base: position 8,836,548 of record NC_080068.1, read on the forward strand.
CTAGAGGGGTGGGATAGGGAGGGTGGGAGGGAGGGAGATGCAAGAGGGAAGAGATACGGGAACATATGTATATGTATAACTGATTCACTTTGTTCTAAAGCGGAAACTAACACACCATTGTAAAGCAATTATACTCCAATAAAGATGTTAAAAAAAATTGTTCAAAAGTTGTTCAATCAAACAACACAATTAGAAAAGCTATGCAATCATTCTAACTATACTGCTTTTTTTTCCTGACATGACTTCTTCTTTTCTGAAAAAACATGTTTTAAAAACCTGTTTCATATGTGGCTTTCTTTCTTTCTCCTAGAGTAAGACATAAATTGGGAGGTTACCACAATAGAACAAGGGTTTTCAAATAGGCATGTCTGCATATAGTCACCTTACTCTTGGTCCCTCAAAACAAAGGCTGCTTTAAGAAAGAGGACTTGTGAGACTGACAGCTGCTTCTTCTTGTAGAGAGTTATATTTGTCTATTTTCACAAACAGAACAGGTTGGGAAGTTACAGACCTAGAAAAATATAATAAAAAGATCCAGATTTATTTTCTGTTTGGTTTTAATATGGTCATTTTCTCTTTCCACTTCCAAGGACTGCAGGATTTAATTTGAGTAATGCCACAGGAATGTGGTTTCAAGGATAAAAAATGTTCAAATAGCCACCTCCCTGTTCCTCACTTAAAAAGAAGAATAATTTGCTGTAATATATATTGAAAGACTTTTGAGATGTTTTCTTCTTTTTGCTGCCATTTGTATTTTCTTACTTAAATAGGTAAATACAACTATATTGAAATTTAAATATAGTTCTCGAAGAGGTCTCTTAGCAAAATACGATTACTATTTTGATGTATTTCGAACAATAGCACTACCAAATTCAGTTATAAAAAATAATAAATACTTAATGTGTTTAACTTCCTGTTGTCTGTCTCTCTCTCTATATATATTTATATATAGAAGAAATATATATATATATTTGTTTTTTTAATATCATTATCTCCTGAGAATGCATACTGAATTTTTTTCTGAGAAGCTCATGGATCTTTATAAATAACAAATTGGAAACATGGGGCACCTAATTCCAAGCCTTTACTTTGGGGAAACATGGGCAGCTGGGGCGTTAAAACACTACAGTCAATTCTTAAGAAGGCAACAGACTGGGGAAAGGAGATATATATAATTACCCTAGGCATACTCCCTCTATTCAGTTCTGAGCAGGATTGATGGGCCCCAAGTCTCTCCTTCCCTGTATCCCCTAAAAATTATGCAAGGTCTCTTTTTATATATCTCTTCTTCCTTTATCTTCAAGTCTATCCTGATTCTTCCCTTAAACCCAAGAGTCAGAACTGGTCTGCTGCCACTTCTTCCCCTCGTGCCTCGTGGCAGACATCACTAATTGATCATGATATTCTTTATTGCTTAGCCTAAATTTGGTCTCAAGCACAAGGCTTTAGACAACCATCTGCTTGCTCAGAAATTATACAAAAGAAAAAAATTTGGCCATTCTTGCCCTAATTCATAACAATTCCTTCCCCAAGACGGCTGTATCATGCTTCCTGCTACCGTAAGGGTCCCGCTGAGAATCACAGCGCCACCACCTGTCTGGCTTTGAGTAGTGCCTGCTGCTTAGATTTCCCTGTACCCTGGCGGCTTGCAGGATTGGGGTCCCCGGTATAGAGGCCTGCTTGGATTGAATCTGAGATTACCGCCCCTTGTAACTACTGTATCCTGGATTCCACTGTCAGGGTAAGCTTCCGAATCTGCGTGCCTTTTCACTGCCCCTGGACTCCCTCTTCCGACTTCTGCTATATTCCCATTGACTGGGATTCCTGAGATCCAGATACATTTTCTTCCAAGAGAATCCCTGTGAAAAAACCCAAAAACCAGTGTCAGTTGCTTTATTTACCATATGCGTTTTTGTTGGGATTAAATGCAATAAATCTTATGGGCACTTAGCATGGTTGCTAGTGCATAATAGGCACTCAATAAATATTAGCCCCTATAAGTTCTTCTGTCATCATAATCGTCGTTACCTCTTTTAGGGTCTCCACATCGATTCCAGAAAGCCTTCTTGTAGAACAATTAGGAACAGGCTTCAAGTCTCAGAGACCCTCTGGCCACAAATGGCTTAAGGACAATCATACCTAACAAATATTCAAATTGGAGCCCAGAGCAAATTAACCAGACTTGCCATTTACTGAGCTCCTTATACGTGCCCAGCACTTTCCACATACCATCTTACTTAACCTGCACACAACCCAATTGGGTGGGAATTATAACTCCCATTTTATGGATGAGAAAGTGGAGGGTTGGAGAATCCAATGCCCAACAAAAACAATAGATAGTGAAACTGAAAGCAAACCCAGCCCTTCTCAATTCAAAACCCATTCTTTTGTCTTGAATGTATTTCTTCTCTGCAAACAGCCTGTGTGCTAGAAACAGAGTTTAATTTCTGGGATTCCAACTAATCAGGTTTTATCTTGTAGTTTGTGTATTTCCTGCTCAGCCTTACATGAGGTAATTCCTGAAACTTTCCTCTCACAGCCTGCCTTTTGATTTCTTTTTTCTCTTCTAATCAGTCAGCCAGACTTCTGGTTCGGATTGTTCTTAGCCGCTCTGGTTCCATTGTTTGACCTGATCATCCTTAAAGGCCCAAATCACGTTTAAATCCTCCATTTAGTCTTAGACTAGCCCAGCCCACATTCAAGCTATTTTACTCCCTCCTTCCAATATCTTTTACCCTCCTAGTTCTCTGCATCCATTGCTACACAATTATTATTCTTAATTATTCCCTAATTATTTCAAGTACTCATTTATTCATTCATTCATCTATTCAACTACTGGGTTTGAGTACATGTTATAAACCAGACACTGAGTTAGACAATGGGTATGGAGATATGTAGAAAACAAGCTATTTGAAATGCTTTAGGGTAATTTTAGTGGGGCAAATAAGAAATACACAGAAGTATCTATGAAACTATGTTGAATAAGAAAAATACAGTGAGAAATAGAGCTAAAAGAATTCAGACAAGGGAAGAATTACTTCTACCTAGAAGGCAGTAAGGAAAAGACAATGATTTCGTTGAACTGAGGAAGAAGACAGGAGGTGTTGAGAGAAGGGGGTTTCTAATTGGCAGGCGCTGTCTGAACACAGGCACGGAGCTCGGAGCTCGGTGAGGGACTGTCACAAAGTACCAGGTAGCCATGGGTTGCCTGGACTTTAGAGTATATCAAAGAGAATTGTGGGAAGCAGGCACATGGTGGAAGCCCCTAAATACCGTGGGAGTGTGTAATGATGTCATTGGATAGTAAGAGAGGGATCATAGGAGGTTTCTGAAATGATATAATAAGAATTGTGCTTTGCATCCCTCCCCCCAATTACACAGGAAATCCGTTGAAGTTTAAATCATGTTTTTATACTACTTGCACATTTCCTCAGAACTCAGAACAAACCTGGACACAAAAGAGTATTTACTAAATAGCCAAATGACTGACTGATAAGAAGCAAATTATATATGATACTTATGTTATATATTTTGCTATTTATCAACTTCCATTGGAATCAGAATTTTTTAATTGCAAAGTATAGAGTTTAATTAGATAGTATGATAGTTAAGGAAAATAGCCCTTTGCCTCTGAATCAGTACTGATCAAAAGATAATACTTCAGGTGTTAACTTCATCTTCAAAAATATTTGTTATAAGAAGAGAAGCTCTAGACGAACCACATATAAAATGTGACTTTAATATTTATTTATTGTTTCTATTATGAATTTTTAAATTTTGTTCACTGAAATATTTTCCTTGAATCTCATCAAGAAACTGGGAAATGTTTTATTTTGTAAGAATTATTATTTTTTTATACAATTTTGAAAGTTTACTTTCCATTTACAGTTATTACAAAATATTGGCTACATTCCCCGTGTTGTACAATACATCCTTGAGCCTGTGTTACACCCAATAATTTGTACCTCCCACTCCCCACCCCTATGTTGCCCTTCCCCCCCACTGGTAGCCACTAGTTTGTTCTCTATATCTGTGAGTCTGCTTCTTTTTTGTTATATTCACTAGTTTGTTGTATGTTTTAGATTCCACATATAAGTGATATTATATAATATTTGTCTTTATCTGACTTATTTCACTTAGGGTAATGCCCTCCAAGTTCACCCATGTTGCTGCAAATGGTAAAAGTTCATTCTTTTTTATGGCTGCGTAGTAGTCCATTGTATATGCATACCACATCTTCTTTATCCATTCATCTGTTGTCTTTTTTTTAACATCTTTATTGAAGTATAATTGCTTTACAATGGTGTGTTAGTTTCTGCTTTATAACAAAGTGAATCAGTTATACATATACATATATCCCCATAACTCTTCCCTCTTGTGTCTCCCTCCCTCCCACCCTCCCTATTCCATCTCTCTAGGTGGTCACAAAGCACCGAGCTGATCTCCCCATGCGATGCAGCTGCTTCCCACTAGCTATCTATTTCACATTTGGTAGTGTATATATATGTCCATGCCACTCTCTCACTTTGTCCCAGCTTACCCTTCCCCCTCCCTGTATCCTCAAGTTCATTCTCTACTAGGTCTGCGTCTTTATTCCCTTCTTGCCCTTAGGTTCTTCATGACCATTTTTTTTGTTGTTGTTTTCTAGATTCCATATATATGTGTTAGCATACGGTATTTGTTTTTCTCTTTCTGACTTACTTCACTCTGTATGACAGACTCTAGGTCCATCCACCTCACTACAAGTAACTCAATTTTGCTTCTTTTTATGGCTGCGTAATATTCCATTGTATATATGTGCCACTTCTTTATCCATTCATCTGTCGATGGACACTTAGGTTGTTTCCAGTCCTGGCTATTGTAAATAGAGCTGCAATGAACATTGTGGTACATGACTCTTTTTGAATTATGTTTTTTTCAGGGTATATGCCCAGTACTGGGATTGCTAGGTCGTATGGTAGTTCTATTTTTAGTTTTTTAAGGAACCTCCATACTGTTCTCCATAGTGGCTGTATCAATTTACATTCCCACCAACAGTGCAAGAGGGTTCCCTTTTCTCCACACCCTTTCCAGCATTTATTGTTTGTAGATTTTTTTTTTTTTTTTTTGCTTTACAGAAATGGACTTTCTTTTTTTTTTTTTTTAAACATCTTTATTGAAGTATAATTGCCTTACAATGGTGTGTTAGCTTCTGCTTTATAACAAAGTGAATCAGTTATACATATACAATATGTTCCCATTTCTCTTCCCTCTTGCATCTCCCTCCCTCCCACCCTCCCCATCCCACCCCTCTAGGTGGTCACAAAGCACCGAGCTGATCTCCCTGTGCTATGCGGCTGCTTCCCACTAGTTATCTATTTTACATTTGGTAGTGTATATATGTCCATGACACTCTCTTACCCTGTCACATCTCACCCCCCAACCCATATCCTCAAGTCCATTCTCTAGTAGGTCTGTGTCTTTATTCCCGTCTTGCCACTAGGTTCTTCATGGCCTTTTTTCTTTTTTTTTTTTTTCCCCTTAGATTCCGTATATATGTGTTAGCATACTGTATTTGTTTTTCTCTTTCTGACTTACTTCACTCTGTATGACAGACTCTAACTCCATCCACCTCATTACAAATACCTCCATTTCATTTCTTTTTATGGCTGAGTAATATTCCATTGTGTATATGTGCCACATCTTCTTTATCCATTCATCTGTCGATGGACATTTAGGTTGCTTCCATGTCCTGGCTGTTGTAAATAGAGCTGCAATGAACATTTTGGTACATGACTGTTTTTGACCTATGGTTTTCTCAGGGTATATGCCCAGTATTGGGATTGCTGGGTCGTATGGTAGTTCTATTTGTAGTTTTTTAAGGAACCTCCATACTGTTCTCTATAGTGGCTGTATCAATTTACATTCCCACCAACAGTGCAGGAGGGTTCCCTTTCCTCCACATCCTCTCCAGCATTTACTGTTTGTAGATTTTTTGATGGTGGCCATTCTGACCGGTGTGAGATGATATCTCATTGTAGTTTTGATTTGCATTTCTCTAATGATTAATGATGTTGAGCATTCTTGCATGTGTTTGTTGGCAATCTGTATATCTTCTTTGGAGAAATGTCTGTTTAGGTCTCCTGCCCATGTTTGGATTGGGTTGTTTGTTTTTTTGATATTGAGCTACATGAGCTGCTTGTAAATTTTGGAGATGAATCCTTTGTCAGTTGCTTCATTGGCAAATATTTTCTCCCATTCTGAGTGTTGTCTTTTGGTCTTGTTTATGGTTTCCTTTGCTGTGCAAAAGCTTTTAAGTTTCATTAGGTCCCATTTGTTTATTTTTGTTTTTATTTACATTTCTCTAGGAGATGGGCCAAAAAGGATCTTGCTGTGATTTATGTCATAGAGTGTTCTGCCTATGTTTTCCTCTAAGAGTTTGATAGTATCTGGCCTTACATTTAGGTCTTTAATCCATTTTGAGTTTATTTTTGTGTATGGTGTTAGGGAGTGTTCTAATTTCATTCTTTTACATGTAGCTGTCCAGTTTTCCCAGCATCACTTATTGAAGAGGCTGTCTTTTCTCCACTGTATATTCTTGCCTCCTTTATCAAAGATAAGGTGACCATATGTGCATGGGTTTTTCTCTGGGCTTTCTATCCTGTTCCATTGATCTATATTTCTGTTTTTGTGCCAGGACCATACTGTCTTGATTAATCCACCTTTGTAGTATAGTCTGAAGTCAGGGAACCTGATTCCTCCAGCTCCATTTTTCTTTCTCAAGATTGCTTTGGCTATTCGGGTTCTTTTGTGTTTCCATACAAATTGTGAAATTTTTTGTTCTAGTTCTGTGAAAAATGCCATTGGTAGTTTGATAGGGATTGCATTGAATCTGTAGATTGCTTTGGGTAATATAGTCATTTTCACAATGTTGATTCTTCCAATCCAAAAGCATGGTATATCTCTCCATCTGTTTGTATCATCTTTAATTTCTTTCATCAGTGTCTTATAATTTTCTGCATACAGGTCTTTTGTCTCCTTAGGTAGGTTTATTCCTAGATACTTTATTCTTTTTGTTGCAATGGTAAATGGGAGTGTTTTCATTCATCTGTTGATGGACACTTAGGTTGTTTCCATATCTTGGCAATTGTAAATAACATTGCTTTGAACATCGGGGTGCAAGTATCTTTTCAAATTAGTGTTTTTGTGTCTTTCAGATATCTACCCAGGAAAGGAATTGCTGGGTAATATGGTACTTCTATTTTTAGAGTTTTTGAGAAACCTCCATACTTTTTCCACAGTGGCTGCACCAATATACACTCCCACCAACCATGTACGAGGGTTCCCTTTTCTCCACATCCTCACCAACATTTGCTATTTGTGTTCTTTTTGGTGATAGCCATTCTGACTATGTTATCTTAAGTGTTATCTTTAAAAGCCATTTTTCTATTTCTCTTTTCTTTAAGAAGTATGAGTCATTCATTTCACACACTCACTTTTAATGTTATGAAAGAAGATATCAGTGGGAGAGGATGTTTTCACGAAGCCGAATCATCAGAACTGGCAGTTTGTACAGGACCAGAAAGTCCAGGAAAACCAATGATTCACGCTTTGGACTCCTGTGCAAATAACTGTAGAAACATCCAGGCTATTCAAAGACCATAAAACAAACAAATAAAAAGAGCTTCTTCTCTCTTCTCTCAGGATTCCCTCATTGGAACTGCATACATCTTCCCAAGGCCAAAAACGAGGAGTTGAAAGACAGAAAAGATTTGGGTGTTAGTTTCCTCAAATAAGTTTCTTTGTGAAAAGCACTTATGTTTGAGTGGGAAGGGTCCTTTCATTTTAGATTCTGTAGAGAAGCGAATGGTGTAGAGGTCGTTTCCTGATCCATGAGTCCTATTTGTCAGCCTCTGATCACTCTGATGAGAGGTAGAGCTTAAGGAAAAATGATCCCACACTGTAGAAAGGGAGGTGTGTTTATATAACTTTTTCTACCTAAAGTAAAAACATGCCTTTCTCGGAGTAAACTCCTTAATACTGGTCAGTTGTAAAATATGCTTTAGGTAAAATGAATTTCCAACCGGATAATACTTTAAAAGTAACAAGTAATTATAGAGATGTTTGGAACATTTATTTATAACTATGGAACTTTCCTTCCAGAAAACTCAAAGTTCCCTCAGGAGAGATGGATGGCCAGCAAGATTAAGCAGGTTGTGCTATTTGCAAATATCTTATTTTTTAGGGAGGAACTATGTGTTTATTCTTAAAATGTCATCAATATTTCTTGCTTCTTTTCATTTGTCCAACTATCCCTGTTGCTTGCACAGGAGAGTACTGTGTGTACAGAGAGTTTTCTCTACTTCAGAACTTGTTTGGTCTGCCCTTTTGGAAAAATAATTACACAGAGTGTCCAATACAGATATTAAAATTGGCAACATCTAGTCCTGTAGCAATGCAGGGTCAGGAGACATTTGTTTGAGCTGAACTCATTGCATAAAAGACTATTTAGTTTTTTGAGAAGTGAGTCAACATCCGGCAGCATCCCACAATGTATCAGGCTGAGACGTTATATTTTCTTTCTCGTGTGTGGTACTGTATATAGTGTCTCCCTTCTTTCTAAATCTGCTCTTCCCAGACGGAGTTGGTCTAGCTGTTGTTGTTTGTACTGAGTGGTTTTTTGGGAGGAGGGGTTAAGAATAGCAAGTCCAAGTACATCATTATTGTTTTCAGCCCTCTCTTCAAAAAATGCCATGCACTGTATGCATTTACTTTTATGAAGTAAAAATGGTAATTCCCGGTAGAAGTACACTAGGGCGAATGGGAAACAGATGCTCTGCTCAGATTCAGGGACGGACTTTCAGGTACCATGGAAACACAGAGAACAGGAAAGCAATTGCATAACACTCTGACTTAAAGACACTGATCGATCAGATGACATGGACGTACCTTGTTTAATGGTGTTTTGCTGACACAGGTTGGCCTGATTTTCTACGGCTGCAAGGAGTCAGGGAACATTTTAATATCACCGATTTATCCTGTCCATCTCTTTTGACTCCACACTTTGGTGGGGAGATTGGTATCATGGGGAGGTACCCCTTTATTTAGATAGAGAAAAACAAAGTCTTGAAAGAATGACTAATAACCAAATTGTCAGATCATGAGTTTGTGGCAAACACAGAAAAATCTCTTTAAAGGTTCTGTCGTGTGGGAATGACGTGTGTCTTAGGATCAGCGCCCCAGAAGCAGATCTTGAGAAAAGGATTAGAATGCAAGTAGCTTACTGGGACGTGATAGCAGGAAGCAGAGGTTCTTGGGAGGGTGGGAAATTTAGACAAGAAGGGAAGGAAGCCAATAATAAAGGGTGTGCTACTGAGCAATGTACTGATGCAGGTAACTAGGCTCAGTCCCTCTGAGGAACTCTGGGAAACAGTGTAGAACATTCTGAGTTGTCCAACCTGAGGAGCAAGAAAGCTGCGGGATTGATCTGCGAGCTCTCGCCGTTCAGTGAAAGAGAACTGTCCTCGGGGATATTAACTTCCCAGTTCTTCTGGCTCTCCCTGAGCAAGGGCATGCTTCTGCAGCCCAAAAGAGCCCCTAGGAGACAGCTGCGTTGCCTTTGGCTTGTATAGGCATCAGAGGAGCCCTAGGTTATAAGCTGACACTGTTGCCACAGAATGCTAATAATTTATTTACCCAAAGAAGCTGAGAAAGAAAATGAATATATTGATATAAATGAATGAATGAATACAATGAAATTTTGTTGAGGGGTGTTGCATTTACATGGTTTCAACATACCACCTTACAAAATACTTGTTAATTTCCAAGGGGAAAAGAGTAACTTTACAGTGAAGAAGTCTGGCAAACCACCTGAGTCTAGTGGTCAAAGTTAATATGACCAGTCATGAGAAAAATTAAACCACGTGCCACCTGAGAGATGCCATGAGAACACAGCGTCACTTCTAGGATAGTGCTGCCAAAGAAGCGTGATCTGACTCTAATCCTGAAGGAACATCAGACGAACTCTGCTTGAAGGACATTCTACAATATGTGACCTGCTCTGTAAACTTTAAAAGTGTCAGAGGCATGAACGTCAAGGAAAGACTGAAGAACTGGTCCAGACTGAAGATGTCTAATTGTAACATGTGATTCTGGACTACATAATTTTTCCATAAAGGACAATTATTGGGATGACTGGAAAACTTGTATGGAGTCTGGGGGTTAGATGTAGTGATATGTTGATACTAATTTCCTAATATTAATGGTATATTGTTGTTATATAGGAGAGCATCCCTGTTAGTAGGAATTATACACTAAAGTGTCTGGGGGTGATGAGGTATTTTGGCAACTTACTCTCAAATGGTTCAGGATAGAACAGTCTTTCCGGCACCCTTCTTGTAACTTTTCTGCACATTTGAGACTGTTTAAAGTTAAATACTTCTTTAAAATGTAATTTAAAGAATCAAGGAAAAATTATGTAGAATTTATCCACTGCTCTTTCCTTTTAAAAGGTATCTTCATCAACAGCTGCAAGAGTAGAAGAGAGGTGATTACACGTATAACTTATAAAATTCAAAGCTGTCACTGGCTACTTTTTTTTCTTCTTTGAAATGTAGATTGGGAAACAGAGAGCTAGGATACAGAGAGAAAGACCGATGAAGCTGGCCTACAGAGCTGGATAGAAAAGAGAGATGGAGAGAATTTTAACAATTTTGAGTTCCTGATTTTGGTTTGTTCCTGAAACCCAGTTGCATTTCTGTCTTTGAGTTTTATCCATTATCCTAATAGCCTTCTAATAAATATCTCGTTTTCTTAAGCTAGCTAGATTTGGTTCACTTACTTGCAACCGAAAAATACTAATTAGAACTTGATATAAAAGAAATAGGGGCTGCAAAAGACAGACCCCAACATGTGGAGCTTGATGAGTTCAGGTGAGAAGAACTGAGGATTCGCTGGCCCTCATGTAGGATGATGGGAAACCGCAGGTCTCATGCAGCAGCAAAGCAAGCAGCCTAAACATCCTGCTGCCTCTGGGGACTCAGACTTCATGCCACTAACACTGGAGCATTGAGGCTTGCTGGCAACTTGGCGGGGTGCCTGTGTTAGAAGCTGTAGGCAAGGTGGGCTCCAGCAAGGACTGCAGAGAGACAGGAGATCCCTTCAGGTGGGCCTGTTGGAAAGCAGATAAGGGACATCAGTTCAGTGCAGAGCCTTGTGAAGAAAAGCCATTTTCCATCTGAGGCCTAGCTAAGGAAGGCCACGAAGCTTGAGATGACCAAAGCCTTGCTGGGTGGCAAGTGCCAAATTCCCTGAGACCTGCAAAAAAATAAGTGCCTTGTTGAAGAAAATGAGGGATTTGGGGTATTTGAAATGGAGATATTTGAGGGAAGCTAGAAGAGTCAGGAAGCACTGATCTTCTTTCAAAAAAAACCCTCTGTTGCAAATCCACTGCCAGTCCAAAGGCTTGATGCTTCTCACTGACCAGCAAATGGGCAGGAATACAGCCCAGGAGAGGCCAGAGCATTCTGGGACAGATCAGCCCCACTTTGTCACCACTGCCTGGCCTGTCACAGAACCTGAGGCTGATTCTGTAAAGCTCAACGCTAGCAGAAAGGACAGAGTGTTCACTTACGTTGTGAAGAAGCCATGAGGATTGGGGTCCTGCTTCAACTTGAGATTCAGAGTGTGATGGAAAACCTTTCTGTCACTGATATGAGTTTTGAAAACAAGATAAACAATCAGCTGACTAGTTGGATAAACAACAAGGTCCTACTGCATAGCACAGGGCACTATATTCAATATCCTATGATAAACCATAATGGAAAAGAATATGAAAAAGAATATATATGTATAACTGAGCCACTTTGCTGTACAGCAGAAATTAACACAACATCGTAAATCAACTATACTTCAATAAAATTTTAAAAACGCAATTTTAATGGAATTATATTGCAAAAAACCTCATGGACTGTTAAGGTGGTATGGCCTTCCCTGCAAAAATCCTTCTCTGTTCTCAGAAATGACCCTGAAAGATTGGACAGAGGAACTCATTCTAACAGGTAGAACCTGAGGCAGTCAGATTGGCACAGCAAAAAAGCTCACTCTAATTAAAACTGCTACAAGGTATTTTTATAGATGAGACCACAGAAGATAATTTCTTACCCAAGACCACTATGGGGCTATGAACACAGGCAGTCTAGTTCCAGAAATTCCACACCTATGGCATTTACTGATTATGTTTTGTCCATCAAAATGAATCTAGAAGTTGAGTTCCGGTTCTACCACTTATAAGCTGGGTAACACTGGACGAGTTACTTAACCTCTTTGTGCCTCAGTTTCCCCTCCTTTAAGTGGGAAGCGTAATGATAGTGTCTACCTCATGGCGTAGTTGGGAGGCTTATGTGAATGAACAGAGGTAAAGCCCTTAGAATAGTACCCAGACTGCTACTCTGTTGTTGCCGTTGTTATTTACATTGTTACCAAATTTTAAGTTCTGCATCAAGGACGAAAAGTGTTATTGCTGGGCCAGGGCTTCTGCATCCCTAATCGACCGTATTGTGTCTCAAGGAGCCTCCTCAATGTTTTACAGCCAGGCTTCGACAAACTCTCAACAATAAGATCTCCAAATGGCCTCAAACTTTAGATGAAGGAACATTGTGAGGGCTAGATGCGTTTGATGCCTTCTACCAGATCTCATTAACTCAGACCACCGGAGGATGTGTTTTATTTAGGCAAGGAACTATATTATCGCGTATTCTAAATTTAATTACAGTGGAAAATGCCTTAAAATCCTACGTGTTACCCAAGTAAACATGATTTAGTTCTTGTCCTATTGGAATTCACAATTTAGTGGAAGAGACAGATTAAAGTTTAATACCATGTGGTCAGGACCAATAGTAGTTTGAGAAGGAAATGTAGATTTGGAGGAAGCTTTGAGAGGTGAGTGATGAAGACATGCCAGGCCAAGATGACAGTATGAGCAAATGTGTAGAGAATTTAGAATTAAAAAATTCATTACAGGGACTTCCCTGGCGGTCCAGTGGTTAAGACTTTGCTTTCCAGTGAATGGGGTGCGGTTCGATCCCTGGTCTGGGAGCTAAGATCCCACATGCCTCGTGGCCAGAAAACCAAAACATAACAGAGAAGCAATATTGTAACAAATTCAATAGACTTTTTTAAAAAAAATTCATTACATGTTTGAGAGTGCTGTGGAGTTTAGTGTAGCAAGCTAGAGCATGGCATAAACAATGGGAGATGCATCCAGAAAGGTAAGCTGGATGTTGAATGACATGAACTTCATACTTTTAAGCAAACATATGCTACTAGCATTAGTAAGAAAAAGCTCCTAGGAATTATTATCCTTCAATGAATAGGTAACAATATTTTAAATTATCCCAATAATTTAAGGAGATGAATATTGCTAAAATAAAGTTAGTAGCGTGCCTTAAATTTCTAAAATATTTCCTTTGAATTATCATTTATATTACAACATGCTGACATACTCTATCTTAACCCAGAAACTGTGTATTATCAAGATTAACAGTCAAATGTTATTATTCCAAATTATCCTAAGGCTTTCCTCATTTTTGCTCATAGATGATCACAAATTTACTCTTTTCTTGCTCTCATTGGAATTATAAAGTTTGCCATGATATTGCCTGGAGCACCATTTCCATGACTGTGTTTTATATAAAAAGTAAAGTGTGGTCAAAAAAAATTGGGAACCAATAGAATAAAGAAAATTAATGGGTTCTTGATGGCCGGACTATTCAGGGCCCTCCGTATGCTAATATTCATTGTGAAACACCAAAAAAGGATGGAGTAAAGAGCAGTTTTAAAAATTATTTGACAGGGCTTCCCTGGTGGCACAGTGGTTGAGAATCTGCCTGCTAATGGAGGGGACACGGGTTCGAGCCCTGGTCTGGGAGGATCCCACATGCCGCGGAGCAACTGGGCCCGTGAGCCACAACTACTGAGCCTGCACGTCTGGAGCCTGTACTCCGCAGACACAACACAGCCAAAAATAAGTAAATAAATAAATTTATTAAAAAAAAAATTACTTGACAAACATTTACTTCGTGGACCACCTAGTAACATCTTGAGGAAGACCAGTGCTCTGTGGATTCCTGGGTGGGTAATCTTATTTGGAACCCTCCAGGTTATCACATAATGCCCGTCCAAGAGCAGCTGCGGCCCGTAGCTCCCTGACAGCCATGTGCATAGCTGAATGGTGACAATGAACCCCTTTTATTGGAAACCCTCCTTTAGGATGGCTTACAGAACAATAATTAATTTCATTATAGCTTTGATTTTTCCTCTAAACCATTATTTTTTTCAGTAAAATAAATACTGTCTACAGGTGCTTATTTTTATAATAACCTCTTTTATTTCCGGGTGTTTCTGAGCTTGGCAATTACACATTTCTCTTAGTCACAAAAGTTCGTGACAACTAGGAAAACAGAAGGTACTTTCTGTCTTCAGCCATGCGTCTCCAAGTTCAAGAAATACACCGAGACTTATTTTCGTCTGTAAGAAAAAAAAAATGAAGTGTGCACCTTGAGGTGGTGAGGGCTGAAGGTGTTAGGAAGAAGTTTCCAAAGCTGGCGGCATGTTGGATTGAAGAAGCTTCTAAAACTACTGAGTCCTGAGCCTCACGTGAGACCCCCTAGATCAAAATACACAGGCAAGGGGCTTGGAACGTTTATCTCTAAAAAGCTTCCCAGGTGATGATGGTACAGCTGGCTGGCAGATTGACAGACTGTGGTGGGAAGCGGAGATTTGTTAAAGCTTGCCGCCTTTGTCCCATGACCTTCAAATTCAGGTTTAGGTGGCATTTGAGTCAGATTTACTTAGAGTGTTTTCAGTTGTTTTCCTTTTGAGACTATAATGATACTCCAAACAGAATCTTTGACTTTTTTCCCTCTCTCTCTTTATGGATTTCTCTTATCTGACCATGTATTATATATTGATGTTTCCTCAGAGAGTGTTGAGTCATTAGATATTTGGTGAATTACATTTTTCACACGTTATACTCTTTTAGGAATCTAATTGTCTCATGGTTTCAACGACCACCCACATGCAGATAACCTCTTCTCCAAATTTCAGATTTCTGTTTCCAACTCCAGCTGGGCTTCTCTACTTGGATGTTCCACAGTCATGTCAAATGCAATTTGCCGTCCTCTCAACTCCTGTTCTATTCCTCATACTGTGTTTTCTCTCTTTCAGTGGGTGGCACTGCCAAGTCCGAATCATAGGAGCCATTATTTTATTCATCCGTGAATGTCATCGCCTATATTCCAACTTGATGTTTCAAGTCCTCATCATTTTCCCTCCTAAATATTTACTGTGTCCCTCCCCAGGTTCCAGAATCTAGAATTCAAGCAAAGAACAAATATTAGAATACTCTTTTTGAACAATATTTAAACACTCGTTTTTTTATAACATTATACACATATATAAAAAAATACCTGCTGAGATAGAAACAACTGATTTACAATTGAACTTGCAAACAACCCGTTTGAAAATTGAATACTGACTATACTAGTAATTAACTTCCAAATCAATAAATGTTTTAAATCTTATTGTAAATATTTGAGAAAAATGGTTATAATCAGAGTAGGATGAAGAGGTAGAGAGGCCCTTTAATGGGTATTCTGAAGTGATTTCCAGTTTTTTTCAAGAGCTTTAGAAATTTATGGTTCAGGGACTTCCCTGGTGGGCAGTGGTTAAGAATCTGCCTGCCAATGCAGGGGACACGGGTTCGAGCCGTGGTCCAGGAAGATCCCAAATGCCGCAGAGCAACTAAGCCCATGCACCACAACTACTGAGCCTGTGCTCTAGAGCCCGCGAGCCACAACTACTGAGCCTGCGCACCTACAGCCCGTGCTCCGCAACAAGAGAAGCCACTGCAATGAGAAGCCCGCGTACCTCAACAAAGAGTAGGCCCTGCTCACCGCAACTAACGCCAGCACACAGCAACGAAGACCCAACGCAGCCAAAAATAAAATTAATTAATAAATTTTTTAAAATAGAACTTCATTTTAAAAATAAGTTTATGGTTTGACAAAATATATCATTTCATTAGAAAATTTATTTCTCTCTTTTTTGTTGTTGTTCTCTTTTTCCAATGTATTTTGTGTTTCCTGGATTAAATGACTGGTTTCTTTGTAGTTGTGATATTTGGACTGAGTTCTAGTTATTGGATGTTAGAACTCACTGAGTGCAGTAGTCACTAAAATTTGCTCATCAAATATTCATTACCTACTGTAATCTGGGGATGGAGAAGGATATGGGCTGCAAAGGGGCTTGATGAAACTTTTCAGCGTGATGAAAATATCATACGTAGGTCGTGGTGACGGTTCCAGGATTGTATGCATTTGTCAAAACTGTACCTTACTGTATGTAAGTTATACCTTAATAAGCCTGACCTTTTAAGAAGCTCCACGTACAATAAAAAGTACCTTGTGGGTGGGCCTCTTAGCTGGGCAGGGCCTGCTGACCAGGAGACGGCAACTGAAGCACAAGAGTATAGGGTGACTCAAATGCATGGTGATGGGGTGTGGACTGCCGGAGACCACCACACAGGCTGACTGCTCGGGCCTGTGGTCTGAGCTCTGGCAGCTCTGGAACTAGCGCCAAGGCTCCACGGGTGGGGACCGTAGGCATGTGTCAGCTCCAGCGAGGTGGTGGGTGGGCGGCGAACCCAGGTCCCACGGGACCGTGGACGGTGGACGGTTGACAGAGGCTGCCGCTTTGCATGCCACTCGCGCTCCATGGAGCTAGGAATCCACATGCCTGGGCAGCGTCCCTCCTGCTTTTTAGAGATATTTTATAGAAGTACGTTGAAACAGATCAGCCATGTTTGGGTGGGTTTGGGGTTTACAGATGGGTTGAAATGAGGGACACAGAGAGAGAGACAAACAGAATATAAGAAGAAGATTCTTTGATGGGAACATATTTATATCTGAAAACTCCAAGAAAGTGCATGTGAGAATCAGGGCTGCAATCAACTAAAGAAGCACAGAGGTGGCAGAAAAGAAACACTGTGTAGACTGTTCCCAAAGAACGTGACAGTCTGGTCATTTTCTTGCAGAGGGGGAGCGATGCATTGGATACAGAGCACAGTAGGTTTTGCCTATTTAAAAATTCTTGGGGCTTCCCTGGTGGCGCAGTGGTTGAAAGTCTGCCTGCCAATGCAGGGGACACGGGTTCGAGCCCTGGTCTGGGAGGATCCCACATGCCGCGGAGCAGCTGGGCCCGTGAGCCACAATTACTGAGCCTGCGCGTCTGGAGCCTGCGGTCCGCAACAAGAGAGGCCGCGATAGTGAGAGGCCCGCGCACCGCGATGAAGAGTGGTCCCCACTTGCCGCAACTGGAGAAAGCCCTCGCACAGAAACGAAGACCCAACACAGCCATAAATAAATAAATAAATAAATAAAAATTAAAAAAAAAAATTCTTGTTGCTGTTGTGTTTTTTGGGGTACACTAACCAGGCGTCTGAGATTAGACAAGGATGCCTGCATTTCAGGGAGGGGATCTATAAAGCAGGATTCTATGTACATATATTTTAATCCCATTCATATGACATCATTGAAGAGCAATTTTTATGGAAAGACTAAAACGAAAATGAATAAATTTATGCTTAATACAACGTAACCACTGAAGCAAGACAGGCTTGAAGAGAGTAAAGTAAAATGATGTTTTTTATTCTTTGAAGGGTTTAAGATTGCCAGCAAACTGTAAGAACCTAGGAGAAAGGCATGGAACAGATTCTCCTTCATTTCCCTCAGAAGGAACCAACTTCCAGACACCTTGATCTTGGACTTCCAACCGCTAGAACTGTGAAAGAAAAAAATTATGTTGTTTAAGCCACTCAGTTTAAGGTATTTTGTCCTGGCAGCCCTGCAAACTTACTGGGGCTGTGGAAAAATAGCATAAAGGGTATTTGAGTGAAAAAAAAGGGCATTCGAGGAAAAAAATAGAGTAAAGGGTATTAGGAGTCCTTAACAGGGCCCTACCTCACACCAGTCATTTTTTCTATAGAGACTCCAAGAGGTAGCAAATTCTTTTTTTGACCATCCACACCTCCTGCTAGGGAACACTGAGTTTCGTCCCTCTCTCCAGCTCCCAGCACTTTGTAGACATCTTCATCACTGTTCCCATAAAATTATCCTGAATGATTTCTTTCTGTCTCCACTTATCCCACCAGACTGGGGGCATCTCAAGAGCAAGGACTCTCTCATTCTCCTTCATATTCCTTAATTTCTAGCACACATTCTGGCACATGCTAAGTGCTCAATACACACTCCTTAGATAATGAATGGAGAATGTGCATCATTCAATGAGAATTTAAGGTATGCAAGCTGCCATGGTCTTATAACTAATAAAATTCGATATGGATTAAATCTAGTTTGTCATGAAACGGGTCCGGGCCGCCTTTCTTTGGTGGGCGCAGCAGCTCACCTGGAACAGACTTCCCAGGCAGTGCAGGCTGGCTGTGGAGACAGACTCTGAGCCTTTTGCCGCTGTGTGAGGCTTGGGCCTATTGCCCAATCTGAAGACCAGAGATGGTAACAGCACTGCCTACCTCACAGGGCTGTTGGGAGAGTTCAACAGGCTAACACACGTAAGAAATGCTTCTAATTGTGCCTGGCAGAGAGTTTGCGCTCAGAGAGTGCCAACCATTATTACCGGAGTGAAGAATCGCTTGGGAAGACTTCTGAAGTCATTCAATAATTTCTTGAATGTCTACTATGTGCCTGGTCACTGTGAATAAAATGAGGGTACAGATTTGTTCTCACTGCTCATTGACCTGACAGCCTAATGCGGAAGGCAGAGGGTAATCAAATGATCACAAAATAAATAAACAGTTCAATTGTGACCATTGCTATGAAGTAAAGAGGCTAGAACTTTGAGACCAACAATGGAGGATTTAATTGGCTGGCAGGGTCAGGGATAAGGAACTGAGATCTGAGGTGTTTCTGGAAGTTGGCTAGTGAAGATGTGAAGAACACTATTCCAGACAGAAAAGAGCGGACGTCCAAAGGTCCTGAGGCAGTAAGGGCTTTTCGGGTTTGAGGAAGAGAAAGGAGGCCAGTATGGCTGCGGTGCAGAAAGTGAGAGGAGCAACAAACTTATGGTTACCACAGGGGAAAGGCCAGGGGAGGGGTAAACTGGGAGTCTGGGATGAATATATACACACTACTGTATATAAAATGGACAATCAACAAGGACCTACTGTAGAGCACAAGGAACTCTACTCAATATTCTGTAATAACTTATATGGGAAAAGAATCTGAAAAAGAATGGATATATGTATATGTATAACTGAATCACTTTGCTGTAAACCTGAAACTAACACAACATTGTAAACTAACTATACTCCAATAAAAATTAAAATTAAATTAAAAAAAATTAGGCTGTATAAAAACACAGCATCCAGCTCCCATAGAAGTTTATCAAGTTGATCAAAAATGGTCAACCCTGAAGAATATTAAGCTTATTGGACTTCAAAAATAGAGAATCTTTCAGGTATCCAGGCAAAACAGATCAGTTAACTTACAAAGGAAAAAAAAATCAGGATGCTCTCAGACTTCTTGACAACAAAATTACATGTGACAAGGTAATGCAGCAATAACTACAAAATTCTTAAAGAAAGAAAACATGACCCAAAGATTTCCTACATAGCCAAGTTGTATCTAACGTATAAAGAAAAGAGGTAAACTGTTTCGAAAACACAAAAATTCAGGAAACACATTCTTCAAGGAGAAGTTCTTTAAGATCTTGAAGAATTCATACCTCACAAATTACAGCCAACCTAAAGATCACTAGGAACACAGAAGCAAAAAGAGTGGTCAATATCTTTAAAATATCTTCATGCCACAGACAAGAAAGAACTTTCACTTGGGAAACCAAATGCTGATTTCCCATTCTTGCAACTATCCCCAGTGTCTCCAAGTGATTCTATTCAAACCACTTACTTGGCTTGGGGCTCCTAAAATGGGAGGATGTGAATAAGAAACTGTTGGCAGCCAACTGTTAAGACTGGGGCCAAACTACAGAGGGAAGCAGAGCCAAGAAGCGGATAGCTTCACATCAGGAGGGAGCCCTGTTCACAGTGTTGGAACGCCCGGTTTCACTTTCAATCACTTATTTCTATGTGCTGATCACTCTTCTAAACACCAGGGATACAGCAGTGAACCAAAAAGATAATGTCCCTGGTCTCATGAAGCTCATCGTCTATTGAGGGAGTGGGGCAGAAATCAATGTGTATACAAATCTGTGTGTGTGCACGCATGTACGTACGCATTATAATATCAGGTGGTGGTAAAGGCCATGGAGAAAACCAAAGTGTGCGTGCACGTGTGCGTGTGTGTGTGTGTGTTGTCTCGGGGGTTATTAAAGAATGACTGAGATAGAGGCATGCTCTTTTCATAGGATGATCAGGAGAAGCATCTGATGGATTGGATACCTGAAGGAAATGATAGCCCAAGCCACAAGTATATTGAAGGAAATGCACTGAAATCAAGAGAACAACAGCAACAAGGAGAAGTGTGTTTGATATTTTCAAGGGATGGCAAGGAGCAGGATGACTGTGAGAGCGGGTGCCCGGAGAGGAAGGAGAGGTTGGAGGAAACGAAGAGAACCAAAGGACTCAGAGCCCTGTAGGTCACTGTAAAACCAAATTGCTCAATTTACATTCCCACCAACAGTGCAGTGGGAAGCAGCCGCATAGCACAGGGAGGTCAGCTCGGTGCTTTGTGACCACCTAGAGGGGTGGGATAGGGAGGGTGGGAGGGAGACACAAGAGGGAGGAGATATGGGGATATATGTATACGTACAGCTGATTCACTTTGTTACGCAGCAGAAACTAACACACCATTGTAAAGCAATTATACTCCAATAAAGATGTTAAAAAAAAAAAAAAGCCCAAATTGCTCTCTAAGAAAGGTGAAAAGCTATTTGGAGGATTGTAAGCAGAGAACTAACATGTTCTGGCATTTTTTCCAGTCTATCTATCATAATGTGAATCTATCTATCATAAAGTATAAAAAGGCATGCAGTGAAAAGTTTTCTTCCTACTCCTATGACTATGATCTCACAGCCTCCCGTTGTGCCTACTACCCCAAGAAACCACTGCTAATAGTTTCTTGTGAATTTTGCCAGTGCTCCTTTTTTATTTTTACTTTTTAAAAGTTTTTTTAAATTGAAGTATAATTGATGTACACTATTATATAAGTTATGGGTGTACAATATAGTGATTCACAATTTTAAAGGTTATACTCCATTTATAGTTATTATAAAATATTGGCTCTATGCCCCGTGTTGTACAATATATCTTTGCAGCTTATTTTATACATAATAGTTTGTACTTCTTAATCCCCTACTCCTATCTTGCTTCTCCCTTCTTCTCTCTCCCCACTGGTGACCACTAGTTTGCTCTCTCTATCTGTGAGTCTGCTTCTTTTTTGTTATATGCACTAGTTTGTTGTATTTTTCAGATTCCACATATCAGTGATATTATACAGTATTTGTCTTTCTCTGTCTGACTTATTTCACTAGCATAATACCCTCCGAGTCCATCCATGTTGTTGCATGTTGCAAATGGCAAAATTTCATTCGTTTGTTTAGCAATTGTACATAATGCTGCTATGAACGTTAGGGTGCATGCATCTTTTTGAATTAGTGTTTTGTTTCTTTCGGATATCTACCCAGGAGTGGAATTGCTAGGTCATATGGTGGTTCTGTTTTTAGTTTTTTGAGATTGCCAGAGCTTCTTTATGCATATGTGAGTATATACAAAACTTAATTTTTTATCCTTTTTTTTTTACACTGATGGTAGCATCCTAGGCAAGACTATTCTGCCCCATGCTTTATTATTGAAAAAATATATCTTGTTATATAAATAACTTGAAAATCTCCTTATCCGCACACAGACAGTTAGAAGTGAATTCTCCAGGAATGGATGGATCTAACTTATTTACTGGTGCCCTATTGTTGGGCACTATTATGAAGTAGGTATAATTCTGATTCTCATTTTACAAATGAAGAAACCGAAGGATAGAAAAGTCCAACAATGTGTTCAAAAATGTGTTCCTAGCAGTAGGACTCAGACCCATGTAGTCTGACTCCAAACACAGGCTCTTACCCAATACTCCACAGGGACTCTTTAATCCGATTTTACACTTTTGCCAATATAAAAGGTGAAAGTAGTATATTTCTCCCCATGCATAAGCATTTGATTGATCTGTCATCAGTACAGGGTCAGAGACAGGTTTTTTTGAGATAGTATGGGGAAACCTGCATGCTTATGTGCTATTGGGAATGATCAAGGGGAGCAGGGAATTTTTAAATTAGGAGACAGGTGAGGATTGCTGGAGTGGAGCCTTGAGCAGGTTAGAGCAGGTGGATCTTAGTGCACCTTAGACAGGATTATAGAAAGTTCATCTATAGTGACATATAGAACCGAAGAATACATGGGCACACATGCTACAACGTGGGCTGGTGGGATGATGGAAATCTGGGCCAGCTATCTTCTGAGTGCTTCATTTTTTCTTAGTGAATTAGCAAAGCAGGTCTTCAGCTGAGAATGTGGATCAAGGAGAGGAAGACATGAAGCAGTAGGTAGCAGAGAGAGAGAGAATGAAAGAACTAGAGAAACATAGAATGATTGGGAGGCAGCATTAGTAGGCCCCTTGAAATTCATGGTCATGATGATGAAGCAAGAGCAACCAATGTGGTGTTTCTCTGGCCACGTTTAGTTGAACAGATCCAGGGGTGGAGTAGGCAGAAAGGTGGATTTAACCAGAGTTGGGGTTTCAATAGCAAGTTCAATCAGGTGAGAGCGGGCAATACCAATATCAGAGACACCAGACTTTAAACTGAAAACTATTACTAGAGATAGAGGTGGACATTTTATAATAATAAAAAGACCAGCTTACCAAGAGATGCAACAAGTTTAAATTTGTATGGACCTAGAAACTTAACCTGAAAAATACAAATTTTAAAATGACAGAACTTAGAAATGAATGAATTCATTTTCTTAGTAGGAGATTTTAACACAATTCTCTCAGTAACCCACAGAAGAAATAGACAACAGCAAGAAAAAAGGATTTGTAATATTTGAATAGCATGCATAACAAACTTGGCCTAAGTGAATATATATAAAACACTGTACCCAATAACTCTAGAAGAGAGGATCTTATCAAATGCACATGGATGATTTATCAAAATCAACCAAATTTGGGGCATAAAGCAATTCTCAACAAATTTCAAAGGATTGAAATCAGAATACTATTTCTGATCATGGTAGATATTAACTAGATAGAAAAACAAAAAGAAAACTTTAAAATACCCATATGTTTGAAAATTAAGCAATATACTCCTAAATAATTCATCAGTCAAAGAAAAGAGTCATAATAAAAATCAGGAAAAAAATGTTAACTGCAAAATAATGAAAATACTGTTTATCAAAACTTATGAGATACAGCTAAAGCTGTGCTTGGAGAGAAATATATAGCCTTAAATACATATGGTAGAAAACGAGAAAGGCTAAAAATTAATGATCTAATTATTTACTCAAGGAGGTGGAAAATGAACACAAATTGAATCTAAAGAAAATAGAAGGGGGACTTCCCTGGTGGCGCAGTGGTTAAGAATCCACCTGCGAACTCAGGGGACACGGGTTTGAGCCCTGGTCCAGGAAGATCCCACATGCCACGGAGAAGCCACCATGATGAGAAGCCCACGCACTGCAACGAAGAGTAGCCCCCGCTCGCCACAACTAGAGAAAACCCACGTTCAGCAACGAAGACCCAATGCAGCCAAAAATAAATATATATATATAAATTAAAAGAAAAGAAAATGGAAGGAAATAATAAAGATAAGAACATCAATCAACGAGCTAGAAAGCAAATATAAGGTACAACTGACCAGCAACCAAAAATTTGTTCCTTATAGTAAATTACAAGGTTGACTTTTTGTCTAGAAAATTCTCTTCAACCTTATAAATATCTGGAATGCCAAATATGTTAATTCTTTAATTCAAAACATGAATATTACAGGTTTAATTATCTTTACAACTTGTATATTTAATATTAAATTTTCCAAGTTTAAAATATGGATACTCACTAGGAAAATAATTATGCCACTCCCAATAATTTTGAGTGTTTTTCCTAGGAAAATATTGTTAGGCTTCTTTCTCAGCAAACAGATTTGTAGTCTGTTTTTTAAGTACCAGTGGTATCGATCAGTGTGCCACTAGGTCCTTGTTTAAGACACTGATGGGACACAGTGAACCATTTTATAGTTGCTATATCAATGACTCCAAACATAAAGGAAAAGTTGGGTACATACCTATTTTCTCAGATTTGAATTATTTTATTCCCAATTTTCAAATAAAGTTAGTTTGTAATCCTTATTCAGCAGGTACACACTTAATTGAAGTTTGTAATTCATTGGCTCTTAAAATATGTAAATGTCTTCTTATCCACTGGCTAAAAATCATTAACAGAATTCATTATTCTCTCCTTTTTCCTGACTTTTTGGAGCATACAACTCAATAATATTAGAACCTCTGATTGGATTCTCCAGATCTCAAGGCTGTGTCTGAACCTATTCACGGCATAACTGCTACTAGCAGTTGGTTCAATGTGAGGACTTGGATGGAATTCATGTGTGCAACTGGTGTATCACATAACTGTATTTTATTCTCTTTGTGACATGCCATATTTCCGGCATGTCACGACCCTTACTTTTTTAGTTCTAACTCCTCCAGGACAACAAACACCAAAAAGAAAGAAACCATTGGGTGGCCACTCGAGTACTGACCTCAGAACTGGTCCCAGAAGTTGGGTGTCCACACCATGAAAAATAAACACACCCCATCATTGTTGACACTAATTGTGTCCTTCACTTGTGTCTTCTCAGAAGAAAAGCCAAGAATGAAATTGCCATGAAGGACAAGTTCCTTCCCATCACTGGGGGTGGCCTCTTTACTACAGGGTTGAAGCCCAGCGCTCGCTTGCTGCGGGCTCAGTGCATATGGCCAGTGCCTGTGCTATTCATAGCACGTGAAGAAGGAAGGTGACACCATCTCCTGGGACAGCTAGCTTCCATGGCTCAGCAGCAAATCTGTTTGCAAAAGTTAAGAGAAAGTATAATAGGCAAAAAACAGGTGAGAGGAGACTTAATGACATTACTCAGAACTTTCCTTTATGATACATAATTATCTATGATATGTCATCACTTAACATAGTTTTATGTATTACCAGATCTGTAAGTGATTACTTTTTGAACACTTACAGAGTTGGACTATTGAGAGGAAAATGTCGTACTGGTCAGTCACCAGCAGGGTAAGTCTGAGTTAGCAGGCCCATTTCACTCTCACACATTCTCCTACATCAGCTCCATTAGTAACCAGGTTGGTACTTAGACTTCCATATACCAAGTCTGGCTGCATGGCTTGCATCCTGAGCAGTCGCACAGGACCCCACGCTTAGAAGGTCCCTGTGCTTAGAAGGTCCCTGTGCTTAGAGGTCCCTGGGCTTGGTTTACTGCTCTGCTGTCCTTGTCTTGAATTCTTAATGATTATTAAACAAATAGGTTCATATTTTCATTTTGCACTGAGCCCTCAAATGAGGAAGGCCGTCTTCCATATACCATCCATTAACTTTTATTTCTTAACTTGTTCTGCTTAGGTGGAGAAGAGGAATGCTATTTACTTGAATAGCTACTCAAAATCCCAATACATCAAATCGTATAAATAATCATATAATTACTTAACAATTAAAGGCACAATTTAGGGAATTGCAGAATTATACCATGCAATATAGAAACCCAATATATCAAATTGAAGTATTAGAAAACACGGAAAATGTGGTAAAAATATGATTACAGTTAAAGACTTCAATATACTTCTCTGGAATAGGATGGTTACTATAGCCAAAAAACATTAAACAAACACGTGGAGAAATTAAGTATCCCTCCAGTAGAGATTTACATTTCTCTCTTTGTCTATGGAACATTTACAAAAATCAACTGTGTGCTTACTCACAAAGAAAAGTTTAAAACCTAAAGACTTAGGGATTTTATAGCTTACATTTGATTAGCATAATCTAAAAGCAGAAATAAATAATGAAAGAGGCTCTCACCAAAATCTTAATTATGTGAATATAAAGAATCATAATCCTGGGGAATTCTTGGACCAAACAGGAAATCAAACTAGAAACTACATCAAGAAAGCAATGAAAAGGAATTCCCTTCTTCTGAAAACCAGTGGGACTCAGAGGAAAATTTGTAACTGTGATTGACTTCATTTTTAAAGAAGAAAAACCAAAAGAAACAAAAAGGAGCAAAGTACTCATGTTAAGAAATTAGAAAAAGAAGCACAACATATCCAAAGTTATCAGGCAGATGGAATTTTTAAAATAAAAAGATGAAACTAATAAAGCAGAATAAAATACTAAAAAGGAACAAGTACACATGCAATGTTTTTTAAAAACCAGTGAGATAGCTAGCTCATTGGTTTTTTAAAAACCAATGAGATATGCCTAAGTGAGCATAATTTAGAAAGAGTGAGGGGAAAAAAATATACCACATTAAGAATGAGAAATCATTCATAGCCACAGATACAGGAAAGATTAAGTTGTCCATAGCAACAAAATTGAAAATCTATAGAAAATCAACTGTTTACTAGCTAAATATAAATTACCCAAATTTACCCAAGAATAAATATAAAACGCAAAAGTATCAATTACCTGAGAGATATTAGAAGGGCATTTAAATATCCTCCACTGAAAAAGGCAGCAAGACCATAAAGGCTCAAAGCTGAATTTTATTCATTGTTGAGTAAAATACATAAAATGGGTGGTTATACAGGTACTCATTTTATAATAATTTTTATAAAAGAAAAATGATAAAAACTTATGTGTATTGTATAGTAGACAAATGTCTGTATAGGGTTCTAGGAGCATGGTGAGGAAGTGTAAGGATACACACTAAGTTGTTATGAATGAGAGCATGGTATATGCAGGAGGGGGGAGAAGGTTGAGTGTGACAGAAGGGGAAAATGAGAACCAAAAAGGTGAAAAACAAGACTGAGCTTAAAATAACCAGCATTTATAATACAAGTTGCATTATGTATTCATATAAAATTATTCCCATGTATAAAAAAATTTTTTTTTCAATAGAGGACCAGAGCCTACTGCCAACATGCGGGTCTCCCAAGAAAAATTCCAACTGAAGGCAGAACATGGCATTAAGTCCACCTGGGGACAATTCCACCCCTTGGTCCCAGCCCCAGCCTTGCTTCTACCTCATTTCCTTTTTCAGTTTTTTAGTTCCAGCATAAGCTGGTTTGAATTTCCACACGTGGGCAAGAGATAGGAGCACCTTCAAGAAGGTAGAAATAGTATGAATGCAGAAAAGTCATGAAGTGCTTAATGGTGTCAAGTTTCCTTCTGTGGTGATGAAACTGTTTTGCAACTACATAAAGGTGATGTTTGCACAATATTGTGAATACATGAAATGCTATTGAATTATAAAATTTTAATGGTTAGTATTATGTATAGTAAACTTCAATTTAAAAAAAGGCATAAAGAATGTTATGGACAAATATATTCTGCATGCTATTTCCAAGCTTAACTCAAGAGTCACAGCCACTTGGAAGCTTATTCTAAACATGTGTAGACAGGTGTGAGATCATCTACTTTAATTATATTCTTAGGTTACCTTTGAAATCCAGTTTTTGAATCTTCCAAAGATATGGCTTACCCTCCCTGGCACAAACTGTAGTCTAGTGACTAAAAGAGATGCAATCATGTCTGCAATGTTTATGTATTCAGCTGGTAGGTCCTCAATATTCCAGGACACCGTATCCTTCTGGTATATAAAGTCCTCACCCATCGTTTTCTGAAAATCTAAGCCATAACAAATTGCCTTAAACCCAGAAGCAGCTCTCCTAGCCCTTGAGTCTCCTAGTTCAAGACTTATGTCCTGGCACTCCTGGTGATCACATACCCAGAAAGACCTATGGGAGTAGGTACAGACTTCAGAGGTGTGTGTGTGTGTGTGTGTGTGTGTGTGTGTGTGTGTGTGTGTCAGAAAAAGAGCTCATGTCCACATCCAAAGAAGTTTCCTCAAAAATGACCACATTCTTACTATACTAGGGAATAAACTACCCACAGCAACTGTAGAAATGTATGCTCAGAATCGACATCTTCCAGCTATACAGACTCCTCAGATAACTTATATCAGACTAGCACCCACACTTTAATTTACAAGCTCTTTTTCCACCCACTAGATTAAAAATCAAAGTACTTAGCTCACCATTCTTAAACCAAGAGTTGAAAAAAAAGTACAATTTCCTCTCAGAATAGAAACTTCGGTGGTACTCACCCCCAAGACGAGCACATACTATGTCCTCCCACCACGGGTGGAACCTTCGGTGGTCCTCACGCCCAAGACGAGCACATACTGTGCCCTCCCACCGCGGGTAGAACCTTTGGTGGTCCTCACCCCCAAGACCAGCACATACTATGTCCTCCCACCGCGGGTAGAACCTTCGGTGGTCCTCACCCCCAAGACCAGCACATACTATGTCCTCCCACCGCGGGTAGAACCTTCGGTGGTCCTCACCCCCAAGACCAGCACATACTGTGCCCTCCCACCATGGATACTACCTTCGGTGGTACTCACCCCCAAGACGAGCACATACTGTGCCCTCCCACCGCGGATAGAACCTTCGGTGGTACTCACCCCCAAAAGGAGGGCATATTGTTCCCTCCCACCATGGCATTAACTTAAAATAAATCTGTCTACTCCCACACAAGCTCTACAATAGCCATCGTAACACCTGCTAACTCCCACTCTACTCCATTGTCTCAAACACAGATGATTTCCCTGGAAAATTATTTGTTACACATCAACTTACCACAGTAACTCTTTCAGCAAGAAAAAGTAACTTGTGTAAGTTAGTAATAAGGGGAAGTCTACTGCAAATGGAAAACTAAATACCATTTATTGATCTAATATCTCCTATCCAGGTCCCTGAACTTTCCTCTTTTTCCTAATGTTTTTGTCCCTTTCAACTTCCTAACACAGTTTTGATTTCATTCGTTTAAATTCTTTCTTTCCATACTTGTAACGTCGTTGCTTCCATTTGCTTTCACCACATTCATCCTACCTCCTGCCAGTCCTACATCCGGTTTTACTGCCCGGCTTCTCCATTCCTATATCTGGGTTATAAGTGCTTCTGAAAAAGTAACACAAAATCATAGACTGGTGTTATTACCACTCTTGAGTATATGTTAGGCACATTTCCAAGGTTGGAATTGGAGTTGGGTTCTTGGCAAACAAGGTACATACAAGCTGACATTAAGGAAGATCAGAAGCCAAGAATCATGCAGAATAGACAGGATAGGAGAGATGGCATGGAAAGAGAGATATAGACCAAGTTAGAGAGAAGAGAGGCTGCCTCTGACATTCCAGTTTTGCCGTATTGCTCTACAGCTCCCCCTTTTTGAGGTACCTTGAGAGAATTTGTTCTTGAAAACACATGATGCTTCACAAAATACAGACCTACCTTTTCCAGACACTTTGGTTTCTACACCTGCCACTCGGATCATGCCCAAGTTCACCCTGCTAGACAATATGGTTTCCATTGACCACCACTTTCTCATCTAACTTATGCATTTGCATTGTAATGTAAATTTTCTAGTTAGTATTTTCTCACCAGACAGCAAGTTCCAGATTGTACACTTCATGTCTTTTTTTTTTTTTGACTAAAAGGTAAGCTTTTTATTTTTAAACAAAGATTTGCACCCCTAACCCCACCCATGAAAAAACCAAACGTTTTGTGTTGCTCTTCTTCACAATTGCACATCCTGAATTTCCCTTGAATATTCCTATGAAAGGGGGACTTTTTCGCCTTCCTCATCGAAGTTTTAGCTGCAGAATAAATTGTTGATTTGGATGCTGTCATTCCCGTTGACCTCCTCCCCTTGTTTTTATTTATTTATTTTTGACGTATTTATTTATTTATTTATAACATCTTTATTGGAGCATAATTGCTTTACAATGCCATGTTAATTTCTGCTGTATAACAAACTGAATCAGCTATACGTATACAGATACCCCATATCCCCTCCCTCTTGCGTCTCCCTCCCACCCTCCCTATCCCATCCTGCTAGGTGGTCAAAAAGCACCAAGCTGATCTCCCTGTGCTATGCAGCTGCTTCCCACAAGCTATCTATTTTAAATTTGGTAGTGTATATAAGTCCATGCCACTCTCTCACTTCGTCAGAGCTTACACTTCCCTCTCACTGTGTCCTCAAGTCCATTCTCTACTTCTGAGTCTTTATTCCTGTCCTGTCCCTAGGTTCTTGAGAATAATTTTTTTTTTTTTAGATTCCATATATATGTGTTAGCATACGGTACTGGTTTTTCTCTTTCTGACTTATTTCACTCTGTATGACAGTCTGTAGGTCCATCCACCTCACTACAAATAGCTCAATTTCATTTCTTCTTATGGCTGAGTAATATTCCATTGTATATATGTGCCACATCTTTATCCGTTCACCTGTCGATGGACATTTAGCTTGTTTCCATGTCCTGGCTATTGCAAATAGTGCTGCAATGAACATTGTGGTACATGACTCTTTTTGAATTATGGTTTTCTCAGGGTATATGCCCAGGAGTGGGATTGCTAGGTCATATGGTAGTTCGATTTTTAGTTTTTTCAGGAACCTCCATACTGTTCACCATAGTGGCTGTATCAATTTACATTCCCACCAACAGTGCAAGAGGGTTCCCTTTTCTCCACACCCTTTCCAGCATTTACTGATTGTAGATTTTTTGATGATGGCCATTCTGACCCGAGTAAGGTGATACCTCATTGTAGTTTTGATTTGCATTTCTCTAATGATTAGTGATGTTGAGCAACCTTTCATGTGCTTGTTGGCAATTGGTATATCTTCTTTGGAGAAATGTCTATTTAGGTCTTCTGCCCATTTTTGGATTAGGTTGTTTGTTTTCTTGATATTGAGCTGCATGAGCTGCTTCTATATTTTGGAGATTAATCCTTTGCCAGTTGCTTCGTTTGCAAATATTTTCTCCCATTCTGAGGGTTGTCTTTTGGTCTTGTTTATGGTTTCCTTTGTTGTGCAAAAGCTTTTAAGTTTCATTAGGTCCCATTTGTTTATTTTTGTTTTTATTTACATTTCTCTAGGAGGTGGGTCAAAAAGGATCTTGCTGTGATTTATGTCATAGAGTGTTCTGCCTATGTTTTCCTATAAGAGTTTTATAGTGTCTGGCCTTACATATAGGTCTTTAATCC
The DNA here is from genome assembly GCF_949987535.1 of Balaenoptera acutorostrata. Taxonomy (NCBI): domain Eukaryota; kingdom Metazoa; phylum Chordata; class Mammalia; order Artiodactyla; family Balaenopteridae; genus Balaenoptera; species Balaenoptera acutorostrata. The sequence continues at coordinate 8,867,860 of NC_080068.1, forward strand.
ATTTTGAGTTTATTTTTGTGTATGGTGTTAGGGAGTGTTCTAATTTCATTCATTTACATGTAGCTGTCCAGTTTTCCCAGCACCACTTATTGAAGAGGCTGTCTTTTCTCCATTGTATATTCTTGCCTCCTTTGTTAAAGATAAGGTGACCATATGTGTGTGGGTTTATCTCTGGGCTTTCTAACCCATTCCATTGATCTATATTTCTGTTTTTATGTCAGTACCATACTGTCTTGATTACTATAGCTTTGTAGTATAGTCTGAAGTCAGGGAGCCTGATTGGTCCAGCTCTGTTTTTCTTTCTCAAGATTGCTTTGTCTACTTGGGGTCTTTTGTGTTTCCATACAAATTGTGAAATTTTTTGTTCTACTTCTGTGAAAAATGCCATTGGTAGTTTGATAGGGATTGCATTGAATCTGTAGATTGCTTTGGGTAGTATAGTCATTTTCACAATGTTGATATTTCCAATCCAAGAACATGGTATATCTCTCCATCTGTTTGTATCATCTTTAATTTCTTTCATCAGTGTCCTATAGTTTTCTGCATACAGGTCTTTTGTCTCCTTAGGTAGGTTTAGTCCTAGGTATTTTATTCTTTTTGTTGCAATGTTAAATGGGAGTGTTTCCTTAATTTCTCTTTCACATTTTTCATCATTATTGTATAGGAATGCAAGAGATTTCTGTGCAGTAATTTTTTTAATTAATTAATTAATTTATTTATTTATTTATGGCTGTGTTGGGTCTTCATTTCTGTGCGAGGGCTTTCTCTAGTTGCGGCAAGTGGGGGGCCACTCTTCATCGCGGTGTGCGCGCCTCTCACTATCACGGCCTCTTTTGTTGCAGAGAACAGGCTCCAGATGCGCAGGCTCAGTATTTGTGGCTCACGGGCCCAGTCGCTCCACGGCATGTGGGATCCTCCCAGACCAGGGCTCGAACCCGTGTCCCCTGCATTGGCAGGCAGACTCTCAACCACTGCGCCACCAGGGAAGCCCAGTGTGCAGTAATTTTGTATCCTGCTACTTTTCCAAATTCATTGATTAGCTCTAGTAGTTTTCTGGTAGCATCTTTAGGATTCTCTATATATAGTATGATGTCATCTGCAAACAGTGACAGTTTTACTTCTTCTTTTCCGATATGGATTCCTTTTATTTCTTTTTCTTCTCTGATTGCTGTGGCTAAAACTTCAAAACTATGTTGAATAATAGTGGTGAGAGTGGGCAACCTTGTCTCATTCCTGATCTTTGAGGAAATGGTTTCACTTTTTCACCATTGAGAACAATGCTGGCTGTGGGTTTGTCATATATGGCCTTTATTATGTTGAGGAAAGTTCCCTCTATGCCTACTTTCTGAAGGTTTTTTTCATAAATGGGTGCTGAATTGTGTTGAAAGCTTTTTCTGCATCTGTTGAGATGATCATAGGGTTTTTCTCCTTCGATTTGTTAATATGGTGTATCACACTGATTGACTTGCATATATTATAGAATCCTTGAATTCCTGGGTTAAATGCCACTTGATCATGGTGTATGATCCTTTTAATGTGCTGCTGGATTCTGTTTGCTAGTATTTTGTTGAGGATTTTTGCATCTATGTTCATCAGTGATATTGGCCTGTAGTTTTCTTTTTTTGTGACATCTTTGTCTGGCTTTGGTATCAGGGTGATGGTGGCCTTGTCGAATGACTTTGGGAGTGTTCCTCTCTCTGCTATATTTTGGAAGAGTTTGAGAAGGATAGTTGTTAGCTCTTCTCTAAATGTTTGATAGAATTCACCTGTAAAGCCATCTGGTCCTGGGCTTTTGTTTGTTGGAAGATTTCTAATCACAGTCTCAATTTCAGTGCTTGTGATTGGTCTGTTTATATTTTCTATTTCTTCCTGGTTCACACTCGGAAGGTTGTGCTTTTCTAAGAATTTGTCCATTTCTTCCAGGTTGTCCATTTTATTGGCATATAGTTGCTTGTAGCAATCTCTCATGATCCTTTGTATTTCTGCAGTGTCAGTGGTTACTTTTCCTTTTTCATTTTTAATTCTGTTGATTTAAATCTTCTCCCTTTTTTTCTTGATGAGTCTGGCTATTGATTTTTCAATTTTGTTTATCTTCTCGAAGAACCAGCTTTTACTTTTATTGATCTTTCCTATCGTTTCCTTCATTTCTTTTTCATTTAGTTCTGATCCGATCTTTATGATTACTCTCCTTCTGCTAACTTTGGGTTTTTTTTTCTTCTTTCTCTAAATTCTTTAGGTGTATGGTTAGGTTGTTTATTTGAGATGTTTCTTGTTTCTTGAGGTAGGATTGTATTGCTATAAACTTCCCTCTTAGAATTGCTTTTGCTGCATCCCATAGGTTTTGGGTCATCCTGTTTTCATTGTCATTTATTTCCAGGTATTTTTTGATTTCCTCTTTGATTTCTTTAGTGATCTCTTTGTTATTTAGTAGCATATTGTTTAGCCTCCATGTGTTTGTATTTTTTACAGTTTTTTTCCTGTAATTGATATCTAGTCTCATAGCATTGTGGTTGGAAAAGATACTTGATATGATTTCAATTTTCTTAAATTTACCAAGGATTGATTTGTGACCCAAGATATGATCTATCCTGGAGAATGTTCCATGAGCACCTGAGAAGAAAGTGTATTCTGTTGTTTTTGGATGGAATGTCCTATGAATATCAATTAAGTCCATCTTCTTTAATGTGTCATTTAAAGCTTGTGTTTCCTTATTTATTTTCATTTTGGTTGATCTGTCCATTGGTGAAAGTGGGGTGTTAAAGTCCCCTACTATTATTGTGTTACTGTTGATTTCCCCTTTTTTGGCTGTTAGTATTTGCCTTATGTATTTTGGTGCTCCTATGTTGGGTGCATAAATATTTACAATTGTTTTATCTTCTTCTTGGATTGATTCCTTGATCATTATGTAGTGCCCTTCTTTGTCTCTTGTAATAGTCTTTATTTTAATGTCTATTTTGTCTGATATGAGAACTGCTACTCCAGCTTTCTTTTGATTTCCATTTGCATGGAATATCTTCTTCCATCCCTTCACTTTCAGTCTGTATGTGTCCCTAGGTCGGAAGTGGGTCTCTGGTAGACAGCATATATACGGGTCTTGTTTGTGTATCCATTCAGCCAATCTGTGTCTTTTGGTTGGAGCATTTAATCCATTTACATTTAAGGTAATTATCAATATGTATGTTCCTATTACCATTTTCTTAATTGTTTTGGGTTTGTTTTTGTAGGTCTTTTCCTTCTCTTGTGTTTCTTACCTAGAGTAGCTCCTTTAGCATTTGTTGTAAAGCTGGTTTGGTGGTGCTGAATTCTCTTAGCTTTTGCTTGTCTGTAAAGGTTTTAATTTCTCTGCTGAATTTCAATGAGATCCTTCCTGTGTAGAGTAATCTATGTTGTAGGTTTTTACCTTTTATCACTTTAAATATGTCCTGCCACACCTTTCTGGCTTGCAGAGTTTCTGCTGAAAGATTAGCTGTTAATCTTATGGGGATTCCCTTGTATGTTATTTGTTGCTTTTCCCTTGCTGTTTTCAATATTTTTTCTTTCTTTGTATTTAATTTTTGATAGTTTGATCAAACTATTAAAAATTAGTCTTGGTGTGTTTCTCCTTGGATTTATCCACTATGGGACTCTCTGCACTTCCTGGACTTGACTGACTATTTCCTTTGCCATATTAGGGAAGTTTTCAACTATAATCTCTTCAAATATTTTCTCAGTCCCTTTCTTTTTCTCTTCTTCTTCTGGGACGCCTATAATTTGAGTGTTGGTGCGTTTAATGTTGTCCCAGAGGTCTCTGAGACTGTCCTCAATTCTTTTCATTCTTTTTTCTTTACTCTGCTCTGCGGTAGTTATTTCCACTATTTTATCTTCCACGTCACTTATCCATTCTTCTGCCTCAGTTATTCTGCTATTGATTCCTTCTAGAGAATTTTTAATTTCATTTATTGTGTTGTTCATCATTGTTTGTTTGTTCTTTAGTTCTTCTAGTTCTATGCTAAATGTTTCTTGTATTTTCTCCATTCTTTTTCCAATAGTTTGCATCATCTTTACTATCATTACTCTGATTTTTTTTCCAGGTAGACTGCCTATTTCCTCTTCATTTGTTTGGTCTGGTGGGGTTTTACCTTGCTCCTTCATCCGCTGTGTGTTTCTCTGTCTTCTCATTTTGCCTCACTTACTGTGTTTGGGGTGTCCTTTCCGCAGGTTGCCAGTTTGTAGTTCCCATTGTTTTTGATGACTGTCCCCAGTGGTTAAGGTTGGTTCAGTGGGTTGTGTAGGCTTCCTGGTGGAGGGGGCTGGTGGCTGTGTTCTGGTGGATGAGGCTGGATCTTGTCTTTCTGGTGTGCAGGACCACATCCAGTGGTGTGTTTTGGGATGTCTGTGACCTTATTATGATTTTAGGCAGCCTCTCTGCTAATGGCTCGGGTTGTGTTCCTGGCTTGCTTGTTGTTTGGCATGGGGTGTCCAGCACTGGAGCTTGCTGGTCATTGAGTGGAGCTGGATCTTAGCATTGAGACATAGATCTCTGGGAGAGCTCTCACCAATTCCTATTACATGGGGCCGGGAGGTCTCTGGTGGTCCAATGTCCTGAACTCAGCTCTCCCACCTCAGAGGCTCAGGTCTGACACCCAGCCAGACCACCAAGACCCTGTCAGCCACACAGGTCAGAGGGAAAGGGAGAAAAAAAAATAGAAAGAAAGAAATAATAAATGAAATAAAATAAAGTTATTAAATTTATAAAATTATTAAAATAAAAATTTTTTTAAATAATTAAAAGAAAAGAAAAGAGAGCCACCAAACCAATAAACAAATCCACCAATGACAACAAGCACCAAAAACTAAACCAAGTTAAACATATAAATCAGAAACTAGTCAGGTGCATACAGGAAACCCCAAGTCTATAGTTGCTCTCAAATCCACCGCCTCGATTTTGGGATGATTCGTTGTCTATTCAGGCATTCCACAGATGCAGCGTACCTCAAGTTGATGGTGGAGATTTAATCCGCTGCTTCTGAGGCTGCTGGGAGGGGTTTCCCTTTCTCTTCTTTGTTCGCACAGCTCCCGGGGTTCAGCTTTGGATTTGGACCCGCCTCTGCGTGTAGGTCACCTGAGGGCGTCTGTGCTTCGCTCAGACAGGACGGGGTTAAAGAAGCCGCTGCTTCGGGGGCTCTGGCTCACTCAGGCGGGTGGGGGGGGAGCGGTACGGAGGAGGCGGGGCACGCCTGCAGCGTCAGAGGCGTCGTGACGTTGCAGCAGCCCGAGGCGCGCCGTGCGTTCTCCCGGGGAAGTTGTCCCCGGATCACGGGAGCCGGGCCGTGGCGGGCTGCGCAGGCTCCCGGGAGGGGCGGTGTGGAGAGTGACCTGTGCTCGCACACAGGCTTCTTGGTGGCGGCAGCAGCAGCCTTAGCGTCTCATGCCCATCTCTGGGGTCCGTGCTGATCGCCGCGGCTCGCGCCCATCTCTGGAGCTCGTTTAGGCGGCGCTCTGAATCCCCTCTCCTCGCGCACCAGGAAACAAAGAGGTAAGAAAAAGTCTCCTGCCCCTTCGGCAGCTGCAGACTTTTTCCCGGACTCCCTCCCAGCTCACCGTGGTGCACTAACCCCTTCAGGCTGTGTTCACGCCGCCAACCCCAGTTGCAACCTCAGATCCAACCGCAGCCTGAGCCTCAGCTCCCAGCCCCGCCCGCCCCGGCGGGGGAGCAGACAAGCCTCTCGGGCTGGTGAGTGCTGCTCGGCGCCGAGCCTCCGTGCGGGAATCTCTCCGCTTTTCCCTCCGCACCCCTGTGGCTGCGCTCTCCTCCGTGGCTCCGAAGCTCCCCCCTCCGCCACCCGCCGTCTCCGCCCGTGAAGGGGCTCCTAGTGTGTGGACACCTTTCCTCCTTCACGGCTCGCTCCCACTGGTGCAGGTGCCGTCCCTATTCTTTTGTTTCTGTTGTTTATTTTTTCTTTTGCCCTACCCAGGTACGTGGGGAGTTTCTTGCCTTTTGGGAGGTCTGAGGTCTTCTGCCAGCGTTCAGTGGGTGTTCTGTAGGAGCAGTTCCACGTGTAGATGTATTTCTGATGTATTTGTGGGGAGGAAGGTGATCTCCAAGTCTTACTCCTCTGCCATCTTGAAGGCCCTCCCTTCATTTCTTTTTATACCCTTGAATGCCTAGCCTAGAACTCTGTGACCATATTCATAGTAGATGATCTCTAGATACTTGTTGAATCAATAAACAAATGAATAAATAACTCATTCTTTATTGGTCTTCAGAAAGGTAATAGTAGCAAGAAGCCCTAGAGTCTTTGGGCATCAGAAAGGATAAGAAATGAGAAAGGGGTGGGGGGGGGGGCAATAAAGGAAATATTGGCCTTCTTTTCACCAAGATTCAAAGGAGGACCAGGAGAAAAGGCCAACAGAATGAGCCGCTCCTGAGGCCAGGACAGCCGGCAAGCAGGCATGGTCTTCCAGCTCTCCAGGGCTCCTCATTGCATCTCCCCTCTGACCTGCCACTGACATTCAGAGGGTCCCAAAATAAAGCCGAGCAGAAATATCTAGTTATATTTACATCTTAATGGCAGGGGGAAATATATTTGCAGAGCCAAACATTGTTTTACCAGTAACCTTACTACCTGCAATCTAAAAGACATCACATTAGTTTTTGTTTTGTTTGCTTTGCTTATTTCTGGAACTGTGGTTTCTCTTTAGAATAGCTCCAGGGTGGAAGCATGTGAATACTCCTGAGTTATTAAAACCACCACCACAGTCTTCATATTCAAACGTGGCAAATATAGAAGGTGACTCCCATTTCACCAAGCTATGAAAATAATATTTGGGGGAGAAAATAAGAGGAGAGAAGCCTCTACCTACATGCAAGAAATGCCTAAAAGTGATCTAACCCTTTGCTCTTCAAAGTTTGGGCATCTAAAGAGAAACATCATGGGGCCACGCCTTCATTTGGCTAAGTATATGGTTTTAAGACACTAAACTACTCATTTACAAGTTTCTGCTTAAATTTTCAACCACATTTTAGGCACGAAAGTTTGTGGCTCGTGAGTTAACAAGATGCCACCAGAGAAAACATTGCTGCATGGGGTGTTGCTGTTGAGAGATCCTTGGAAACAGCAGATCATACTGGGTTCCCCGTGACCCTCTGCGTTTGAAAAGCATTGGTTTGCTAATAGTTGGTTTCAGGCTGCAGTGGTCCACAAAATGTTTTGCTCTTTCTCTATGGTCTGTGAATGATATGCCTCAAGGAATGATGGCTGATATTTTTTTCATTTTCCTCCCTAATTTTCTCACTAAAATGTTTAATTAGTGAAAAGGCAACATATTTATAGATATAATAAAACAGTAGAGGAAAGACTGTTTTAAATATATGCACAACATGTTGTGTTTAGATACACACACACACCCCCCCCACACACACACACGTATATTTTAAGGATACTTTAAATTCATACACATGTGATTCAGAAAACTATACTGTTACGTTTCCCTAGAGTATGATGAAAGTGAACTGTCATATGAACAGCAAATTTTTTGAGGTGTTTAAAAATAAAAAGACTATATGTATGCAAAATCTATAAAAGGAATGTTTAATGTTACGGTTAAGTAATTTAAGATCCAAGAAGTGAAATATATTGAAGACTCACAGTAGCAGACACTCCATATGCACTACCTTATTGCTCATAAGGGCTTTAAAATAGGTATCATGATCCTCATATTAAAAATATGGAAACTGAGACTAAGAGAAGCTAAAATGAGTCTTAATTCTAATAAAAGATGAATGAATAGTTATGTTAACAATTTCTAAATTTGCTATTTGCTCTTACAACATGATTTAAAAGTGACAGTGTAGTAGAAATTGGCAACACAATATTTTGAATGACAACACTAATGCTCTTTAGTCGATTTTTTTCCCAAAATCCTTAATAGAAAAGCCCAAACCAGGAGTTTAATGGAGGCTGAAAAGAAAGGTGCTGGGATCAGGAAAACAATAGAAAAGGTAATGTATCCCACAGGGCTATAGAACATAATAAATAATTATTATGACAAATAATATATGAGAAAAAATGTTTCAGAGAGCCATTCAGTAAATTGTGTTGTATCTGAAATAATTTAATTAAAAATTAATTTAAGTTGAGAATTATATTGTATTTTACTACATTTAATAGAAAATTCCAGTTATCAGTATGATTTGGCCACCTAAGTAAATGAAAATGTAAGTTATTAGGGACCAATAATTATTTTTTTAATTGAAATACAGTTGATGTATGGTGTTATGTTAGTTTCAGGTGTATTACACTATGATTTGACATTTGCATACATTATGAAATGATCACTACAATGGGGACCAATAATTCTTGGTTACACCTGCAATGCTTTATACATTTCCCAGGCTGCCAAATGTTCAAACAAGTAGTGAGATCTCCATTCTCACAAAAATTTGCAACAGATATATTTTCCAAGCTCAAACTGTAGTTCCAGCAGCATTTTTCAGACCTCCATGGAAGTATGAAGGAAATTTTTCAAATTTCAAAATGTATTTAATAACAATATAAAATTTATTTAACTAATGAAATTGAGGAGCTTCCATTTAACTTCAATTGAGGGTAATTAATTTGCAATGTAATGACAGGATAAAAGGCAAATATCAAGAGACAAATCTAATAGAATTCTATCGATGTCTTCCAAGTAATGAATACGCTCAACTAAAATCACATGCTTATGGAGTGATATCAGTATTTAGCTGGCTCTATCTGTGTGAAAAGACATTTTCAAAGACGAAATATGTAGAATCTCATTTCATTAACGATGTCCCTTTGCAGTCAATTTTGATGATAGAGAACAACAATGTTGAACATTTGGCAAAATTTAAGGAAAAGATCCTGAAATGCGATTTTATTTATTAAGTCACTAATGTTAGGGGTTTTATCCACCAGAGTATGTGTCATTTATTGCAACAGTTTGCCTTATGTAAGCTTAACCACAGAATCACCTACTTAAAACAAAAATTATTTTTTTACTGAGGTATAATTGACATACAACATTATATTAGTTTCAGATGTACAACATAATGATTTGATACTTTTATATATTGTGAAATGATCACTACAATAAGTCTAGTTAACATCCAACAAATTTTTTTTAAATTTAAATCATCCCACTATCTATAGGGTATGAACTAGGACTCAAATTATAACCTCAATATATTTTGTCACATTATGATACACAAATTATGCTATCTCTAATAATATTTTATACAAATTAAATGTGCTATGACCTTAACTCTTACATCCCATTTAATATTTATACCTATCACATTGGGAATTACCTTGTCTTACAGACGAGAAAGACTAAGGCTCAGAGTGGTCAATTAATTTGTCTTAAGTTACTGAGCCAGAACTTAACCCAAGTATGTCTGTCTCTAAGTATGTCTTTTCACGTATAACTCTAACTGATGTCTACTTACTCCCATGACAGCTCACACACAGCTGGGCTGAAGTGCTCAGAGCTAAAATGAGAACAGTGCAGTGTGGAGCCCTTGGTGTGTTCTGGTTCCCCCCCTGGTTATAGATCCTACTAAATGTATCCATCTCCTAATCCATCTTCTTTATACTCTGATTTTACTCAAAGTGGCCACTTAATTAAAGTTTAGGTATCAATGCTCTGACTTCATTATAGCTTAAATTTAAAATTAAACATGTCATATGTCCATAAAAAGATGGGTACACCAATGTTCACTGTGGCTTTCTTCATGACAGAAAAAACTAACTAAATGCCCATCAACAGGAGTGTGAATAATCAAATTGTGGTATATTTTTAATTTATTTTATTTTTGGCTGCACTGGGTCTTTGTTGCTGCACCCGGGCTTTTCTCTAGTTGAGGCGAGCGGGGGCTACTCTTTTGCTGAGGTGCACTGGCTTCTCATTGCGGTGGCTTCTCTTGTTGCGGAGCGCCGGCTCTAGAGCGCAGGCTCTAGAGCGCAGGCTCAGTAGTTGTGGCGCACAGACTTAGTTGTTCCGTGGCATGTGGGATCTTCCCAGACTAGGGCTCGAACCCGTGTCCCCTGCATTGGCAGGCGGATTCTTAACCACTGAGCCACTAGGGAAGCCCCAAATTGTGGTATATTTATGTAATGGAATACTATTCATCAGTAAAAACAATGAACTACTGATACATGATCAGAATGAATGGATCTAAAAAGTATTATGCTCAGTGAAAGAAGTCAGACACAAAAGAAGACTTGCTGTACAATTCCATTTCTATAAACTTCAAGAAATGGCAAAACTAATCTATGGAATTAAAAGCAGAATAGTGTTTGCCTCTGGCAAACAGAGGGAACAGACCACAAAAGAAAATGAGAGAACTTTTAGAGTAATGCAATTGTCTATGTGTTGATCTGGGTATAAACAGTTATCAAAGCTTAATGAACTGTACACTTAAGATACACATAGTTTACTATATGTATTTACACTTTATTTTTTTTAATTATTTATTTATTTATTTATTTATTTATTTATTTATTTATGGCTGTGTTGGGTCTTCGTTTCTGTGTGAGGGCTTTCTCTAGTTGCGGCAAGTGGGGGCCACTCTTCATCGCGGTGCGCGGGCCTCTCACTATCGCGGCCTCTCTTGTTGCGGAGTGCAGGCTCCAGACGCGCAGGCTCAGTAATTGTGGCGCACGGGCCCAGCTGCTCCGCAGCATGTGGGATCTTCCCAGACCAGGGCTCAAACCCGTGTCCCCTGCATTGGCAGGCAGATTCTCAACCACTGTGCCACCAGGGAAGCCCAACACTTTAATTTTTTAAGAAACCAAGTTTGTTAAAGGCCCCAGGTTTGACCTGAATTCTTTTTATTTATTTATTTATTTTATTTTTAGCTGCATTGGGTCTTTGTTGCTGTGCGCGGGCTTTCTCTAGTTGCGGCGAGCAGGGGCTACTCTTCGTTGTGGTACACGGGTTTCTCATTGCGGTGGCTTCTCTTGTTGCGGAGCACAGGCTCTAGGCACGCGGGCTTCAGTAATTGTAGCACGCAGTCTCAGTAGTTATGGCACATGGGCTTTGTTGCTCCACGGCATGTGGGATCTTCCCGGACCAGGGCTCGAACCCGTGTCCCCTGCATTGGCAGGTGGATTCTTAACCACTGCGGCACCAGGGAAGCCCCCGATCTGAATTCTAATGCTACCTTAAGCCCTAACAGCTTTGAAACAATGCTAAGTGCATCCCAGCAAGCACGTTTAATTTACTGCATCAATTCGCCGCCTTACTTGGAAACAACCACAGAACCATTGGCCAAAGTATGGTGCAATTCAGAGGGAAAACAAAAAGAAAACATACTCTTCTGAGTTAGATGGTCTACAGAGTTAAAATGAAAATAGCACCATAGTTGTGCATACAGTGTTGTCTAGCAGGTTGGATGCTGCAGTGACTATTGTTCTCCATATACATAAGGGTGTCTGAAAGCTTCAAGTGGGATCACAGGTTTTTTCCTTACTGTCCATGTTAAACACGTAATTCCTTTTGTATAGCCTATAACTTTGCTATGGTTCTAAAGAATAATGTGAATGTGAAAATGATGGTGGGATAATAGAAGAAAACCTGTAGTAAGAGGCAGGCAAATTGATTTCCAATCCTCTGGTAATGAAATTAATTCATGTATTTTGGAGTTGGTGAAAGTATTTTTCACAGGTCTAAAACAATGAAAAAAAATCTCTCACTTCAACTAAATTCACAGTTAACACCCACTTGGGAATCTTTAAAAAGTTTCCTGAGAATGTCTTTATTTTATTTGGTTTTGATAAGTTTGCTATCTGTTCTTTGAGAAAGAAAAAAAAAATGTCAAGTGAAGAAATATTATAAAAGGCATTGTTTCATGGTTTCTTTAGGCATCTTGGTAGATGCCATCTTGGTATATCAAAGTGCCTCTAGTGAGCTTACCTTAACCTCTTCACAAAGAAATTATGGACAGATTTCTTGTTTTAACTTTATTGGGATGTCTTTGTATCTTTTTACTGTGATGTCTTTGTATGCCCAGCATGCATTTGGCACTATGCCTAGTACATAGTAAGTGTTGAAAACGATGGATGGGTGGATGGATGGATGGATAAGAAACTTTGGCGAGTCTATTGCGTGCAACATCACAGACTTACAAAAAGAAAAACTGGCTTTTCTTACTATTGACTCATAGAAATATCACTTTGGGCTTTATTAAAAAACTGAAATTAAGAGGCTACCAATCTCCTACTTCAACAGGTGCCTCTGCGACCATTAGGTAGATGAGTAATCTACAGCCTTTTGGTGTATGTGGAACGTTATTGCTTAGCAAGAGTGTGTTTTAGAAAATTATAACCATTCTTCAAATTTGGGGACAAATGGCTAGATTGTATTAGCCAAACTCTCTCTTGAAATATGAATTTTATTTTAGGAAACAAATGAAGCAAAAAAATTTCTCCCACCAGTGTCATGGAGAAGCTTGGTGAAGGTCTGAATTTCTGGGCCTTTCTTATGATTAGACACAGTGAAGTGTTTAGTTTTTCTATTAGATCCATCTTCTTCTGCAACTCTCCTTGCTCCCACTTCCCACCCTCACCCCCCCCCTACCCCAGCCACCTCTGGTATTATGCTTGTGACTTCTCCATGGGCCCCTGAGCTGGACAGTGGTCCCTTTGCAATCCAATGCCTCATTTGATACACACTGCTTCCTTCTTTGCAGTCCTTTAGATTTGGTTTTTCTCAAATAACCTGTTCTTTTGTGAGGTCTCCCTCGAGTCCTGAATAGAATCTACCACCAAATTTAAAACATCCAAATGCATAGAGAACTTCTGTCTCTCATGGTGACCAACACTTCTTCTACCACAGAGACCAATTCTGGTCTCTTACGGGTGGCGGCTTCTCGCTGTTTGACACAGTAACACCAACAAAAGCAAAGACTCAGCCCATCTACCTTAATAAAGTAGGAACTTGAATGTGGAGCAGGAGCTCTTGAGCTATTACAGGAAAACATAATTACAAGGAGGACTTGACTCTGGTTTGGAATCAGCCTGAAATTGTAGGCAAATCCCTTGACCCCCACCCTAGACGTAAAGCCACAAGACCAAGGGAGGACATCCTCTCTTGATGCCAGCTCATCAGATCTAAAGAAAAATAAGAAGTTCCATGTGTTTTAGAAGATTTTCTAACTTTGTAGAATTAGATCACAGAACTTGAATTTTAATGGCGTCTCCAGTCCACCGTCCCATAATTAAGTAATCACTACTTTCCTTTCACTATTGGGAATCCTGAACATGGCCTATTTTGGCTGTTATTTAATTTTATATTTCTATCAAGGAATAACTATGTCTAGGTTTTTAGATATTTCTATCTAAAAAATGCCAAAACCCCCATATTTTTTTGCATATAAATGTCATTCTTTCAAAAGAGAGACTTTGCCAGGTTTCAGGTGAAAATAGGCGTTTCAACATTTTTGATGGTGAGAGCAATGATAGTGACAAGAGCTCATGTTTTCCAGAGTTGTTAAATTCCTTGCTTAATCTGATTTGTTTTATTTCTGACTTGGCCTATTATTATTTAACTTGTCATCACTTTATTCCATCTGATTTTATTATAAGTTGTTTAAATTTCTTTAGATTTTAAAAACTGAGGCGAGACATGTGATCTTATCCTTTGCCTCTGAGTGTGGTTGCTCCTGGAGAATACAAAGATATAGATAACCATCTTGCGTTTAAAATCTCTCTAAGATATGCATTTCTTATGCATTAAAACTCGGAATCTAAATAACTGATATTTTATTCTTTAGGGTAGTGCATAGGATTAAGAGGAGGAAGGAGCTTATGTCCCGAGCTCAAATTCTGATATGGTAGGCAGACTTCATCCTTAGAAACAAGTACAAGAAAATCAGTCGTTCAGTCAGTCACCCAGTATCTAATAAATTCTTTCTATAGCTGCGGTACCATGACAGCAATACAGAAAGTTATTTAGGAATAGAGAAAACCAGGGAGTTAACTAGAAAATATCAAAAGAAAAAGAAACCTTAAAACTAAAAAATTTAGGACCGAGGTTCTAGATGAAAGCCCAGGTAGGGGAAAAAAAATCAGCTGGACGAAAATGAGACATACATAGAGAGATTATTCTTCCAAAAGGGAGAAAAGGAAGAAGCTTGCTTGGAATGCACTGGGCCAGAGGTATCCCAAGGAATCCACATTCGACACAGTCAAGCAGAAAATACCAAAGCAAATCCCAATAAATGTCCACTAAGTGACCAGGTGGCCTCAGACGTCCAACGAGTGTTGTAACCTTTACGGATGATGCAGTGGAATGAGCCATACCATACAAAATTACAACAAGACCACAACAAAGACTGGCAGTGATTTGTTTTTTGTGGAATCACAAACTGTTATTATTGCAGGTCATTGCAGAAGGTCCAAGGCAATGGAAAACCTAAGGAACACCAAAAATATAACCAACCCCAGCTAGTAACTAAAAGACTATATTTGTCAGTTGTGCAATCCCTGAAATGATGATTTCTGAGAACTCATTTCTCAGTTCTTCACTAAAGAATGTGCTGAGCTGACAAAAAATATTAGGCATTTTAACATCACAAAGTAAACATTCAGGAAACATTCAGGTTTTTCACAAAATAATTGAATAATCAAGTAATAGCATGAAAGCTTCTCTTTGGTAGGTAAAAATTTGTTTCCAGCTCAAAACACAAAGAGGGTTAAAAATTTTTTTTAAATAAAAAGCAAGATCAAAATGATCCCTCAGTCTGTCCATATGTAGAAAAGAGTGTTTGTTTTTTCCTTAACTATGGCTGATAGAGATATAGACATGACAGCCCTCTGGAAATCATATAGATTCCTTTTCCCATTCTCTTAGATATTACAATAGTTCGTGGCCCTTCAAAGCTCAACTCTATTATTCCTTAGTATTTAATCTCTCTCCTTAGGGAGACATTAAATGAAATTAATTTTTTCTCCTTATTGGACAATAATGGGAAAAAAAGAGTTGAGAAACACTGTGATAATGGTCTTTCAGTATTCATTCTTAATCAGTCAGCAATTATTTCAAGAATATTTATTGAAGAAATGTCCTACGTCAGGCACTGTGATGAGTGGTTGGAGATATAATGGTAAATAAGACCCTGTCCCTGTCCTCAGAAACTTCTAATCTATTCAGAGGTCATAAGAGATAAGCAATCAGCCCCAATAGAGAAGGGTCATTACTATCACAGGAGTGCTTTGGAAACATAGAAGAGGTACCAACCTAGCCAAAGTGAGGCTAGGAATAAGGACAGGCTTCCTGAAGGATATGACATCAGAACTGAGTCCTGGATGACTGGTCAGAGTTAGACAGACAAAGATAGCATGTGCAAAGGCCCAGGGAAAAAGACATGGTGTAAAGGGAAAGAAGTGAAATACTTTAGTATGACTTCAGCTTAGTGTGGACAGGAAAGTAAAGGGGTGGGGCTGGAGTCATATGTAAGAGTCAGATCATGAATGGCCTTCTATGCAACTCTGAGAAGTTTAAATTTTATCCTGAAGATCCGAGAGCCACGGGGAATTTTTAGCAGAGGTTGAAAATATATGATTGAAAATATGTTTTAGAAAGTTTATTTTGGCCAAGGTGTGAAAAATGGAGAAAAAGAAAATAAAGAGGTTCTTGTAGTAACCCAGGTGAGACAACAGTGGCCTCAAGTAAGATAACAGTTGTAGTGAGGGTGGATAGAAGTAAGATTTGAGGGCTGTGGAATTGACAGGAGCACATTGGGGTGGGAGGGGTAGAGGACAGACAAGTGATAAGGATGACTTGCATTCCTAGCTTGAGCAATTGGAACAGAAACATAGAAGGAAGGATAGTTGGAAATTTGAGGTAATTTTGTAACTTCCAGGGGGAGATTTCCATTACAAGTTTGATAATACGTTATGACCCTGAAGCCAGGAGGAAATTTCGAATTAAAAAAAAAAACAGCAGATGGGTAAGTGAAGCCATGGGAATGAAAGAGCTCATTCAGAGAGACTCTGGAGAATGTGAAGAGGAGCTGGACAAGGACAGAACCCTGAAAATATCAACATCCAGAAGACAGCTAAAGAAAGAGGAGCACGTAAGAGCAGTTGAGAAATAGCAGGCAGGGAGGGAAGAGGAAACAGGAGAATGCAGTACCATGCATGCGGGAGGGAAGTAGAAGTTTTGGAAGAGGAGGAAACAGTCAGTGGCATCAACTGCTACTGACACCACCTAGGAAAGTGACTGAAAAGTGTTCATTGCAATTCACCAGCAAGAACTCATTGGCTAACCAGAATGAAGTCATTGGTAACCTTTATGAGATAAGTTTCTACAGAGTTATGGGGGCAGCACCATATTGTAGTGGGCTGAGAAACAAGTAGAAGGTGAAGAAGGTGGGTTATTAAATGTTGACAACTCTCAAGAAATTTGACTGAAGAGGAAGAGAGAAATATATGAGTAGCTGGGTGGGAATGTGTATGGATGAAGGAGGGTTTTTTTGGTCTTTGTTTTATAAAAAAGACTTTAAAATTCCAATGAAAGAGAGCCAATAGGGAGAAGTAGATGGTAAAGTAGAAAGAGAAGTACCTGGGAAGGTTGTAGAGAGATCCAACCAGATTTAACCTTCATTCACTTCTTCCAAATCTTGAATAAAGAAGATTTGGAAGGAAACACACAAATTCAGAATCTTCCACTTGGAGACAGGAACCACGTCACAGAGAACAGTCTATAAGTACTCTGCCCTCAGTCTACTACCTGCTAATACCATTGTGTGCTAATCTTCACCTTCTCTTTATCAAAGTGAAAGGAATTAATTGATACATCTCATTAATGTTCACCTGATGTCAAAATCTATGAGAACATCGGTCTCATGTAAATAACCGTAGATGTGGTTTTCCTGACTCTGTATCTAGCAGTTTAAGTAGATACAGTCCTTGCCCTCTAGAATCTCACAATAAAAAACAGATGACACAGACACACACATCACCACCACCATTACCACACAAGGGCACAATATTATAGTAAGAGAACATGATGGCTCTTAAATAGGAATTTATATTAGGTACATGTTTGGTATTTGTTTTTTCTGGCTACGGAATACATGAAAGTTTTGCTGGGAAATTGAGTGGGGTTAGGAAAAGCATTACTTGACTTTCACATAAACAGGGGAGGTCTGGGAGGGAAGAGGGAAGGGAGAGCTTGACTAGATTACAAGCTCTAAGGGGAAAAAAATCTGTCTCTTTTGGACCCCACCACTCAAGCTTACTAAATGAGTGACAGCAATTGACTGATTATATAAAGTCCTAGATCCAGAGACTTACTGATGGAAAAACTAGGCAAAGGTTGAATAGGTAGGCTTGGATGGAGGGCAAAATGCATACCAAATATCAAAAGGTTAAAGGGGTATGACACCTTAGATTGGGCAGAAAAGGGTCCAATGATGAAGTATCAAAGAGCAACAAGGCTGACGGTGAGATAGCTCAGGAGAAGAACACTATAGGTGTGAAGGTTGTTGTCCAAACTACATACTACCTTTTGGTTTCATAGAGAAAGAGTGGATGAGAAAGATATGGAATGCTTTAGGGTTTAGTAAGAACTAGAATATTGGCATAGCCAGGAATTTTAGCATTTTTCTGATAGAAAAGAGGAAATTTTGTCATTTATTCCAGAAAATTCTAGGTTATTAAGATTTCAATTAAGAGCTGCAAAGAGACTTCACATGAAAATGTCTTAAAAGTATTTATTTACTTCTTAGACTTAGTTATTAATAAGTCTATATAGAGCACCTTGAAATATATTCTAGCAGGCAAGAAGTAATAAACGATATTGGAAGGGAAAGTTGGGGGCAGACTTTTTGGGCTGAGCGAGTCTTACCCAAGGTCAAAAGCTAGCAAGAGACAGCACCAGGACTTCAGTTCAATCTTTGATTCTAAATCCTGTGGTCACCGAGGTTTTGGTAAGGGGAAATAGGCAACATGCTCACAATTAGAATATTACTATTGATATTCTAACCTGGCAAGGGGTAATGAGGACTTGAACAAAGGCATACACAACAAGAAAAGAGGGAGGAGGATGGATTTCAAAGAAACTGTGGAGGTGGTGTTGATAAGATTTGATAACTGAGTAAATGTGGCAGGTAAGAAAGAAGAGTACATCACAACGAGTGTAGGGTTTTTCCAGAAATGACTCATCACACAGTGAAACTTGGTTGTGGCATCAATGACGCGAATGTGTGTTCATATGCCATCTAAGAGAATCAGTTCATAACAGCCTGTTTAAATAAAGAAGACCATTGTGGTGATGAGACCTGAACAAAATGTGTTGTTGGGACAGCCCTAGTTATTAAAAAAACAAAAAAAAAAGCAGTAAGAATCTTTGGGGTTTTTTTTTTTTTCCCCTAACACTACTTCTTAGAAAGAATGTTCCAATAAACTTGCATGAATAAATCTAGTCAATTTAGAGTAGCTATGGGGCTGTTGGAAAGGATATATCAGGCTTAAATGACTCATTGAAGATAAGAGATTACAGAATATTAGAAACAGAAAAAGTCTTAGAGATCACTTAGTTCAATCATTTCCATTAAAAAAAAAACTGTATAGGTCACTTCAAACATATACAAAGGTGAAGAGCATAGTGTCATGAATCTGCATTGACTTATCATCAATTTGATAATTATCAAATTTTATTTATTTATTTTTTGGCTGCGTTGGGTCTTCGTTGCTGCGCGCGGGCTTTCTCTAGTTGCGACGAGTGGGGGCTGCTCTTCGTTGCAGAGCGTGGGCTTCTCACTGCAGTGGCTTCTCTTGTTGCGGAGCATGGGCTCTAGGCGCGCGGTCTTCAGTAGTTGTGGCGCATGGGCTTGGTTGCTCCGTGGCATGTGGGATCTTCCCGGCCCAGGGATCGAACCTGTGTCCCCTGCATTGGCAGGTGGATTCTTAACCACTGTGCCACCAGGGAAGTCCTTTTTCTAAAAAATATTTATTTATTTGGTTGTGCCGGGTGGACTCCTTAGTTGTGACATGTGAACTTTTAGTTGCGGCATGCACATGGGATCTAGTTCCCTGACCAGGGATTGAACCCAGGCCCCCTGCATTGGCAGCACGGAGTCTTAACCACTGCACCACCAGGGAAGTCCCGATGATTATCAATTTATATCCAACCTTGTTTCATCTTTATCCCCACCCCAAGATATCTGTTTCATCCATAAATATTTTAGGTTGAATCTCTAAAAGATGAGCATTCTTTTTAAAATAATAATAATATCATCATACCTAAAAAATTAACAACAATTTCTTAATACCAGAAAATATCTGGTCAGGACTCAACATTTCTCCAGTTGTTTCATAATTTCTCTAATATGTCTCTGAAGTCTCTTAAATCGACAGTTTCCCTTTCCTCCTTTTGCATTTTTTCTGCTAATAAGATAGAAGCCAGGTAATATGTCTGATGAAGTTTCCCACTTTCTGGATTTTGCTGAATGCAGCCCAATGGTTTCATTTTACATAGTCTTCTGTTCCCTGTATTTTCTCTAACCTGGTAGATATAGAGGCTTCATCAGATTCAAGTTCTATTGCTTGGGACGAATACTTCACAGGTGATGGAGGAATACAATGGCTGGTTCTTTTTTGGTGTGAAAATCCCCTTATTTTTAAAAGATGGCTTAAACTGAAGACTCCTTGGGGTTGAGTGATTCACATATTCGTAGGACAAACTTTCAATCCTTTGATTCTCAGTTCTCTACTCCTTTTATTATATCTTATACTATTAACTTTAATATTAAAGTTAATACTATTAACTTTAATAGTATATCTTATACTATTAACTATTAATCACTTACTGAGTGATTATAGTATACCAATTGCTCTGCTAGGTATTGCATGAGATATGGCCGCACCATTCTCAAAATTACCCAAGCCCTAAATCCAGAAATCATCCTAGGCTTCTCCACTTCTCTTACTTCTACTAAGTCCTGTTAATTTTATCTATTTAACATTGCTTTCCTTTGTTCCACCCTTTCCATTCCCCACTGCTACTGCTTTAGTTTAGACCTTTATCATTGTTTTCCTGGACCACTAAAATAGCTTCTTGAAACTCCTCTCCTCCATAACAATCTTGCCTTCCTCAACGCAGCTCTGCCTTATCAACAAAAGATTTTTCCAAATTGCCAATCTAAATGTATTGCTTTTCTGCTTTAACCCTTTGGGAGTCTCTCATTTCCGTGATGGAGTCCATACTCCTTCGTGCAGCCTAAGTCTACTCCCTCACCTGGTCTTTGCCTACCTGACCATCCTCATCTGTCCCTACCTCCACTCACTATATTCCAGTCTACTGAATCACTGAAGTTTTCTGAATGTGCCAGCAAGGATATATAGTGATTAAAAGTAGACTCTAGAATTAGACAGACTTGACTTTGAGCCCTAGATTCCCCATTTACTAGCCATGCAACCCAGGGCATACTTACCATCACTGTATCGCACACCGTGCTACTATCAGTAGCACAATCCTCAAAAACTTAGTGTAAAACCTTTATACTCAGCAATATGTTTCAGGAAATATATATCTTACACATTTTGACATTTAATTATACCAATTTTAATTTATGAGTCTCTGAAGCGTATTTCAGGAAAAAAACATAAAATAATTGATATTAAAGTATTAATTGTTTACCAGCTCCTTTCCTTTATTATTTAGTATCTTTCTTTCTTTTTTTACTAAATTAATAATGTAGGATTGTATCTGATTACAGTAAGTTTTCCTTCCTTTCAACATAATGAAAATTTGTATAATTATGAAATTTTAAAATGGTTAAATCTTTTGCTATTTATTTTCATTCAAATCCAGTATATTATTATATATATTCAGAACCCAAACTATTCATCTTCATCTAAACCTTCAATTAAATTCCACAATGCAAACCTCTTGGCACTAGAACCACAGTTCATGTTTATTCAGCTGAGCTTGTGTCTTGAAAAAGTGTGGAAGTTCGGGGGTTTTCTGGTGAGAATCCACATTCTGACATCACCTTGACCATGACAGTGATTGGCTGTGGGAAGGCAAAGAAGAGTTTATAGCCTGCAAGAGCAAGTGAATGAGTGAGTGAGAGAGCAGAGGAAGTACTCAATCTGTGTCACTCACTCCTGGGAGCCTGCCTTCTCACTCCAGGACTGCAAAAGGGTAGGGTTTAATATGACGACTTGATTATCTTAAAATCAGACACGCCACATTTCACATCTCCGGGCTTGGTTTTGAACTTTTTATTTAAATATAGATATTAACACATTGTATAGAATTGCTAAGTAATTTAACACTTGTTTATCATTAAACTAGTACCTCATGTTTTAGATTCTTTCCAAAAGGCTGACTTTATTAACCTAAGCATGTAAATAAGTTATGATTATTATGTACATAAACTAGAAAATTATGCTTCCTACTTTCTACCTCTGTACCTCACAGATAACTGTTTGTTTACTCATTCTGATGCATTCAAGATAATCTGACTGAAATACTATTTTGCATTTACAAATCTGCCTCGATGTATGTTGATTTCTCCATCAATTATGCCTAACTTGTACTTCAATTATAAACAGTATTTTTCAATATGTTATATATTTGGTTTCAAAGTGTTAATATCTTATAGCTCTAAAAGCAGAATGGAAAAATGCATAGTACTAGGGAAATAAGAGATGTTGTTAGTTTATACTCTTCCCAATAAAAACTTGCAATTAGATTCTCAAAACAATCCTTTAAAATTTTTTAAATTGTTGTCTGGGTTAGTAGTGGGCACTATAGAGGTCTTTGCTTTTGATGAATCACAAAGTAAACAAAATGAGATTTATGTAGGCAGCCAATTGTTACCTACATGAGTCACTTGGTTCTTTTTATATTATTCCTGTTGTGTTTTCATCTAGTTGTTTTTATGGTTTGTAATGAGAAAATTTTATACTCTGAACTCTTTCTACGGTTCTACGTATTTTAGTTTTTAGCTCTTTAAGATGTTGTAATTACTCCAACTCTTTTCATAAAGCTGCAGAGCAATAATCTTCCTGTTTGGTGATGGGCTCCATCATGGGTGGCCAAGGTCAAAGTATTGTTCAGAGCACCTCAGTAGCAATGTGAGCTTCTTAAACAGATGGGTCTCCTTTAGGGGAAACCTCTTTATCCCCGCGTGGCCATCAAGAACTTTTGCTAAAGTAGACAGGGCTGTGAGCAAGTTTGCAGGCATCAGAATCAAAGACCCACTCTGCCACAAAGAGAGGTGACAGAGGACCACAGACAGCTTCTCCAGGACTCTAGCCTTACTCTGTGTAATGTTTATTTTAGCGTCAGATACTCAATAAGGATGCAATAAATCGTGGCTAGTGACGATAAAATGCAGAATCTACCTTCAGAGTATAGTATATGACATGCATTTAATACATTTTAAATATTACTTTTCCCAGTGTGTTTATGGGGAAATTCCCATTACCATTACATATTGCTTCTAAAATGTTGCCAAAACTGTCGCTCTGGAGGAGAAAGCACTCTCAGTTAAATGTGTTTGTCAGGGCAAGTGCTGGGTGTTAGTGGCTTTCAGCTAAGTTTGTTCAACTTCTATTAAAATAGGATTTTATCAAATAGAATAAAATTAAGATACGATTTCACAATCGCTTTCCTTTTACCTCTGAGGAATCTATGTGGAACTGAGATCTTGGCCTGGCTGCAAACCCCGGGACTGTTCACAATGTATTCCTATTCTGAGAGTTGCATCTTCAATTCTTCCATAAAATTGACATCTCCATCACGACTATCACCCTGACCTTGGATTGCCCCACATCCATTCCATGACAACCTCCCACATCAGTGATGGAAAGCTTAAATGGAGCTGGAGAACAATGTAACTTGAGGAAATTTCCCCCTGATATCCCACGATGCACTCTGGTAACTCTTCTCATAGAATCATCCTTAAACATGGATGTTGGGTGCTACATGTTATGAGAATAATATTTCACATGTCATGGATCTTTTCACACACATAAAAAATATCAAGTATTCGAAGATATCCATGGGAAAATGCCTCCTAGTCTTCATTTTACAAACAAACTTTTACTTCAAAACCTGTAGAGAAGCTGGAAAGAGCCTGTAGGATAATTGGCATAAAAGCAACCATGGGAATGTATTCAGTTTTTGCTTAGTTTTTAATTATAAACAAAACAAACAGGTCCCATAACTACACTAGCTAATGTTCCTATGTCAAGGGCATCAGGAGGCTTCCACGCCCCAACATGAAGTACACTGAGCATGCAAGCCCCTGGCAGTGATGAAATGGTCTTCCACTGACAAATCAGAGCAGATAGGTTAAAACCAAATATGGAACTCATGATTATTCAAATAGATGGATAAAGTCAGTCTTCTACCACTTAAACAGAAGGAACAATTTTAGAACAAAAGCAGAAATTTGGTCCTACTTAGTCAAAGCTCTAATTGGACAAAAAATGAAAACAATTAAATACATCACCTAGTATGAGCAAAAAAGGGTACATTCTTAGTTTTACTCATTAACTTTACCATTTCATTAATTCCAGAAGCAAAATGAAGACGGCTTTAATTTTGCTCAGCATTTTGGGAATGGCCTGTGCTCTCTCGGTAAGTTCTTTATTAAAAACCTATAGTTATTTCCATTTTTGTCTTTTTATATTGAGAGAATATATAATAATTAAATGCTCTTTTAAACAGATGAAAAATTTGCATCGAAGAGCCAAATTAGAGGATTCTGAAGAAAATGGGGTAATTCACCTTAGCATACTTCCTTGGCTTGACTGCACTTCCTCTAGATTTATTGCACATGAAACATGAATGTATTATTTATTGTGTTCATGCAGGTCTTTAAGTACAGGGCCCGATATTATCTTTACAAGCATGCCTACTTTTATCCTCCTCTAAAACGATTTCCGGTTCAGGTAAGTATAAAAATTAATTTTCCTTCTCACCCATTACAATTGAAAGGGAATCCAGTTTAACTGTAAAACACCTAAATTCAACTCTCCCTGAATTTCAGCCAGAAGGAAAGACCACTTACTACAAACAGTTTGTTTTTAATATAATAAAATAAAATTTATTCCTAAGGTTTTCTTGTAAAGCAGTGCCACACACATAGAGAGTAAACTCATTTGGGCCCAGTCTAGAATGACATAATGAAAGCACACCCTGCAGAACACTGAGTTCAGGTGTTTTGTCTAATTCACTGACCAAAGTGGACAATTTTATCAGTTGTTGACATTTAAGTCAGTGCTAAGGCCACTAATTGCCATATTATACAGTCATATAGCTGTTTAATAGCCAGTAATTTAGACTCTTTTAATTTAGGGGAAAAAATTGACTTCATAAACAACAAAGAGCATTAAAAAAATTCCTGATAATCACTGGTTTGCCAAAGAGTTTCTTAACCTTTGACCTGTGTAGTTCACTAGAACAATACATCATATTGGAGCATGCCTCTGATGGAAAGTGTAGATCAAGAATGCAGAGGAAAGAGAGAAATTCATGAAGCAAACTAAAAAGCTTGTGAGAAAAACAGAACATCCTTAAAATTTGTAAACAAACAAACAAAAAATAACTAAACACTAAAAATAAGAATTTCTGTTTTTACTGAGTTACCTGTGAAGAGGGCTCTGAAAACTAGAGGGTGTGGTGCTGATTTTAAATAGACAACAAACCAGAATTGTGCTATTTTTATTACTATACAGTCTGGGCTCAGGGTGCCAATTATGCAGCATCTGACCCCAGTCTCCTGAGACACTAAAAGCAGTAAGGACGCTGAAATCGATGCCTTAGCACAGTGGCTTGGCACAGTATCCTGCCATATGTTGGACTAACCCACTTCCAACTCATACAATGGTAGGAAATGATCATCTTAAAGTATTTCTAGCACCATAATAATTATGGGGAATGTGTATGGCCACAGAAATATGAGCACAAATGATACAAGAGTTGTGGGTTTTCAGAATTGCCTTCCATTCTTTGGTTTCCCCATAAATAAACATTGCTCATTTGAAACTTTGTTGTCTTTCTTAAACTAAATGGAAATGATAATACATTTACGTTTTGGACTACCTCTTCAACTTTTCTAAAATATCATATACTTGGAGGTATTCCCACCTAGAAATTTTTATAGATATCTACGTGTGGCCCAATTCAAATGTCTGTAGTGAAAAGATATTAGGAGAGGTAATATTTTTCCTTACTGATAGACCCAAAGTTCACAGATTTTTAAGCAGATCTTTAATATACAAATTTTCTATAGATTATATGTAGATAGATTTATCTCAACCAATGTAGAATTCATAAATAAGACAGTTGTTTCAAAATATAATCCAATAAAATATATCTCCTGATCCAACAGTCTGATCTGGTATTTATGATCTATCATCCCACTTTACAAAGTTTGATTTCCAATATTTTTCTCCTTACATGTCTACTTATATGTTTCCATAGCTCCTTATTATTTATTTTCTTAAGTCTGTTAAGTATTTAGTGCTCAGATTATCACCCCCAAATGCATTAAGCTGCACTGGCTTTGAAGTTCATGTTTTATTCAAACTGATCTGTGTTTATAAATAATCTTTTCTAAAATACCAACTTGCATGAAATAGCTTATGTTGATTGCAAGGCTGTCAGTCTATTGTAGCTTATCTGCTTGGCTACAGAAATGTAAGTATAAATAAGCTTAACACCCTAAGCATTTTTAACTGAGGAAATTGTTTTTTTTATGATTAAAATGATATTTGGTTAGTGTGTGAACTCTTAGACAGCAGGGACTTTATCTTAAATTTCTTTTATCAGACTCATCTCAGTTATCACAGGACTTGACATGGGGAACTGCCCATATTTCCAACTTCCTCTCTTGCTACGACCTTCATTCTCAGTACAATGCCTGGAATATATATTTTGGAACTGAATAAATGCAGTAGGGATAGAAGTTGGAAGGAGTATATGAAAGACTTCCAGAAGAATCAATAGGACTTATTGACAAGCTGGTAATAAGGCGTAAATGAAAAAAAAGGAAAATAAGAAATGCTAAGTCTTCAAGGCATTTCATGCAGTTTTAAAACTGTCCTCACTGCAGATACTAATTGAAGAGTGAAATGGTTGGAGTAAGATGAAAACTAGAGGTAAGGAAAGCTTGTAAAATGACTAAAACATTCCCATTGAGACAAAATATGCTGCACAAATATGCTGTCCTCTATATATAATTTAACTAACAAATAGAAATAGTTCCAATAGAATCTAATGCTTTATTCACCTCTGGGCTAGGGAAGGCACAGCCATTAAGGTCATGGCAGTGGAAGAGCAGGTCTAATTATTCTCTTTTCCACCCAAGATTACTCTTGGCTCAAGGAGACAAGCATTCCTTTCCTTGGGTGGATGGCTTGGCCATCTGAAGAATGAGCCCAACAGGGAGAGCCCTGAGCAGGGTTGGGACATGAATATTCCCTCATGTTGATCTCTTAACCCTAAGGCTCGTCTGCAGCTATGTTTTCTAAGACGGACAGTACTTAACTGAGTCACCAGAATCAAAAATAAATTTGCAGAGCAGAAAATGACAGAATCTTAAGTTAGGTATCTACTTGTATACTTAGTGTCATTAAGGAGTGGTTGCAGAAAAAAGAAGGAAAGTTCAATTTGGATTAACATTGGGAGAAAGAGGAAAAATCTCCTCCACTGTCTTAAAGGCTCAGATAACAGATGTTTAGATATACCTTTCCTTTTAAAAAGTAGCAAAGCTCATTAACTTATAATTTTATTTTTATATACAGACCCCTTGGTATAATTTATTCTCATTCAATATTGAGCTTTTTAGAGGAATGGTACTCATAAATTTCCTAAATGAGTAAATGAATTTTTCTCTTATATAACTTTACACACACACACACACACACACACACATACACTTCATTTTAGGCATTAGCTTTAATTAGATTAAAAGGTACTAAAAATTATATGCAAATTTAATTTCAAGTCAAATTCTAAGTTAAATTCACAAAGAGAGCTCATTATTTATGAAAATCATCCAGTAACAACTTATATTTTGTAATAAGCCTCGTTATCATTTCATTCATATTTTATAAAGAAAATAAAACAATGAGATCGATGTTTTAGCTCAAGACTTGTGTTGAACTGGTTGGAGAATTCACAACCGTGTGGGCTTCAGATTCCTTCTCTGTAAAATAAAAAAATTGGACCAGATAATTCTCATTCTCACAGAGCTAAGCCATTCTGCCATTCATTGCTCTCGTTTTTACATACAAAATATTTCAACACATTGTCAATGTTTTCGAGGTTAAAAATGGAGTATTTCAATGCATATCTTGATCACTGTAAAATGCCCCTTTGTCTCTAACCTTGTTTTGCATATGTCCAATCTCCTCATAGCTTTCTCACAGTAGCATGAGAACTGTTCTAAGTAAATAAATGTGTATGTACATATATATTCATATGTCTATGAATTCATGTATACATTTTTTTTTAGAGCAGTAGTGACTTGTCTGAAGAAAATGGAAATGATGATAGCTCAGAAGAGGAGGAAGAAGAGGTAAGGAATTTCTGCAGGTTTTTTCAAAGCAAACCGGGCAGCACAAAAAACAAATAGAAAACTAGTCTCCTGTAGTCTACACTCAGCAAATAGACATTGCCAGGTTACCAACTGCCCACAGTCTTCTATTTTGGACAAGGAGAATACTATTTAAATTAGGATTAAATAAAATGACCTGCTTAAAACACTATTACAGTTTGGGGATAAAGTTACCTGTAAGTTGTACATGAATACAAAAGTATCTCCATTTTAAGTGGAAGAAATGTAAATTCTGATAGAAGGAAAGAAAGTATTATTTACATTTAGGTGGATAGAGCATGATGGTAAAAGACAAATATATAATAATCCTAAACTTAGTGCAATACTTGTTTTAATGACTAAACTTTAAAAATTCAGTTTAATCAGTGGGTAGTATAAGAAAGCTAATCTCATATCCTCTACAGTGTTATTGTGATTCATCTGCCTTTCTTGACTCACAGAGTAGGGCTGTTCTTTCTGATTGGAGTTTTACATGTCTTTTTGCCTACTAATAAAATTCATGTTTTCATAGAAATGCAAATGCTCAAGGTGTATAAATACCTTCCTATATAGTACTACAAATTAGTGTAGTTCATGGCTAAAATTCATCTATATAACTTGGAAATTGTGCTAACATGTTTATAATTGACATTCTTGCCCATAGAAACATACTAATTCGGTACATTTTCCTGGGTAGTCAATTATAGCTATCCACTGGTTTGGGAACCTTCTAAATTCAGGTATTCTTAGATGCTATTTATGAAGGGACAATGACAGTCCAAAAAAAATGGATAAACGTCTGCTCTCTTGAAAACAAAATGGTGTGGGAACTTTAAAAGTGACGCATAATTAGTCTGATTTTTTTTTTTTAACCATAAAAGTAACTTTTTTAGTACCACAATTTATCCTAATAGCTTTTAAAGGGGTACCTTAACAGGAATGTCAAGCCAGTACCAGGAAAAATGCCACCTACTAAATCCCACAAAATTTTGCCTGGAGTTCCACATAGTAATCTTACACAAGAACTAAGCCAGGGTAATCCATTCAAGCACAGCTGCTTGCTGTACAGAGATTGTAAAATTGCCTTACCAGCTAGATTTCCCAATTAGACTGCATATCTTTCGACAATGGTTCTTCATTTGTTGCGATGGTGGTTGGGATGGAGAAACATTAAGGTTCCTTTAGAACTCTGATGAAATCTCACGTACTCAATATTTTACCAACAATCTCTGAACATTTCTGGTCCTCCCAGAACTTATCTGCAAACTCCCCATGACCCAGGAGACTAGAGACCATAGGTAACAATCCTTGCTTTGAGGATGAACAGTGCTGTACCCTCTTTTGCATCTCTTCACACTGCCCAGCCCAGTTTCTTATACATATATAGAGCCCAGTCAATATTTGGTGGTTTGATTTTGAAACTTCAGAGGAATAAATGCTCCAAAGACCATTCATTCAAAGTGATAGTGGAAAACTGGATGAATGAACCTGGGAGTCTTCCATCCTGAAGAGAGTTTAGAGCCTCTTTTTTCCCCGTCTCTTCCCTAAAATTTCACTGGCAATTCAGATTAAATACAGAGTCTCCAGGAATTGTATTCCCATGAGAAGGTGCTTAGGCATATTTTCTATTTGGTGATCATACATTTTTTTCCCCTCTCCTAAATTACTCAGTCTCACATTTATAAAACTTTTATTGAAATATAATGTACATAACACAATTATCATAAGTTTATAGATGACTGAAATTTCAGAAATTGAACACTTAAGGGTAACCAGCACCCATAGAAAAAAGCAGCACATGTTTTGTGCTCCATTCCATCCATTAACCAACCACCACCAAGGGCAACCGCTATGTTGACTCCTAACAGATAGATTGTTTTTGGCTCTTTTGTGTTCCATACACACACACACACACACACACACATATATATATATATATATATATATACACACACATACATACATGTATGGAATCATGCAACATATACTCTTTTGCATGTGACCTCTTCCACTCTCAGCTTCAGAGATTGGTTCATATGTTTCTATAGTTGAAAATCGTTCATTCTCATTGTCAGTATTTCATTATGTGAATGTACCACAATGTGTTATCCTTCTGTTGATGGGCAGTTGGGGAGTTTTCAGGTTTGGGCTATGACAAAAGAGTGCTGCTGTGAACTTCTAGTACTCCTTCTGGTGAACATATGCATTCATTTCTGGAGGCCACTTTACCTAGACATGAAATATCTGCGTCGAAAGGTCTGCATATGTTCTTCCTGAGGAGATGCCACCAACAGCTTACCAAAGACGACGTACTAATGTAAACTCCCACTATCCATATATGAGCATTCCAGTAGCTTTACATTCTCAACAACACGTGTTTCTTTCAGTCATTTTAGCTATCCTGGTGTGTTAATAATACTTTTTTTAAGCACAAATGATTGCTAAGCTTTCTATTCAAGAAGATATTTGAGGTCTCGTACCCATAAAAAGACTGACCTACTTTCCTTTTTAACTTATTGTAGCAGAACAAGTACTAGGAAAAGAAAGGGTGTTGTTAGGAGAAAATGGAGAATCCTACGAGTTGGGAGTTTGGGTCTGTAGTCATGACCCTGCTGCTAATGAACTGCCACGTCTTTGACCTCATGTGAGTCATTTATCCCACTGGACCTCAGGTTCTTTACCTGTGAAACAATGGTGCAGGACCCAAACTGTCTCGTCTCCTACTCTAAGGATCTTTCCTCCTTCTTCCCTGAAAGATTTAGTCTGTTGGACTAAAGCATATAAACATGAAAAAATAAATAGTATGGTGTTAGTGTGATATTTGACACAGTTAGCTTGGAGACTGTTTTGGGGTGGACTCTAGTAGTCCCACGAGTTGATTAAAACAGTGGAATTTACAAATCTGATGAAACAAACATCATTTGTTTTAGTAATAAGGCAGGCTAAATCTGGCTTTTGTTTGTTTGTTTTGAAGTCTTAAAATATAGGATGCCTAGTTAAAGTTATCCTAATGTCACAATCTCTTTAAAAACACATTGAAATAAATTCAGTTTTCCAGTACTCATTTAAAGTAAATAAATTCTGTGTATGAATTCCTGACTTTCAATATTAGCTATGAATTACTTTGAGAGATTAACTCCATCAACAAACAATTGCCTAACAACATGGAGTAAAGGCAAAATAGTAAAATGTTAAAGATGATAATAACATTCATTGAGGAGTAGTAATTTTTAAAAAACATCTTCCTGCAATAACATAATATATCGCTAAGGATTTCTTGGAGTGTTTGATTTCTTCTTTGCACAGAAAAATTGTGTGTCAGGTGCACAGAAAAATTGTGTGTCAAATGCCTGACATCTTTTGAATACTGCACACAGCTCAAAACTGGCTTATACATTGGCAGATGGATATTGAATTTAATATGTCTCTTTTTCTTTAAACACTCCTGAAAGTAAATGAAATACATTCACTTCTTTTTGATAGTAAATACGACATGCAATCAACTTGTTTGAAGAGAGGGGCTTCTATAAAAAATTCTTTTATGAAAAACTATCCTAGGTATAATGTGGACAATTCACATAAATCCTCCTTGTCATCAAGAATGTCACGGTGCACAGAAAGGGCCCAGGTTTGTTTGTTTTTTTTTAATTAGAAAGATACAGTTTCATCACTTACTATGAGACCTTAAACAAGATATTTAACTTTTCTGAGCTCACTTTCCTTTTCTAAAGGGTGTGAGTTACAATCCTACCTTAAAAGACTGCTCTAAGGAATTAAAAAATAGGTATAAAGTTCTCAGCTTATTTGTCAGCAAATACAATAATTAATGAACTATCATGTCGTCGTAGCTATTAACAAGACTTCAAGAGCCTAAGCCATGTATTGTATGATACCATATAGTCAGATATGCTGAAATTATTACACAAGTATTTTTGAATTGATTAAATGGAATACATAAATATCTAAAACACACTATAGTGAGGTAAACAGTATGAGAAAACTTTGAATTGAGTTCTGAGAAGTGAGAAGTGCAAACGGCATAAGAGGAAGCAGAATTGTCAACACTGGGTGACAAGCTGTCTGAGGGGTACGGAGAAGGTTTTTTCCGATAATGGTTCACGACTTCAACAAATCTTGAGTTATCTTCTAGCTTAAATACATTTTCTTGCTCTGGACACTTACCCCAGGAGACTTCAAATGAAGAAGAAAACAATGAAGAGAACGAAGATTCTGATGGAAATGAAGACGAAGAGTCGGAGGCTGAGAACACCACCCTTTCCATTACCACACTTGGTTATGGAGAAGAGACCACACCTGGAACAGGGAATATAGGTCTAGCTGCCATCCAGCTTCCCACGAAGGTAACAATTCCTCCAAGATGTTCAATCTGCTCTCATTGCTTTACTGAAGTCTGAGGTTATCCTGACACTCTACACACAGTATTTTATATTATCTTCATTAACTCAATGAAAAAGTAAGAGCAGGTACAATGTCCCTGTTTACAAATAAGGAAAGGTTTTTCCCATGGAAGTTCTCTTCCCATGTTCTTATACTGACTTTCAATATTATCACAGAAGACTAAGGACAAGCATCTTAGCAATGAATAAAAGGTCCTGAGAGATGCCATAGCATTTCTGGGAAGAGGATTCCAAGACTGAGAAAGTGAGTAGCAAAGCTATAGAAAGCATCTCCCACAGAGACTTATTTATCAGGTACCTTTTTCTCCCTCAAAACCCAATGACAAAGGTACTAATTCTGAATTTTAAAAAACCCACCAATTCTTTTGTAACTTAAACTGGCTTCAATTAAGAATTACATGTAGAACAAGGCTGTCAGTACAGCCTACGTTGGATGAAATAATGGCCTTGAGTTTTATGTTTTTCACACCTAAATTTGGATTCCTTCAAACTTTTCCTTATAGGCTGGGAATATAGGAAAGAAGGTTACAAAAGAGGAGGAAAGTGATGAAGAAGAAGAGGAAGAAAATGAAAATGAAGCAGAAGCAGATGATAATGAGCAAGGCATAAATGGCACTAGCACCAACGGCACAGAGATAGACAATGGCCATGGCAGCAGTGGTGGGGACAATGGAGAGGAAGAAGGCGAAGAAGGTGTCACTGAAGCCAACGCAGAAGGAACCACAGTGGCTGGAGGGCAGGACAATGGTGGCTCTAAGGCAACTACCTCTCCAAATGGTGGAGTTGGACCTACAACTCCACCCCAGGAGATCGACGGGACTACCCCACCACCATTTGGGGAAACTACCACCCCTGGATATGAGGGGGAGTATGAACAAACAGGCACCAACGAGTACGACAATGGATATGAAATCTATGAAAACGAAAATGGGGAACCTCGTGGGGACAATTACCGAGCCTATGAGGATGAGTACAGCTACTATAAAGGGCGGAGCTACGACGGCTACGACGGTCAAGATTACTACCACCAGTGAAGGCCCAGCCTGGGACGAATTCATCCGTTCTGCCACTTTGTGCGGTTACCGTTTTCAAAGTTCAACTCAGGAAGGTGCAATATAACAAATGTGCATATTATAATGTGGAATGGCGCTGCCGTTCCAAAGTGGTTAACCAATGCATGAGATCGTGTGTGACTGAATATTTTGAGGTTGTAGTTCTATAAATAGTGTTTTTAACGTGTTTGCGCTAACTGCTAAAACATACCCTTTGATCGAGAGGTGCTTCTTAGAAGAGATTCACTGACATGAGTAACACTGTATACAATAAATGTGTAGTTCTCTAATCGCACTACTTATCCATCACTGTATATTAGGTTTCATTACCATCCTCATGTATTTTTATGTGACTTGTATGTATATTCTATCAATGGGTTTTATCACAAATAAAAATGCAATCCTTCAAATGTGTTATAATTAAGAAGAAAAATGAGAGATTCAGAATGAAAAAAAGTGAGACCAGTGGGATGACGATTTCAGCTAAAGTATGAAAGCTTATTTCCTCTATGGTTTAAAAACTCAGAAGGACGATAGACATATTTTCATGGATAAGTCAATATAACTAAGATTTTGACATGCTTGTGGGCGGGCTCAGCCATATATATCAGGGAAATAAACAGCTTTTGTTAGAGTTGCCAGATTTGACAAATAAAAATGTAGGATGCCTAGTTAAATTTGAATTTCAGATAAACAATGAGTACCTTTTTAGTATAAGTATGCTCTATGCAATATTTGGCATTTGTGAAATATTTGGGACATATTTATACTAAATAAATGATTCATTATCTGAAATTCAAGTTTAATTGACTGTCCTGTGTTACATCTGGCAACCCTACTCCTATTGATTTGGTTCTAGGTGGCGTGGCGGTGGAATGGGGCAGAAAACTCTTACACATACGCACAAACATCAACCCACCATCTCCTAACTCTTATTTTGAAAAATGCCAAGCCTTCAGAAAAGTTGGAAGACTAGTACCTGAGCACCTAAATTCACCAATGGTTAACATTTTGCCATATTTACCTCTTTCTATTTCTGTGTGCCTCTCTTCATATATATACACTGCTTTGCCAAACCATTAAAGAGTGATTGCAGACATCATGGCATCACAATGTTCACCCCTAAATACTTCAGCATTTAGTATTAGAACAAGGAATTCTCCTACATGGCTGCCATACCATTCTTAATCTCATTCTCAAGAAATTCAACCTAGATATGATAATATTTTCTAATACACAGTCCATATTCAAATTTCCCCAATTATTCCAATAATGTAATTTATTGCTAACTCATTTAACCCTCACAAAACTCTGTCAGGTAGGTTTTATTGTTATCGCCCATGTTATTGACGAAGGGGCTGAGGCACAAAGAAGTTGAGCAGCTTGCACCAGGTCACAACGTCAAAGCAGCAGCCTAGCTTTAGGATCTGTTCTCTTGACCATTAGCGTATATTCATTAGGAATGCTATATTCATTAGTGCATATTCATCAGGAATGGATGTTGAGCCATGAGTGGGCAGGAAATCTCTAATGATGAGGGCATTGCTGAAAAAACGAGACATCCTCTGTCGCAATTTTCTTAGAACCAACTATGTCTTTTTATGACGTGAGCCCTAAAGAATATTTTCAAAGCAAGGATCCTCTGATATTTTTCAGGTATTTTGGTATACCTATCTATATAGGTAGCTTGGTATTGTGCAAAATGCATGAGCCCTGGAGTTAGGTGGGCTTGAATGATGGTGTTATCGAGAGTAAATGAATTTCCTTCCCTAGTCTTTGTTCCCTCACCTCCTACATGTGCAGTATACTCAGTGGGTTGCTGTTTAGAGTCCGACCCATTACGAGCTACTGAGATCATCACCTCTCTCCTCTCCAGTCCCTTCCTTTCTCCATCTTAACACTTAGGTGCATCTGATTGTAATAGAATTACCTGGCCATAAAAATGGTCTTTTGGAACTCATAGATCATTTTTTTCTTGTCCTAATGCCTCTTTGTAAGCAACAGCTTTTGATGAGATGGAAGCCTTGGGAACAGTGTGATAAATACTATTTATTCAGCAATATAGGTAATCTTTACTCTTTATTTGTGACATTGTCACAAACTATCTCAATATTTCATAGAATCATCAAATCTTAGATCTGGCCAGCCACAGGGCACTTTGCTAAGACTCGGGTTGGGCTGCAGTCAGTTCTTGCCCACATGGTCTATAAGGAGACCATGCAAGGTTGTCAGAGAGCTGCTCCCCCATGTGTCTCTTCCAAATACCAAGGTTTGGGAGACTTATGAGTGTCCTAGACCATTTAAAGAGCATTGACCACACAGGGAGTTCAGATGGGCTTAGCATGAGAGAGGGCTACTTATGTGAGATGCTTCATGGTGACATGTAGGCCCTCACCAAGCAATGGGATGCTGATTCACCTCCCAGATCAGGCCACACCCCAGGGGTGGATGGTCTTTGGGTATTAGCGTGGCCACAGGGTAGCTGCTTCTGAGAGATGACTCTGCCCCTCTCCCTGTGGTCCCCCTAGGCCCCATCCCCTCACTTCAAGTCCCTCTCACCTCCTCCAACATGATGCCTCAATCAATATCCTCCCCAGCTGGCAACCAGGGTAAGCCATGTTTAATCCGCAGGGAGCACTGAATATCCCCCTTCCCCTTTTCAATGTA
This sequence comes from Balaenoptera acutorostrata, assembly GCF_949987535.1. Taxonomy (NCBI): domain Eukaryota; kingdom Metazoa; phylum Chordata; class Mammalia; order Artiodactyla; family Balaenopteridae; genus Balaenoptera; species Balaenoptera acutorostrata. The sequence goes on from NC_080068.1 coordinate 8,903,562, forward strand.
TTATTGTTACATAAATTCTATACCCTGCCTCTTTCATGGCTGACCCTGCTGATTTCCTATCACCCTTTCCTCTCTTAACAAGATTTTCATCTTGCAAAACTAAAGCTTTGGTTTTCAAAATGATTGCTTCTGCTGAGAGTTTCAAGAGCCTATTTAGAACTGAAAAACAAAACATTGACTTTCTTTCCATTTGGATTCCTCTTATTAAAAAAAATCCCAATCCGGGACTTCCCTGGTGGTCCAGAGGTTAAGACTCCGTGCTCCCAATTCAGGGAACCCTGGTTCAATCCCTGGTCAGGGAACTAGATCCCACATGCCACAACTAAGGGCCTACATGCCGTAACTAAAAGATCCCACATGCTGCAATGAAGATCCCACGTGCTGCAACTAAGACCCAGCACAGCCAAAAAAAAAAAAAAATCCCAATCCATCTCTAGGCAAAGTGAATCCCTCTGAGTGACAAAGAGAAAAAGTAATGAAAGTGTGAGAAAAGCAGAAAAATATAAATACATTCTTTTGAAAAGGATAGTCTAATGTCGAGAAATATGTCTTACTTTAAAAAAAGAATCAATATTAATTAAAAGGAAGTCATGAAGCAATCACTTGGACCTTTTGTTTATCCAAGTGCAAATACCTGTAAATATTTTCTGCCTTCAGTGGGTTAGGTACTCATTAACTTGGTTTGTTGTTCTAAGAATAAAAGTTCCATGCAAGTTGTATTCTGTTCTTTTTCAGGAGGCTTCCCCCCTGTATTTCATAACTCCCTGGGTCCAAGAAGATAAGACCTCCATCAGTGTGTACAGAATTTTGTCTTATCGCTTTTTAAAGCACAAATTCAACTTTCACTATTTTAGTCATGGGTCAGCAAACTTTCTCTGTAAAGGACCAGATAAGTAATTATTTTTGGCTTTGCAGGCCATATGGTTTCTGTCACAACTCCTCAAATCTGTCATTGTAGCAAAAGCCACCATAGACAAAATGTAAACAAATGGGCATGGCTGTGGTCCGATAAAACTTTATTTGCAAAAACAGCTGTTGAGCCAGATTTGGCCTACAGGCCATAGTTTGCTGATTCCCATTTCAGATGACTATAAAGTCATAACCATAGAGAACTGATTAATTTAAAATTTTAGCTGTTGTTAATCACTTAGGATATAAACAAACTATCAGTGAACTCACTAAAAATGCAGTAAATTTTCTCATATTTGATACAGCAATCTGTGAGTTATCTCCTTTCTGCAGCTGCTTAATAAAATGCTTCTGACACTTCCTGGACCTGAACACATCAAGAATCTTATTTATCTCTAATAAATAATATTTGAAGATAATATTTTCATTATCCTAATTATCTTTTGAGATTTTGTGACAGAGATTGCCAGGTATGTCTAACCCCTTAGCCAGCTGAGGGAAAGTTTGATTTCGATTCTAGCTACAGGATAGTGAAGCGGAATCAACAGCACAACATAAACCATCACTGAGGCCGTGTAGAATGAGTGATCACCAAATCCAGTACTGCTAAGGTTAATTCTGTGTGTCAACTTGACTGGGCCAAGGGGTGCCCAAATTAAACATTTTTATTTCTGGGTGTGTCTGTGAGCATTCTTCTGGATGAGATTAGCATTTGAATAGGTGGACTCAGTAAAGTAGATTTTCCTCCCCAATGTGGGTGGGCATCACCCAATCAATTGAGGGCCTGAAAAGAACAAAGAGGCAGCTTCCTGCTTGGCTGCTTAAACTGGGACATCTGTCTTCTGCCTTGGACTGGGAATGACACCAGCTACTCATCTGGCCCTCAGGCCTTGCGATTCAGATTGGATTTACACCACTGGCTTTCCTGGGTCTCCAGCTTTCAGATGGCATGTCATGGGACCTATCAGCTTCTGTAATCATGTGAGCCAATTCCTCAAAATAAATCTCTTCCTATATGTATAACCTATGGGTTCTGTCTCTCTGGAGAGAAACAGACTAATATAAGTACACCGAACATTTTAAGAGGAATTTTCAGTGAATTCTCAATACCTGCATTGCTATCGGGACCGACTCAGGCACACTGTATTCTCCAAAGACAGCTTCGACACTATCTCCCCTTCCACAAGTCTTCCGCAATGCGACGTTGCCACTTCTCCCCAAGGTGTGGAACATGTACCTACTCCTCTGAATCTGACTGCTTTGACCAATGTCATGACAATGACTCTAACAGTTCCGGGCTTAGCTTACTTCTGCTTTCTGCTCTTGAGACCCTAGAGGGTCTCAGGAGTAGGGAAGCCTCCTGAGAAAGAACAGAAAGTAATTTGCATGGGAACCTCTACTATTAGACCAACAAATCCAGTTAATGAGCTTTTAACCCACTGAGTATTTTAAGTCCTGAGCTACCATATAGGAAGTCCAGTTGGTTCTGCTGGAGAGAGAGGTCATATGAAGAAGCACCAAAGCACCGTCTTGGATGTGCAGCCCAATCAAGTCTTCAGAGAAGTCCTGCACCCATCCCACCTGAGTGTCCCAAATGAGAGATCCGAGGATGGTACAGCTGAGCCAAGTCACCCCACAGACACTTGAGAGAAAATACTCAATGGGTGTTTTAAACCACTAAGTTTAGAGGTAGTTTGTTATAATGGCAACAGATAACTGAAACAAGAACAGACAAGCATAGAAAAAATTCTGAGAATTTGTGAGAATTAAGACAGTCATGAGAGAAGAGCTAAAATAAAATGATAACGCAATACATATAAACACGAAGTTTAAAAACTGAGAAGACAAGATATGCCGAAATTAGGTAAGAAAATAGTATGTGTCCAATACAATGAATAACTAGCTAGCTGGTATATGTTATCATGTTCTGTCTCTTAAGAGGATACTTGGTCCTGCAAAACAAAATGGCAAGAACTATTTGGGAATGAGAGACATTTCCCTCCTGAGGTCACACAATGAAGCTTTACAGCTACTTCCAGCAATGTCACCATGTCCTGAAGGAAAAGCCTGGTATCATTATAATTACATTTTAACTACACCCTCTGAATTACACTTTAAGGTGTAGTGAGACATCTTTCTAAAATAAAAATAAAAGCAAATTATATTGACATGTCTTCCCTTTGCCAGTAATAGCTGAATGGGTAAACAAATAGCCTAGAGAAATGAACACAGCTAGCTTCATGTTACTCCGTGACCCTTTGGGGTTCCGCATCTGGCCGAAATTTTTATGTACTTCTGTTGAAATTCCCAAACACTAAGGGAAAAAAATAATTAAAACTAAAAAAATACCCCGTAATTTGGAGGTAGATGAGAAAGTTGGTTGTAAGTGACATTTTAAAAAGTGACCTTTTTTAAACTCAGGATGAATATTGATCCTCATGAATGAACATATTTAAAACAGAAACGTTTTCTTCTGCTAAAAACAGGGCAAGTCCCAGCACACGCATTTCATACTCTCTTCTGGAGATGAATGGGGAATAAATGCTTCTATGAAATGCCTAAAACCTTGACAAATCTCTAAGGGTCCATATGGTAAAGAGGAGCTGCTCAACAACATCAACAAGGGCCCTTCTTTTCCATTCACAACACTGTGGAGATCCCCCCACTGATTCAGAAGGGAAAACTCAGTATTTGTTGCATATATAAATTAGAAAATAGAGCATTATTTCAGTTAGTCAGAACCTATGGAAATATATATAGTATATATTTATCTCTAACTGCCTATGATGATACAGAGAAATGTGTCACCTAATAATGTTAAGAATAAGTTGGGGACCAAGATCCCAGAAAATAAAAAGAGTTCCTACTATCCTAAGTTTTTAAAAATGTATATCAAAACAATTGGACCTAGAGCACAAGTATAGAGAAGATGGATGGGAGGTTCCAGAAATAGATGGAAAAACAAAACAAGACAAAACAAAAACACAAAGCTTTACTCCTGGATGAGGGTCCAGTAGCTGGAACAGATAGTGTAGATTCCTAGTTAGCTCATATTTTATATGATTGTTCTCAATAAAGTGAAGGGTAAGAAATGAAAAAGCCAGCACAAGATGAAACAAGTTTCGTGGACTATTTTCATCTGAAAATCTCTTTGAGGAGTAACTCTTTGTGTCAGCCTGGCCCAGGAGATTCAGGCTAGGTGCATCTTCGGTGGAGATGTCTATTCTTGAACCATGAACTGAGAACCAGAAGAAAGTTCGTGTCCATTTCCTGTTCTTCTCTAGTCCTTCTTAATTTTGTTTTATTTTGTTGTCTTTTCCAATTAAATAGAAATAGTATGAGGCTAGATTACCTTTTTTACAGAACCCTGGTCTTTATCTTTGGTTCCTAAGAAATGTTATGGCAAAACTGTTTATTACACAAAAACATTTAGGAAACTTCTGTTGAATTTTTGAAGTTCAAGCTCAACCCAGGGGGCAAGTTTTAAGAGGGTAGAAATAACACCTCTACTTCACAGAACTTTAGCAAATGATTATTCTCTGTTTATCTCTCCGTGGTTTCTTCTCGGCAAACTTTTAGACAGAATAGGCTCAATTTTTTTTTCTTTTTTTTTCTTCCTGCTTTAGTCAATTGTAGGTTCTAAATTTAAAGCTCAAGTTGCATTTTTATTTTTTGAGCTTTGCATTCATTTTAGCTTTGGAAGTATATATATATATTTAGCTACTGCCAGTTTACTCCTTGGTAGGATTGGTAGCTAAGTCAACTTTTCTCTTAACATTCTATGAATTTTCTCTTATAGAACACAGATTCATCTAGATAGAATTAAACACTTTCCCATCACTTAAATAAAGGGGAAATCTCTTACTAAATTTCTTTGGAAAGAAGGAAAGACAAAGAAAAAGCACACTTGGGAAATAATCTGAAACTATAATATTAATGAGAAAAACTCTAACATTTTCTAAAGCTGCACCATGTATGAGGCACATAACAGGTGCTTACTTCTACCTGATCATTCAAAAGTATAAAGTTACTTATAAACTATAAAGTTACGGAAGAGTGTAAAACCTTAAAACGCTGCGGATTTTCTAAGTGTTATAGAAATCTGTGAATAATTCATTGCTTGAAGAGAATATTAAAGTGAGGATTTTTGTGGTATTCACATCTGTCTACTGTTTATATAGCTGTATGTTTCTGTTCAGTCTTACGGTTGACTGAACACTGTTGTTTGTCCATTACTTTCCTTTACTTCCATTTTCTTGTTAGCCTTTTTCTATGTCTGCCAAGTCCTTTACATTTTGCTGAAATTCTGGTCATTAATATTTGTGATGTCTAGAGAAATAGCCCACCGTTTGCTCTTAAACTTCAACTCTATTATTTCTTTCACCATTTCATTGATTTTTTTTCCCTTCATCAACTGAGTCGTAAAAGAAGACATGGTTGGAAAATAAAGAGAGGACAGAAAAGAGATACAGAAGGATGTCCTCTGAATGCCAGATTATTATATAATGATGGGAAGAATGGGTGGGGTGGGTAGCTATCATGTATTTATCATTTAGTTTAGACTTCGGAACATTTGTTGATTTAATGTTTATGCAGACTTTAAGAGACAGTAGAGTGCAGTGGTTTTCAAACCTCATTTTGGAGCCTCATTGCCTAATTATAAATTCTGGCTTTTTATATTTGCTGGATATATGACCTTAAGCAAGTCACTTAACTGCTTTATGTCTTATCACTAAAATCACGGTGATAATAACAGCTACAATAGAGAGTTTTTGTAAATATTAAATGAGTTAATATACCACACTTAGAGTAATACTTGGATCATAGTAATCATTCAATGAAAGTTCAGCTTATTATTATGCTTCCCATTCTCACATGGAGAAATTGAGGCTCACAGAAGTTCAACTTAGTTGCTTAAGCAATTGACCACAGCAAACAAGAGGTAGAGTCAGTATCTGAACTCAGGTCTGTTTGACTCCAAAGCTACCAGTTAAACGTCTCCACTGTCAATGACAATGTCAAATACTCTAAACCCCATGGTTGAATGATTGTTGAGTCAGCAGTGCCCCCAACCTAACAGCTAAAATTCTAATCCTGGCAAGAGTTTTAAGAACCAGCTACGTACACTCAGAAGAGGATCAAAAATAGGGATTCAGCCCGAACTAGAAAAGAAACCATTCTCTCAGCTAAAGCTGCCTAAGGGCTGCTTTCTTTGTTTTATTTTGGTTTTTGTCTGTTTTGCAAGTTAGGAGAAACTGAGAGTTTACATTTAAATCTCATTAAATATCATTTATAGTCTGTTAAAGTTGTGTTTAGCGATAGGTAGTTCTTATCCCTTAGTATGCGTTAAACAATTCTTACATTATCTTTTATTGATGTTTCACATAAAGTTCTAATTACCCCTCCAGGTCGTATAATATTTTAGACTGAATGGAACCTCCTGAACTACTGCAATCATGATTTTGGCAGCCAGACTGGGCCAACTACTGCCCTAGAAAGGCTTATTCCAATATGCGTGTGCTACTCGTTTCACTGAAAAAGTCAACATCCTAAATTGACCATTTTATAACATTCACATGTAAACCCAAACTCTCAGTATTTCCCCCTAAACCACTTCTGCAGTTTCCCCCATAACAATACTAAAGAGCAACTTCGTTCTTCCAGTTGCTCAAGGCAAAAACCTTGGTGGCCATCCTTGATTATTGATTTTCTCTCCCAGCCACATCCGGTCTGTCAGCCAATCCTACTGGCTTTACTGTCAAAATATATTCAGAACGTGACCACTTCTCACCACCCCTTGTGGTTCAAGTCCTAATTGTCTCATGACCAGATTACTTCAAGAGCTCCCTCGCCAGTCTCTGCCTTTTCCTACTCAGTCCCTCCTTCAGTTCCTCCTCTGCCCAAGACCTCCAAGGGCTTCCTTCTCACTCAGGGTGAAGTCAGGGCCTTGCGATGACCCAGGGGCACTACATCATCTGCCATCTAATACTTTTCTCACCTCGTTTTCTGCTTCTCCCTTCCTGCAGTCCATCCAGCCAACCTGACCTCTTCTCTGTCTTGGAACAAGCCAGCAGGCTCTTGTCCCAGGGGTTCTCCTCTTTCTCTTCCTTCTGCCTAGAATATTCTTCCCCTAGAAAGTCAGATGTCTACAGGTCTTTACTCAAAAGTCACTCTCTCAACGAGGCCCTCCTGGGCCTCACTATCTAAAATTTCAACCCAGGGAATTCCCTGGCGGTCCACTGGTTAGGACTCTACGCTCTCATTGCCAAGGGCCTGGGTTCAAACCCTAGTCAGGGAACTAAGATCCCGCAAGCCATGTGGCGCAGCCCAAAAATAAAAATTAAACAATTAAAAATTTGAAAAAATAAAATTTCAACCCAATGTCTCCACTCTCAATGCTTGTTATTGTCTCCTCCCTGCAACACTTTTTCTTCTTAGACTTAGTCTCTGTCGCTACCTAACATAACATTTTTTACTTACTCATCTTATTTATTGTCTGTCTCCCTGACAGCTTATAAATTCCATGAAGACAGGGATTTTTTTTTTCCTGTCTTTCATTCACTGCTGTTTCCCTAATGCTGGTCACATAATAGGCACTCAACGCACTTTTGGTAAATGTTGCTGAAGTTCATTCAGGCACAGTTGAAATTATAAGCTTTTGACATAAAAGGATAGCTAAAACGTTTTCTATTTATAAACTTGTGAGTTATTCAGCCAGTCCTAATTAATAGTTCTGAAATCAATTTTAATTATTTGACAACATGATAAACCAAGCTGAGGTATTTATATTTTCTGTTTATCCCACTTTCTGGAACATTTGATAGCAGCTTTCTACCACAAAAACATTTTTAGATTAAAATTACTTTGCCCCCTATGGTTATCTGTGGGCACTGGTAACAAATTGTTTGCTAGCGCTAAGTGAGCCAGTGCTGATTGGCCATTGGGAACTCTAACAAACTTTAAATTTCAGCAGAATGCCCAGACACTGTTAATTCTGCAGAAGAAACCAGGTATTCTGAAGGTCAAAGATCCCCAGGTAATTTGGCTTTCTTGATGTTCTTGATAACAACTTTATAACATAGTTCACATTTTTAAGATGCATGCCATCCAGATAGGGAGATTGCTTTTGAAAATGAATGCATATTGAAAGTGTTCTCTACTGAGCACACCTGTGTACTATATAGTGCTTTGTTTTAGAAAAAGAAAGTGTGTTACCAAGCTCTAGAAATGATCAACTAAAATTGGTGGTTTGGTAGCAACTTTCCCTCTGATTTGACTACCAACATTATCAAGCTCCACAATAACTCAAAGACTTCAATTTTACTCTACACCTTTGCTTATAAGACAGAATAAGGATAATATGATCAGACTTATACTTTCAAACCTCATCTGTACTGATATTTCTACTGATCAGCATTGTCATTTGATACTTGACTTGTACTGTCCTAACCTCTAAAGCGCTTGGAAGCTACATTATAGCTAGGATTAAGGTCCTTAAAATTGTATTAATTTAGAAGAGAATAGTCCAGGATTTTAGAATACATTTAGAAGTTATATTTATTTCTCCAAATAAAAGCTTTTACCTTGAACTGGTTAAAGATTGCAACAGTATTTAGATTATTTTTCCTATTAAAAGTACTTTTCTCTCAAGTGATATCAAAGAGTGGTATAAAATTTTACTTCTCATGTTGGTTGCTATATGTCTGTGTGGTAGTTAGTAAAATACTTAATATCAAAACCAACAGATCAGTCATCCAAAATTATGTTGACTTTCTTTTTCAATCTAATGGCTGCTTGACTTAAATGAACTCACTAGATCCTCTTAGCATATAAACATGTACCTTTATCCATAAGAAAATGTTAGTGTTTTAAACATCATTTTGTGGATCCCAGTAAAATACTATGATTTGCTTTACATCAACTACATGTAGATTTTTCTGTAATAAGATAAAAGAGTAGAAACTTATTCAAGGTGGTGTAGAGTCTGGCTTTAGAGCTACATTGGCTGGATGCTAATCCCAGTTCTGCCCCTGAACACCTGGGAATTCTGGGACACGTTACTTGACTTTGTGTCTATTTCCTAATCTGTACAACAGGACTAGTAATGCCACCTAACTCCACAGGGTCACGGTGAGGCTCAATTAATTGAATATATGTCAAATTTTTAGAACAGTGCTTGGCCCATTTTAGTTTTCGATAATGTTAGCTATTAATATAACTATTACATAAATTGCTTTGGTCTCCAGCCCACAGGTGGCTTCCACCTCATATACCTTGCTAATGAGTGTGAGGATATATATTCAGGCACAGGGCCGGTGGTGAACAAGATTTCATTCCTCACAGTAGAGCCTGCCACCCTGGCAGGTTCATTTAGAGTCTGTTATGGGTTCCTATACTAACTTAATGTTATTCTTTTTTTTTAACTGTTTATTTTTTTAATGACAAAAGCTAACCTTTATTGAGCACTTACTATGTGCCCGGCTCTGTGTAAAGAACTAAGAATTTTTTCATCAGATACAAGTATTATTCAGATCTTACAAATGAGGTAACCAAAGTTTAGAGAGTTTAAATGACTTGCCCAGGGTCCCTTGGCTATTAAATAACAGAGCCAAGAACTCAAACCCAGATCTAACTTTAAAACCCTATTTCTTAACAATTTTGCTTTACTTCCTCTCTGAGAGATAGAGTTCTGGGTTGACCATTGCTACCATCACACAGGTCCCTGAGGAAGTAGAATGTATTTATAAAGGACTGAAAGAAAAGAATGGTCATTTAAAAACCCTTTTTTCTCTCTCTTGTTCAAATTACATCATTTCTATTGATCTACCTTAAAGTTTACTGACTCTTTGCTTAATGTTATTCTGAATTATATAAATAATTCAATTAAATGGTCTCTCTCTAAAGATAAAAGGGAAAAGTTTGGGCTGACAATAAAGCAAATAAATGTCTATGAACTCCATTTCTAACCAACTTCATTGTTTTCATAATATTGGACAATTTTCATTTTCACATTGGAATAATTAGACATATGAAAGCTCAGATTAAAGTTTCTACACTTGGATATAAATTATATGTAGTTTGTTTTTAAACAAGAGGAAATGGACTGCTAAGGGGAAGGAGGTTTGTATAGACTTTTCTGTTTTATTTATTGTTATGGTTGCAGTTCATAACTGGCAATGCTTTAGGGTAAAATATTATTGTCTTTTTACAGAGATTCTCAAAGATGCGAATCATCTGTTTGGGACTGCTCCTTTTCAGCCTGACCCTGGCAGCACCAGTAAGCATTTACAGATTCAGTTATGCATCCTATAATCTCTTGCTCTCTTCATCTATTTTTCTTTTAAGCAATGTCTTTTTAAATTAGTAGCACTTACCTAGTTCAGTTACAATAAAGTACCACACAAAGAGGACGCATCCAACACTTGACACAAATGTCTGTCACCAAGGAAGCCCTCAACGAACATGTGAGAAGAATTACAAGATGTCTACATGTTGCCTCTGGAGAAACACCAGTAAAAATATTTTTGAGAAAAACCAATAGCCAGGCACAGTGTTTCAATCAGCTAATGCTACTGAGTAAATATACCCAAATTATAACCTGTCAAAAGAATTTCTCAATATTTTACCAAAAACTGAGAGAATTTGACTTGAACGCTCCACGACTAAGCAACTGGACTTTCTAACTACACGATGACATGAAGGGACCAGACCTTTTCTGTAATTCTTGCAACACTCCAACACTGTGAGATCCTGCTAGCGATCTTGTCTTCACCAGCGAGGCTAAAGATGGGAAGAAGTCCCCCTCAGCTTAACCCAAATCCAGCTCCAATTTCCTTTTGTGTCTTTTTTTGCCTCTGATTCACCCAGATGAGTGCTCAGGGTGTGACTAAGTCATCTTGTGAAAATGCTGAGTGTTACAGATATTTTCTGCAAAGGAGTCACACTGCTAATTAGATAGTGTCTGAAAAACATCCTAACTTCTCAGAGTAACCTTTTCAGTTGGAAAAGCGTGGAAGCAAGCGGTCATTCTGTTGTCAGAAGAACTTACACATAGGTCCCAAGCGAGTGGGCAACGAACTGGGAAATGCACTGACGAGCATGAGCTATGCCAACCGGCGAGGAGCGCAGAAGCTGAGGAAAGCGTGTCCCCTCTCAGCACACGTGCTCTAACGGTCCTCTGGGGGACGTGCTGCTTGAAACAGACATCTGCCAGGCCCAATGCACACCACTGACATTGCTCGATCGGGGCCACAGAGGCACGGGCTCAGGCACGAGGAGTATGGCGTGGGCCCCGCTGACCCAGCTCATCCCACCAGCCGAGGACAAGCCTGTTTTGAGCGCCACATTCCAAAGAACAGCTGCAGTGGCATCTCCGACCATCTTCCAGTAAATGTGCTGTGTCAACACCAGCCCAGTGACCACCGGTCAAGAGAGGATGCCAGTCTTCTTCACCCGAGGGAAACAATGCCGTCTCCATTTCAGGGTCACGTTCAAGGGCAGGAGAGCTGCCAAGTGGGTGTGGGGGGTGGTGGGCAGGGAAGGACGGGGGCAGATTTCAAATGAAAGAGGTTCGGCAAGGACACAGAGACAAATTTGGAATTATGAATGGCTAAATGCCATGTTTTCTTTCAGATATGGATTCTATTTGAGTAATTATCTAAAGTACTTAATTACAGATTGGTGGTATCAGAAATTAGTATGTACTAAGCCACTTACATATGTTCTGGAATCATAATCAAACTTCAAACTCTAGGGGAGGAGAAGGTTTTCCTCAACCCCCTTTGGGTCCCTGGCTGGGTTTGAAAATTCAACTGACAAAGACAGATTAACAGGAGAAGAGCACACAAATTGTATTAAAGCTTTACATGTACATGAAAGCCTTCACAAGAGAATGAGGGCCCAAAGAAGTGACCTGAGCAGGAAGCTTTTGTACCTTTTAGACAAAGAAACAATACATTTGTGAAGAGTTGACAAGATAAAGGGGCTAGGGGAAGTCCAACTAGGACTAGGGAGTCCTTCTCTTCCTTAACTAGGAAGATTAGGGTTAGTTTAACAAGATTTGTTTGCAGATTCTTCTGTGCCATCTCTGGACTGATAAGAGTTCGTCTCTAGTAAAAGGAGAATTTACTTCCTGCCTTTAGGCAGAAAAGGGGAAGGTTTTTCCACATGTTCTACTTCTTAATTGCCTTCAGCTCAAAATAATTTTTATGTCAAAAAGACATATTTAAGGGTAACATTCTTGTTTCCTTAAAAAACAAAATTTTAAGTGCAAGAATATAAAAGATGATTGTTGGGCCATGCAATTCAATTAATATTCATTGATATGCAATTAGACTATAAAGCCTTTGTTATGTTACCTTGTTGTAAGTTCATTATTTATTATCGTGAACTATATTAAACATACCATCAAGTAGGTTTTTAATACATGTTGTGTGTGTGTTCTGTAAGAAAATACCGAATACCCCAAACTGTCATTTCTTTCTTTTGCTTAATATCTACCCATCTCGTTTTTTATATTTTCTCTTTCCTATACCCCCATTTCCAGAACTATTTTAACTGTTTTGATATTTCTGAGGAGTGATGCAATGCTCTAAATTTATATGCACAAGATCACACAAGAACCGACATCAGCAGAGGGCAATAAAGGGTAGAATTACAAAATATGCAGTTAGGGGAGAAAAATTATTGTGGAATTGAAAAGAAGTAATTTTCTTGGTTTTGATGTTAGGTAAAATACTGGATTTTTAATAGTGGAAGTAATGGAAAGCTTAATGGTTTATAGTGTCATTCTGTATCTCACATTCTATAAAATACAACCTTTCCAAATGTCATTTTCCCTTTCCCTGAAAGAAAAAGCTGCCCTGGTACCTGGCAACAATGAAGTCCCATCCTCAGGTGTTTTCCTTCCCCTTAGGTGCAGGGCTATGGTTTCACTCTTGCTGGACCAGCAGGTCATCTTAACTCGAAGAGCAATGACTGAACTTATACAATCAATGCACATACAATCCACATCACTCAACTCTGATTTGGGTTCACTGATACTAAACACTCCCAGTGTGCCAGGGAAAACTTGTTCAGTGGATACCAGTGACATCCAAGCTTTTTCACCTGGAGTGCCACCCCTCCCAACTCGGCTGTTCTCCCGCACTTGAACATGGTTCCGTAGTGGAGCCGGCACTGTCTCCCTCTGGGGGAGGAAGGTCGGCATTCTCCTTCAATACAGAAACAAATGTGATGCGTGTGCCCATCTTCTATGAGTCAGAATGATTTTCCACATTGAATAATACACCCCAGTGAGAGAAAAAAGAAAGGAAACATTCACTGTTTGAAGAAATGAAAGAAAGAAGTGTTTAGTGAAGTTTTATTTCTTATTTCCTTTCAGACATTGCAACCACAGGCTGAGAAAATGAAGCAGGACTCTGTGGAAGAACAGAGGGTAAACAGAATTATTCTTCTCAAATACACCCCTTCCAACTCTGTAAAGAGAAAAGTCAATAAGAGGAAATTTTTAACTGTCAAAATATTCTTGTGTACCTAGAATGGAAATGGAAAACCATACAACGTAATTTTGGCACTTTAATTCACACAATGTGTGATAGAAAAGAGAAAAGCCTTCTGAATGGGAATTCTTTCTCTTCAATGATTTCTTCCTTCAGAGGGATGAGTAAAAATTCTGGGATATTGTTATTAGCAAACAATATTTTCCCACACGTGTACATGAGAACAGAGAGATAAATGAGGGAGAAAACAAAGGGAAGCGAGTTAACAAGTCTTCATGGGGGAATTCTGTGTACATGGAGTTAGTTTTCCATATGCAAGCAGAAAGTTAAATAAGTACCTTCAGCTTTTCGTGTCACCAAATTGCAACTTACTTCTGCCTACCACGGTTTCTCCTTGCAGTCTCAGAAAATTCTGTTCTAAAAACTAACAATCTTCCGTTCTCTATCTCAGCTGAAAATTGCAAAGGCAAAAACCACACGCTTAAGAGCCTGAATGTTCCTGCTGTGAGTTTTGCCAATTTGACATCAGCATGAATACTGTAAAATCTGCCTTTCTCCTCATCCCCCGCCTCCTCCTACCTGAAAATATTTCCAAGTGCTCCATTTCCATTGAAATTTGGTAATAAAATCGATACACCCTGGGGGAGAGAACAGTTTGACAGTCATCCTCAGGGAAGACAGACTTAGAGATAGAAAAGAAAGGAACAAACTGCTCTCTTGAGGAGCTGGCTGACACATGCCGTCCTGTGGTTATCAGATGTACTACCACTTGTTAGATGCAGAAATAGACTTGACCCAAGTTAAAAATACCTTGTACTATCAGAAAGAGAGCCAGAAAACTTCTTAGTAAGAGATAAACCCACCTTAATATAATGTTGTGGGTTTTTTTGGTTTTTTTCTTTTAATTTTATTTATTTATTTATTTATTTATGGCTGTGTTAGGTCTTTGTTTCTGTGCAAGGGCTTCCTCTAGTTGCGGCGAGCGGGGGCCACTCTTCATCGCAGTGCACGGGCCTCTCACTATCGCGGCCTCTCTTGTTGCGGAGCACAGGCTCCAGACGTGCAGGCTCAGTAGTTGTGGCTCACGGGCCCAGTTGCTCCACGGCACGTGGGATCTTCCCAGACCAGGGCTCGAACCCGTGTCCCCTGCATTGGCAGGCAGATTCTCAACCACTGCGCCACCAGGGAAGCCCAATGTTCTGTTTTTGTAGATAATGTACAAGGGCCACCATGAGAAACATGGGTATTATGTTTTTAAGTATGTTTATACCTCGTCTGGGAGGAAAAATCAAACTGATGTGAAGGTAAGCAGAATCCTAGTGATTTTATCATGAGCCAAACTCTGGACAAACATTACGAGAAACTGTAGGGAAGACAAAGTTGACTTTTGCCTTCTCTGGGGTGTCTGTCTATGGCTGGTGCCTTTATCTTTTTCCCCTGGTCCCAGGCTCCTGGAGCGTCTCTGCTACGGAACTCTGTGTCCCAGTGTCTTCCTGACACAGATGGGCTACCGCATGCCCTGGCCCAAACCCTGCCCTGCTTCAGGACCTGCCACAGCAGATGCGGTACTGGTGGATACTGGACACCCATTGAGTTTTTCATGTTATTGCTTCTGAATAAAGTTTGATCCTTTGTAAGGAGGTTTTCTGGACATATTCTACCATATGCTCTAATGGGGCAGGGGGGAATGGATTAGAAAGAAATCATTTTGGCCTAAAAAGTGGCACATTTTAGTGTCCCTTAAATTCATTCCACAGATGATGCCATCTGTGTCAGGATGCTTGGAAGAGAAAGAATAAGGGCATTGTCACTGGAATAAAACAATAATTCTTTTCACTCAGTCGTTTCTTGCAGATTCACTGGCCACAGAGCTAGAAGCAGTTTAAAATGCCATCAGCAAAAGGACTATTTACTTTCTTCAAATCTGGCTTCATTCCCCATGAAAGTAGTAGTTTCCCTTCAGAATGGTATTCTGTTCTGCTCAATATTCTTTATACGCATCTCGAAGACTTAGCACCTCTAAGGCTAGCTGCCTTTTAAACTTATTGGTTGTAACAAATACATGCTGAGAGCTTCCTATTGTGCAAGATATTATGAGAGATTAAATGATTGAGAAAACTTAACACTTTCTCTACAGGATTTTAGAGTTAGAAAAGAAACAAAAGGTGCTTACAAAGATTATTATAACCCGAGACAGAATGTGCAAAGTGCTATGTGAGTGGTACCCAAAAAATCATGCTTTAGGGCTTGGAGTAGAAAAGATTAGTTCCTAGTGTGGGGTTCAGGGAAAGCTACATAATGGAAATAATTGAACTGGACCTTGGAGGATGAGTAGGATTTGAGCAAACATTTGTGTGGGAGAGACTGTTCTCCATGAAAAGAATAATATGAGCTAAGGCATGGAGACAGGACAGCAGTTCAGCCAACTGATGCGTTGACTGTACAACCATCATACAATCAACAGTGCCATAGGAAGTCACTTAACATAAGCAGTGCAAAAATGATTGACCATCACGCGTCACAATTTAAAAGTTGTTTCATGTTTCATTTATAAAAGAACTCTTCAGTCTTTAAAGACGTGTACACAATTCATTAGTATACACGTTACTGTTTTAAAAGCAGTAAAAGCACCAAATATAAAACAAAACTTCCCACTTCAGAACAGGGAGGGGAAAAAAATTAAGAAGGGATCATTATAATGCACCTGTTTAACTCAAAAGTGTATATTAGCAGTGAGCAAATGAACTTAGTTGCAAAGGAAAATACAAATGTCTGTGTAAAAATTTCCCAGATGTAATGTCTTAAAATAGGTCAAATGTTTAAATACTTTTTATTCAGAAATAATTCACTATAAAGTTTTTTTCTATTATACTTTTCCTCATGAGAAAACCTTATCTATTTTCAGAATATATCTGCCAATATAAAAGATTAGTGAATAATGATAACTCCCCCAAATAAGTCATTTCAAATTATATCTTAGAAATAGTACACTTTGGAACTTTTGTATACTGCATATGAGCCAGCTTTGTAAGAATAGAGGGCACTTCTGTAAACCATTTTTATCTTGAGGTTCAAGTGTGAGCTGAGTCAACAATTCCCCACAGCTTCCAACATTAATAAGATTTATGTATAAAAGCAGGCAGTCTTCCAAGCAGAACAGTACTCCTATTTGAGGATGGATCTGAACATAGTGACCTAATAAGAGCCATATGCACGTGTCAATCTGGAGAAGAGAAAGCACCCAGTGAATATGGAGAAAACCTCGACTTTCCTGGAAGGGTTTTATACGAACGAGGAAATAACCTTAAGGATTGCTGCATCAGGAAAAAAAGGGATACTAGTTCCTAGCTGCAGGTTTAAAAAAACTTGAAAAAATTAGAATATCCATAAATGAAAAGAAACAAGAAATTAGCTCATAAAATGTTCAAGGATGTTCAAGCTGACCATAGGTCATAGAAACTGGGAAGGACGTGGGCTGGGAGGCTGTGACACCCAACTCTGTCTCTAACTGGATGTTGCTTCTTGAGCTTAGGTTCTATATCCCATCGACATCAACACGTCTAGTATTAAAGTTAGCTTTTTCTCTTGTCTTCATTTCTGCATGTCAACGTTCTAGTTATTAAGCCTTCTTCTATTTGGGCACCAGCAGATGATTTTTCTTTGTGGCGTTTTTCTTTGGCAGAATCCTAATCCAAGCGATTATACCTCACTCCCGGACAATCCAGCACCCTCCTGACTGTCCTTTCTTACCGCAATTCCTCCTAAACCTCTGATTTTTATTTTGTTAATCTCTTGGTCATGCACTTTCACTAGCTCTTCATCCCTTGCCAAATAAAACCAGATTCTTATGCCTGGAGTCCCAGGTTCTACAAAGCTCTGCCCCTCTGTCTGTGCAGACCCTGACTGAATACCAGGTCTCTGTCACACCACCTCACACCCACCCTCCATACCCCTGCAGGACTGCTGTCTCTGCCATTCAATAAATCATCAGCTATTGCTTAGAACATGTAGCGCCCAGCCCAACTTCTTACATGTCCCAGTTCCTCAATAAATAGCTCTTATTTTGATCTCATGTTACCCGCCAGTTCAAAGGTCTACGTAGTGGTGTTGTAAATTTCAGCTCACCCTACAAGTCTGAGGTGGAGGGAAAGTATGGTATTTATTCTGTCTATAATTGTTCTGTTGCTCAAGAGCTCCTACCCGTGGGCTAACAAAAGGGTAGGGAGCGTGCAGAAATTAATTTAAATTCAACCTGTTTAAACTTAAGGGTATCTAATCATGGAAATAGTTCTTTAAGGAAGCCCTTCAGTCCCTTTTGGATAAAAATGCTCAGATTCTCCTTCTCCCCCTAAGATGGCGTGCACGCATGTGAGGGAGTTGGGGGTGGCTTACGCCATCCAGCATATACCATATACCATATGCACACACACGGCTCAAGCCACAGTGGAGAGGAGGACGTGGGATCCTCGGACATGGACGGGACAATGTCGCTCGACCCCTTGTGTACTGCTTGCCCTGCTGGTACCCTAAGGTGAAGTCACTGGTTACAATAGCTTAGGACCAAACAGTACAGCCTCGGGGCAGTGGTGATTCAGGCTCTCCGGGCTCTCACGGACAATGTAGACCCCTCTTTGTTCGCATATGACCCACATTTGTTCCTCGTATATATGCTCCATCTACTTTGCTCCTTCTAGAGCCACCTCACTCCCTCTGGAAAGCTCCTAACCATTCTCAGATGCTTCCATATCTAGCCTGTGCCACAGAGAAACAGTGAGTGGTGTGGGCAAAATCAATCTCAGCCGCTCTTTCTTCTTGACCACATTGTTCAAGCTTCTTGCACCTTGGCTGTACCTCGAGTTGGTAAGGTGCAGCCTATGAAGAAGCATTTTACAGACCTTTCCCCCCCAAAAAAGGACAAATTGAGATACAAGCATAAACACTCTACTCTTCTCCACTTTCTCTTTTTCATCCCATTATTCTCTCAGGGACTTTTCTCATCCGGACCTCATTACTTAAACTTAGGATCCAGAAGAGTGGTTCTCAAAAGGTAGTCACAGACCAGCAGCACCGGCATCAGCTGGGAACTTGTCACAAATGCAGATTCCAGAGCCCCACCCCAAGCCTACGGAATCAGAAACTCTGGCCGTTGGGTCCAACAGTCTTTGTTTTAGTAAGCCTTCCAAATAGTTACGAGAAATGCTAAATTTGAGAACTATTGACCCAGACTGTCAAATCTGGTATATTACATGACAAAAGAGGGAGAAAAATAAAATTAATGAATCCTTTTTCAGACAAAAGCTAGGGTGGCCAACACCTGCTGCAAAATATTTTGTTTGGGTGTCAGAACCTAGATTCTTCTATTTGTATATTTTTTGTTGAGAAAAAAGAGAAGAGGAAAAGATTTATACCTTTGAAGACCAGGGCAAAAGCAAAGAGAGAGAATGGGGGTTGGGGGGAGGGAGAGAGAGCGAGAGAGAGAATGAGAGCAAGAAAAATCATGTTTGAAAGATGAACTTCATTTGACTTGCAATGTGTCACTAGTCATAAGATGAGGACCACACTCTGTCCTCTTCAAAGTCAGGTCCTCCTTTAAAATCAGGCCCTAATCTATATTTCCAAACTTGCTTCTCCTATTTGCATTCTCTTCTTTATTATTCTCTTTAGGATTTCTCTACTCCAGCCTTATAATTTTATTCATATTATCTTTCAAATGTTTCCTGTTTCCAAACATTTGAATATGCCACTTACTCTTAAGATAGTCTCACCATTTTCCTTCCATGTATTTGAATCTTACCCACTCTTCAAGCCTTGCTCATTCTTCTTTTTCCGTGAAACCTGCTTTGGCCATTCCAGAATTATCTCTACCAACAAATCTCTATTGAGTTAAAAGACTCTTTTTATTAAGTATCTGGCGGGGTTTTAAAATTTATTATTATTGCCTAAGAATTATTAAATTTTAAAAGTTTAACATAAAATAACCACTTTATGTTGAAAATTACACTTCAGCAGGAAGAAAAAAACAAAGACAATATTGCTCTTCCCCATTCTGGCAAGAGAAGAAATCAAGAGCCAGCACCTAAAGAAAACATTGTCCAAGAAAAAGAGAAAGACTTGTCCCTCCCTGGAACCAATGAAAATAACAAAAGCACTAAATCCCAAAGTCTTCTGGAAAATAGACAGACAATGAAGAAAGACTACAGGATTAGTAACAAAGAAAATGCCCACAATGACCTGAAGATGTTCATTTCTCCTGAATCGACCGGGAATCACGGGACTGAGGATGGAGACAATGCTATTAGCAAACTACATGACCAAGAAGAATCTGGCAAAGCTCTCATCAGAAATAACATGCACCACATAATGGAGCCAGGGGCTGTGATTGAACTCTTGAGGGAAGAGATCAAAGAGAACAAACTCCGGAATGTTTTAAGCAAAGTTCCAGCAGGTGCCAATTATGCTAAAGCCCCCTCAAAAATTAAGAAGAATCATCACAGAGATTCGCACGCCCAGAATATTCCAGTAAAAAGCAAAAGTACCCACCGTATCCAACACAACATGGACTATCTAAAACAGCTCCCCAAAGTCAAAAAGGTCTCCAGTGATTTTGAAGGCAGTGGTTATCCAGACCTTCAAGGGCGGGAGGACAATGATCTCTCTCCTTTCAGTGGAGATGGTCCACCTTTTAAAGACATTTCTGGTAAAGGAGATGCTATTCGTCCTGACCGAGAAGGTGCAGATATTCAAACAGAGTTTTCCAGCCCGAGTGAAGCTGGGACCATTAATCCTGATGCAAGAGGACCAGGTTATAATGAGATCCCAGAGAAAGAAGGGAATGGTGGAAATACCATTGGAACCAGGGATGAAACAGCCCAAAAGGCAAATGCTGCTGATGTAAGCCTAGTGGAGGGCAGCAACAACATTATAGGTAGCACCAATTTTAAGAAACTCCCTGGAAAAGAAGGAAGCAGAGTGGATGGCGGCAGCCAAAATGCTCATCAAGGGAAAATAGAGTTTCATTACCCTCACGCACCCACAGAAGACAAAAGAAAAGATGGCAGTAGTGATGGAGCTGAAAGTATTAATGAAATTCCGAAAAATGGCAAAGGTAGTAGTAGAAAAGACACAGAACATTCTAATAGGAATCAAGCAACCTCAAATGAAAAACAAAGATTTCCTAGTAAGGGCAAAGGTCAGGGCCAGTTCATTCCTTCTCGTGGTCTTGATAATGAAATTAAAAATGAAATAGGTTCCCATAATGGTCCCAATAATGAAGGGACCATAATAACACACAGCAGGAAAAATTATTATGTGCCCCATAATTCTATGCAGAACAAGGGTGTGTCACAAAGCAAAGGTTCCTGGGGTTACAGAAAGCCCCATTCCAATAGGAGGTTTCGCCCCCCTAAAAAGCATGACAGTAGTGAATCATCTGACAGTGGCAGTTCCAGTGAGAGCGATGGTGACTAGAAATTCCCAGCAGGATAAAGATTTGAATACTTAGTCAACTGTGACTTAACAGTATAAAGGGGAGCGACCTGATAGATCAGATGGACAGAGCCAGGAATTGAATAAGCCAAGAAACCCATCCTCCTGGGGAGAACTGTTGCTATTTTAACGGTCACAGTATGAAATCCTATTCAAAGTTATGATGCTTTTTTAAGGAAAAAAAATCATTAAGGATTCATGGAATAGGTAACATTTGAATAGATATCATTTAAAAATAGGTTGTGAGTGTCACAAAACCCTTCCTTTGTTGTTTGCTCTGTAGATGTGAAAAACAATCTCTCTCATACAATAATCTGTAATTAAATGATCTATAAGGAAGTCTGTTGTCTGTGGTGCTTCATTTCAGACGCAACAAGAATAGTTCTGCCTCTGGCAAAGGCAGTGCTATGAAATTAATCCACTGGGTAAAGCTTGAGAGCCTCCCTACATCCCACTCTGCTCAAGCCAGTAGTTCCTTTTGCTTCTGCTCTAATAAAGATATCCTGCTTCATGTCCTTCTATGCTCTTTCCTCTGTTGCACGTTTATAACTTCTAGTAAAGCAAATTTTATTTCCTGGAGCAACTCTCCAGGTTATCACTTTTCTCAGTTCTACCTCCTTCTAGACAAAGAGGTGAATGGGGTGGAGGGAGGGCAACAGGGAGAATTTGAGAAGGAGAAGCACAAATGCAAAACCAAGACAAAAACTTACTTCGGCAGATATTACTCATTGGCTGATTCCAAATCATCTCAGCCCTATTTCTTTTTTCTGACTTTTAGCGTAGATGCTTTTCCAGCTAATAGCCTTGTGACACCATTCTGGAAATTAACCCTAAGTCTCCTGGTCAGAAAGAGGAGCGGAGTTCTGGAAGGCTTTTTGTCTTCTTGGTAAGAGAGTGTATACAGTTAGTACCACCCGTCCTTTTTTTCTTACCCTATTCTTCTTTGCTTAACATCAACATGATGCCTGGAGGTGCAGCAGCCATTTTGTGACCATGAAGGAAGGGCGTGAGATAATATGAAAAAATATATATATGTGTGTGTGTGTGTGTGTATATACACACACACACACACACACACACACACACACACACACATATATATATTTGTTCCCAGTTCCTGGCACAGAACTCCTAAAACCCTTGTAAGTTCCTAAGTGATAAAAACACTAGGAGTACCTTTTGTTCTAATATTTGGTCTTTGACCCCAGTTCCTGACACAGAGTTCCTAAATCCCTTTGGATTTCCTGGGTGATAGCAGTTTCTTTTGTTCTAATGAGGTGACTCTGAATGGGCACCAGAAAGACCCAGCCATGATTAGAAGCTTGAAATTTTCAACCCTACCCCCTATTCTGCAGAGAGGGCAGAGGGGCTGGAAATGGAGTTTATAGTTGATTATGCCTATGTGATGAAACTTCCATAAAAATCCCCAAAATGTGGAGTTCAGAAAGCGTCCAGGTTGTGTGAACACATCATAGGAGAATAGCTCACCCAGAGGGGCATGAAAGCTCTGCATCCCTTCCCACAGAACTTGCCTTACACATCTCTTCCATCTAGATGTTCATCTGTATCTTTTATCATATCACTTTACAATAAACTGGTAAACAGTAATAAACTGTTTTCCTCAGTTCTGTGAGCCACTCTAGCAAATTAATGGAACCCAAGGAGGGGGTATTGGGAACCTCCAATCAACAGGCAATAGGTTGGAAGCACAAGTGACAACATGGACTTGCCATTGGCATCTGAAGTGGGGGAGGGAGGCAGTCTTGTAGGACTGAGCCCCTAATCTGTGGGATCGGACACTATCTCTGGGTAGATAGTGTCAGAACTGAGTTAAATTTGGGGACACCCAGCTAGGGTCACAGACATACTTGGTGTGGGGAAAAAGACCCCACACATCTGGTGTCAGAAGTGTGAATGTGATAGCAGTGTGAGAGTAAAAGAGATAGGAGGAGTGTAGGTTTTCTAACACAAAAGGACAGAAGAATCACAGAGATGTCTCTCAACCAGCCCCATCAGCTTCTTTCCTTCAACAATTCTCGATTTGTTAAGCAACTGTTCTTTTGGTGGTTATTGATAGCTGAGTTGAATTCCTAATGAATACACCTCTCCATTTTTGACATTCTTCTCAAGGAGAAGGGCTAAGAGAAGAAGAAAGAGAGAGAGATAGGGAATACAGTAATCAAGGTGCATATTATTTCTCTTGTCTCTTTGAGACGAAAGTTCCCGAATAGAAATCATGACTGGCACTTTCTGTACAGCACCTTAATTACCGAGTTGAATAATCTATATAACACAAACGAATACAAGTCAATGTCAATACAACATTACGGTGCTTTCAAAAAATCTAAACTCCCACATTGGGTAGATAGAAGGTACATTTTTTTTTTTTTTTTTTTTTACTAAATAAAAGCTGTAGTGTAAGCTATGGAATAAATCAGTTACACTCAAATCATAATGGCTAACATGTGCCATGCTCTGTTAAATCCTCTAATCTGCACAGCCACCCTATTACACAAGTAGTATTATTATCCCCATTTACAGATGAGAAAACTGAGGCATAGAACTGTTAGAAAATGATCCAACTAGTAAGCTAGGATTTGTATCCAGGCAGTCAAGCTCCAGTGTCTCTGCTCTTAAACACTCACTGTACTACCATATGTATGTCACACAGACAGATAGACATAATACATAATATACATTATATATATGAATGTATGTATATATAGACATACACATGGAGAGTGTATGTATATATTTATGCACATATATGAATATCTAAGCATATATATGTATGTGTATATATATATATATATATATATATATATATATATATATATACACATACATATATATCTCTAAAGAGAGAGAGAACCTGAAAGAAATGCTTCTTAGAACCTGCACACAAGGAATACATTTTCCCCCTCAGTTCTTCTCCATCTTCTGGGTATAACAGAAACCAGTATCAATAGAAAGACTTAACATATCACCTAATAAATTAGTCACAATCAGAATTCCCGAATAAACTATCCTTAGTACAGGTACTTTGCTTTTTTCTAATAAAAGACAGTTTTGGTGCACACACACACACGCACACATACAACTGAAGGCAATTAATGAAGTGAAGAAAACTATATTAGCATTTAAATTGCAGATTAATGAATTGAAATCAACCTGCTAGTTATATCTAGATTGTATCAGACCTTTACATGTGAATGGTCTGATCACATGAAACACACTTGCTGTTGTAAAGACAAAAAAATGAGCTGATAGAGAAAAACTAATGTTTTCTTTGGGTGATTATAGGTGGGACCTTCCAAAGATTGTCTGTCCTAGTCTGCTACCTAGTGTGGAAACTGTACATTTCAATTCTCTGGTCAGATTTTGTTTCCTCCTTCCAAGCCTCAGTGTTCATGCATATTTATTCAAAACACTGACAACGTTTGATTTGCTTCATCCATTTAAGGGAAACTCTAAATGTTTCAATATCCATGATACATTGCTAAGGGATGATGCAGACATGGAGGGGTGAGTCCCAAACAGAAGGACCAGAGATCCGGAAGCACAGCCTGCAGTCAGATAGTGGGTCTGTGCTTCATCCAAACCCAGGTTTCAGCCACCAAGCTTCACCAGCTTCACTTTTATTTATTTATTTATTTTTAAGTAAACATAGATTTCCAAAATAGGGCAGAAAATTTCAGCCTCACTAAGCTGCCTTGCATGCAATTACTGAAATGGGCACAGTCTGCCACCTTGTGCCCAAAAAGAAAAGATCACACCAGGCTATGGAATTTATTTCTGCATCTGCTACTCTCTCCAACCTCACTGTTTTAGATTTCTCAGCTTGTAAATATCTACCTTGATATTGTAGCCCTAATTAAACTGTTCTTGGCAACTCCAGCCAGTCAAGATACCTGATCCTGTTCGATATAACATTCAGGTCAGTTGAAGAACATTTACTGAATGATCACATTTTACAAAACTACATGGGGATCAGAAGAAAAGAGATGTTCCTGGCTCTTATTAAGACTGTAATTTAGTCAAGAAGAAAGGGATAGAAAAGATACAAGGCAGACTGTGGTAAGTTCAATAATAGAAACATAAAGTGATTATAGGAGTTCTGAGGAAAGAGATGAACTCTAGCTGAAGGAAAGAGCAAAGATTAGTAAAATCCATTTTCCTTGAGGTATTACACATGCAGAAGGGCTGCTGACAGTAAGCTCTAACGGGCAAATGAGGGCTTGATAGTCGATGACTTTAAATTATACTATATATATTTTAGAGCTTAAGAAAGACGGGGTAGGGGGAGTTGGAAGGCAGAAGACTGGATGTAGGGACAACCAAAGGGCAACTGCTATAATCCATAAGAAACAACCTTGTCTCCTCACTCAGTCTTTTTTTTTTAATAAATTTATTTACTTATTTTTATTTATTTATTTTTGGCTGTGTTGGGTCCTCGTTGCTGCACACGGGCTTTTTCTAGTTGCAGCAAGCGGGGGCTACTCTTCATTGCAGTGTGTGGGCTTCTCATCGCAAGGGCTTCTCTTGTTGCAGAGCACAGGCTCTAGGCTCACAAGCTTCAGTACTTGTGGCACGCGAGCTCAGTAGTTGCGGATGGCTGGCTCTAGAGTGCAGGCTCAGTAGTTGTGGGGCACGGGCTTAGTTGCTCCACAGCATGTAGGATCTTCCCAGACCAGGGCTCGAACCCATGTCCCCTGAATTGGCAGACAGATTCTTAATCACTGTGCCACCAGGGAAGTCCCTCTCACTCAGTCTTATTAGGACCTATTTTCAACCAAGTAGACACTCAAGATGCATTAGTTTTTAAGACACTATGAAGCCTGCGTTTCAAAAACAACTTCAGGGGGAGCTTCAAGATGGCAGAGGAGTAAGATGTGGAGATCACCTTCCTCCCCAAAAATACATCAGAAATACATCTACATGTGGAACAACTCCTACAGAACACCTACTGAACGCTGGCAGAAGACCTCAGACCTCCCGAAAGGCAAGAAACTCCCCACGTACCCGGGTAGGGCAAAAGAAAAAAGAAAAAGCAGACACAAAAGAATAGGGACGGGACCTGCACCAGTGGGAGGGAGCCGTGAAGGAGGAAAGGTTTCCACACACTAGGAGCCCATTTGCGGGCGGAGACTGCGGGTGGCGGAGGGGGGAGCTTCGGAGCCACGGAGGAGAGCGCGGCCACAGGGGTGTGGAGGGCAAAGCGGAGAGGTTCCCGCACGGAGGATCGGCGCCGAGCAGCACTCAGCAGCCCGAGAGGCTTGTCTGCTCACCCGCTGGGGCAGGCGGGGCTGGGAGCCGACGCTCCGGCTCCGGTCGGATCGCAGGGAGAGGACTGGGGTTGGCGGCGTGAACACAGCCTGAAGGGGCTAGTGCGCCACGGCGAGCCGGGAGGGGGTCCGGGAAAAGTCTGCAGCTGCCGAAGAGGCAAGAGACTTTTTCTTACCTCTTTGTTTCCTGGTGCGTGAGGAGAGGGGATTCAGAGCGCCGCCTAAACGAGCTCCAGAGACGGGCACGAGCCGCGGCCATCAGCGTGGACCCCAGAGACGGGCATGAGACGCTAAGGCTGCTGCTGCCGCCACTGAGAAGCCTGTGTGCGAGCACAGGTCACTCTCCACACCGCCCCTCCTGGGAGCCGGTGCAGACTGCCACTGCCAGGGTTCCGTGATCCGGGGACAACTTCCCCGGGAGAACACACAGCGCGCCTCGGGCTGCTGCAACGTCACGACGCCTCTGACGCCACAGGCTCGCCCCGCCTCCTCCGTACCCCTCCCTCCCTCCCCCCGCCTGAGTGAGCCAGAGCCCCCGAAGCAGCTGCTCCTTTAACCCCGTCCTGTCTGAGTGAAGAACAGACGCCCTCAGGCGACCTACACGCAGAGGCGGGTCCAAATCCAAAGCTGAACCCCGGGAGCTGTGCGAACAAAGAAGAGAAAGGGAAATCTCTCCCAGCAGCCTCAGGAGCAGCGGATTAAATCTCCACAGTCAACGTGATGTACCCTGCATCTGTGGAATACCTGAATAGACAACAAATCATCCCAAATTCAGGAAGTGGACATTGGGAACAACGATATATATTTTTTTTTCCCTTTTTCTCTTTTTCTGAGTGTGTATGTGTATGCTTCTGTGTGTGATTTTGTCTGTATAGCTTTACTTTAGCATTTGTCCTAGGGTTCTGTCTTTCCTTTTTTTTTTTTTTTTTTTACTATAGTTTTTAGTGCTTGTTATTGGTGGATTTGTTTTTTGGTTTGGTTGCTCTCTTCTTTCTTTCTTTCTTTCTTTTTTTTTAATAACTTGAAAAAGAATTTTTAATAATTATTTCTTATTTTAATAACTTTTTTATTTTATTTTATTTTATTTTATCTTCTACTTTCTTTCTTTTATTTCTCCCTTTTATTCTGAGCCGTGTGGATGACAGGCTCTTGGTGCTCCAGCCAGGTGTCAGGGCTGTGCCTCTGAGGTGGGAGAGCCAACTTCAGGACACTGGTCCACCAGAGACCTCCCAGCTCCACGTAATACCAAATGGCAAAAATCTCCCAGAGATCTCCATCTCAACCCCAAGACCCAGCTCCACTCAACAACCAGCAAGGTACAGTGCTGGA
Source organism: Balaenoptera acutorostrata (assembly GCF_949987535.1). Taxonomy (NCBI): domain Eukaryota; kingdom Metazoa; phylum Chordata; class Mammalia; order Artiodactyla; family Balaenopteridae; genus Balaenoptera; species Balaenoptera acutorostrata. Next base: position 8,931,070 of record NC_080068.1, read on the forward strand.
CATCCTATGCCAAACAACTAGCAAGACAGGAATACAACCACACCCATTAGCAGAGAGGCTGCCTAAAATCATAATAAGGCCACAGACACCCCAAAACACACCACCAGACGTGGACCTGCCCACCAGAAAGACAAGATACAGCCTCATCCACCAGAACACAGGCACTAGTCCCCTCCACCAGGAAGCCTACACAAAACACTAAACCAACCTTAGCCACTGGGGACAGACACCAAAAACAATGGGAACTACGAACCTGCAGCCTGCGAAAAGGAGAGCCCAAACACAGTAAGCTAAGCAAAATGAGAAGACAGAGAAACACACATCAGATGAAGGAGCAAGGTAAAAACCCAACAGACATAACAAATGAAGAGGAAATAGGCAGTGTACCTGAAAAAGAATTCAGAATAATGATAGTAAAGATGATCTAAAATCTTGGAAATAGAACGGAGAAAATACAGAAACATTTAACAAGGACCTAGAAGAACTAAAGAGCAAACAAACAGTGATGAACAACACAATAAATGAAATAAAAAATTCTCTAGAAGGGATCAATAGCAGAATAACTGAGGCAGAAGAACGGATAAGTGACCTGGAAGATAAAATAGTGGAAATAACTACTGCAGAGCAGAATAAAGAAAAAAGAATGAAAAGAAATGAGGACAGTCTCAGAGACCTCTGGGACAACATTAAAAACACCAACATTCGAATTATAGGGGTCCCAGAAGAAAAAGAGAAAAAGAAAGGCACTGAGAAAATAACTGAAGAGATTATAGTTGAAAACTTCCCTAATATGGGAAAGGAAATAGTTAATCAAGTCCAGGAAGCACAGGGAGTCCCATACAGGATAAATCCAAGGAGAAACACACCAACACATAGTAATCAAACTATCAAAAATTAAATACAAAGAAAAAATATTAAAAGCAGCAAGGGAAAAGCAACAAATAACCCACAAGGGAACTCCCATAAGGTTAACAGCTGATCTTTCAGCAGAAACTCTGGAAGCCAGAAGGTAGTGCCAGGACATATTTAAAGTGATGAAGAGGAAAAAGCTACAGCCAAGATTACTCTACCAAGCAAGGATCTCATTCAGATTTGACGGAGAAATTAAAAACCTTACAGACAAGCAAAAGCTAAGAGAATTCAGCACCACCAAACCAGCTTTACAACAAATGCTAAAGGAACTTCTCTATGCAGAAAACACAAGAGGAGGAAAAGACCTACAATAACAAACCCAAAACAATTAAGAAAATGGTAATAGGGACATACATATCGATAATTACCTTAAATGTAAATGGATTAAATGTTCCAACCAAAAGACATAGACTAGCTGAATGGATACAAAAACAAGACCCGTATATAGGCTGTCTACCAGAGACCCACTTCAGACCTAGGGACAGATACAGACTGAAAGTGAGGGGGTGGAAAAAGATATTCCATGCAAATGGAAATCAAAAGAAAGCTGAAGTAGCAATTCTCATAACGGACAAAATAGACTTTAAAACAAAGACTATTACAAGAGACAAAGAAGGACACTACATAATGATCAAGGGATCAATCCAAGAAGATGATATAACAATTGTAAATATTTATGCACCCAACATAGGAGCACCTCAACACATAAGGCAAATACTAACAGCCATAAAAGGGGAAATTGACAGCAACACAATCATAGTAGGGGACTTTAACACCTCACTTTCACCAATGGACAGATCATCCAAAATGAAAATAAATAAGGAAACACAAGCTTTAAATGACACATTGGACAAGATGGACTTAATTGATATTTTTAGGACATTCCATCCAAAAACAGCAGAATACACTTTCTTCTCAAGTGCTCATGGAACATTCTCCAGGATAGATCATATCTTGGGTCACAAATCAAGCCTTGGTAATTTTAAGAAAATTGAAATCGTATCAAGTATCTTCTCCAACCACAATGCTATGAGACTAGATATCAACTACAGGGAAAATTCTGTAAAAATACAAACACATGGAAGCTAAACAATATACTACTTAATAACCAAGAGATCACTGAAGAAATCAAAGAGGAAATCAAAAAATACCTAGAAACAAATGACAATGAAAACATGATGACCCAAAACCTATGGGATGGAGCAAAAGCAGTTCTAAGAGGGAAGTTTATAGTAATACAATCCTACCTTAACAAGAAACATCTCAAATAAACAACCTAACCTTACACCTAAAGCAATTAGAGAAAGAAGGACAAAAAAACCGCAAAGTTAGCAGAGGGAAAGAAAGCATAAAGATCAGATGAGAAATAAATGAAAAAGAAATAGAGAAAATGATAGCAAAGATCAATAAAACTAAAAGCTGGTTCTTTGAGAAGATAAACAAAATTGATAAACCATTAGCCAGACTGATCAAGAAAAAAAGGGAGAAGACTCAAATCAATAGAATCAGAAATGAAAAAGAAGTAACAACTGACACTGAAGAAATACAAAGGATCATGAGAGATTACTACCAGCAACTATATGCCAATAAAATGGACAACCTGGAAGAAATGGAAAAATTCTTAGAAATGCACAACCTTCTGAGACCAAACCAGGAAGAAATAGAAAATATGAACAGACCAATCACAAGCACTGAAATGGAAACTGTGATTAAAAATCTTCCAACAAACAAAAGCCCAGGACCAGATGGCTTCACAGGCGAATTCTATCAAACATTTAGAGAAGAGCTAACACCTATCCTTCTCAAACTCTTCCAAAATATAGCAGAGGGAGGAACACTCCCAAACTCATTCTACGAGGCCACCATCACCCTGATACCAAAACCAGACAAAGATGTCACAAAGAAAGAAAACTACAGGCCAATATCACTGATGAACATAGATGCAAAAATCCTCAACAAAATGCTAGCAAACAGAATCCAACAGCACATTAAAAGGATCATACACCATGATCAAGTGGGGTTTATCCCAGGAATGCAAGGATTCTTCAATATATGCAAATCAATCAATGTGATACACCATATTAACAAATTGAAGAATAAAAACCATATGATCATCTCAATAGATGCAGAAAAAGCTCTCAACAAAATTCAACACCCATTTATGATAAAAAATCCTCCAGAAAGTAGGCATAGAGGGAAATTACCTCAACATAATAAAGGCCATATATGACAAACTCACAGCCAACATCGTCCTCAATGGTGAAAAGCTTAAACCATTTCCACTATGATCACGAACAAGACAAGGTTGCCCACTCTCACCACTATTATTCAACATAGTTTGGGAAGTTTTAGCCACAGCGATCAGAGAAGAAAAAGAAAGAAAAGGAATCCAAATCGGAAAAGAAGAAGTAAAGCTGTCACTGTTTGCAGATGACATGATACTATATATAGAGAATCCTAAAGATGTTACCAGAAAACTCGTAGAGCTAATCAATGAATTTGGTAAAGTAGCAGGATACAAAATTAATGCACAGAAAATCTTGCATTCCTATACACTAATGATGAAAAATCTCAAAGTGAAATTAAGAAAACACTCCCGTTTACCACTGCAACAAAAAGAATAAAATACCTAGGAATAAACCTACCTAAGGAGACAAAAGACCTGTATGCAGAAAATTATAAGACATTGATGAAAGAAATTAAACATGATACAAACAGATGGAGAGATATACCATGTTCTTGGATTGGAAGAATCAACATTGTGAAAATGACTGTACTACCCAAAGCAATGTACTACCCAAAGCAATTTAATGCAATCCCTATCAAACTACCACTGGCATTTTTCACAGAACTAGAATAAAAAATTTCACAATTTGTATGGAAACACAAAAGACCCCGAATAGCCAAAGCAATCTTGAGAAAGAAAAATGGAGCAGGGGGAATCAGGCTCCCTGACTTCAGACTTTACTACAAAGCTACAGTAATCAAGACAGTATTGTACTGGCATAAAAACAGAAATATAGATCAATGGAACAGGATAGAAAGCCCACAGATAAACCCACGCACATATGGTCACCCTTTCTTTGATAAAGGAGGCAAGAGTATACAATGGAGAAAAGACAGCCTCTTCAGTAAGTGGTGCTGGGAAAACTGGACAGCTACATGTAAAAGAATGAAATTAGAACACTTCCTAACACCATACACAAAAATAAACTCAAAATGGATTAAAGACCTAAATGTAAGGCCAGACACTATCAAACTGTTAGAGGAGAACATAGGCAGAACACTCTATGACATAAATCAGAGAAAGATCCTTTTTGACCCACCCCCTAGAGAAATGGAAATGGAAATAAAAACAAAAATAAACAAATGGGACCTAATGAAACTTAAAAGTTTTGCATAGCAAAGGAAAACATAAATAAGACGAAAAGACAACCCTCAGAAAATATTCTGAGGAGAAAATATTCGCAAATGAAGCAACTGACAAAGGATTAATCTCCAAAATATACAAGCAGCCCATGCAGCTCAGTATCAAAAAAACAAGCAACCCAATCCAAAAATGGTTGGAAGACATTTCTCCAAAGAAGATATACAGATTGCCAAGAAACACATGAAAAGAGGTTGAACATCACTAATCATTAGAGAAATGCAAATCAAAACTACAATGAGGTATCACCTCACACCTGTCAGAATGGCCATCATCAAAAAATCTACAAACAGTAAATGCTGGAGAGGGTGTGGAGAAAAGGGAATCCTCTTGCACTGTTGGTGGGAATGTAAATTGATACAGCCACTACGGAGAACAGTATGGAGGTTACTTAAAAAACTAAAAATAGAACTACCATATGACCCTGCAATCCCACTACTGGGCATATACCCTGAGAAAACCATAATTCAAAAAGAGTCTGTACCACAATGTTCATTGCAGCACTATTTACAATAGCCAGGACATGGAAGCAATGTAAGTGTCCATTGACAGATGAACGGATAAAGAAGATGTGGCACATATATACAATGGAATATTACTCAGCCATAAAAAGGAATGAAATGGAGGTATTTGTAGTGAGGTGGATGGAGTTAGAGTCTGTCATACAGAGTGAAGTAAGTCAGAAAGAGAAAAACAAATACCATATGCTAACACTTATACATGGAATCTAAAAAAAAAAAGTGGTTCTGATGAACCTTGGGACAGGACTGGAATAAAGACACAGATGTAGGGAATGGACTTGAGGACATGGGGAGGGGGAAGGGTAGGCTGGGACGAAGTGAGAGTAGCATTGACATATATACACTACCAAATGTAAAAGAGATAGCTAGTGGGAAGCAGCTGCATAGCACAGGGAGATCAGCTTGGTGCCTTGCAACCACCTAGAGGGGTGGGATAGGGAGGGTGGGAGGGAGGGAGATGCAAGAGGGAGGAGATATGGGGATATATGTATACATATAGCTTACTCACTTTGTTATACAGCAGAAACTAACACAACACTGTGAAGCAATTATACTCCAATAAAGATGTTAAAAAAAACAAAAACAATAACAAAACAAAACAAAAGAAACTATATAATCCCTGGGACTTCTCTGGCAGTCCAGTGTTTAAGACTTCGCCTCCCAATGCAGGGGGTGCGGATTCCATCCCTGGTAAGGGAGCTAAGATCCCACATGCCTCGCAGTCAGAAAACCAAAACATAAAACAGAAGCAGTATTGTTACAAATTCAATAAAGACTTTAAAAAATGGTCCACATCCAAAAAAACCGAAAACAACTATGTAATCCCTGTAACACCATGTGTTGGAGAGTCAGAGTAAAGGCTCGTTTCCACTGGCTGCAGGGAGGCTTGGGGGTCCGAGGAGGCTTTCACATTCATATTCTCCATCTTCATGGATCCCTCCAATCTCCCACCCCTTGTTATAAAACACGTGAGCCCAACTGAGGGACCTCCCCTGTAAGGGGCTGGTTCCTTTCACCAACCTAACACTGGACAGGGCACAAAGGCGACTTTGTAGGAGAACACTGCAGACTCATGGATTATTGCTCGCAAATTCTACCAGCTGAAAATTCAAATAACAAGGGACAATCTCCCAGAACCCAAGCCTTTAGGAAACATAAAACAGCAAACACATCTCAAATCAGCCCTTTACGACCCTTTGCACTTTTGACTTTTGCTCCTTCGGTTCCTTCTTTGTTTCCTTGTCACGCTTTCTGTTCTGTCTTTTACAGAGACATATGCTGTGGTCATATCCTGCTAGAACGACTGATTTGTACGTGACCTGATGGCTCACCACAGCCTGAGAGCCACCAGATTACTTTCCACATTGGGGTGAATTGGGGAAGCCCCACCCACAAACTGGGAAAAATGTTCCGTTTTGCAAGAGCCTGTCTAAAGGTCTGTGTTTGAAAGACATCTTGTAAACTCACTTTAAATCATATTTTCATCATTTTTTGATAGAGACAAGCCACAAGGCACAGTATCTCTTCATCATAAACTGAAAGCATCCCCACAGGGCCAGGTTAACACAGAGGAAGATCTGGACTGTCCACAAACCTAGAGGAGAACTAGGAGACTGATTTGAGGGTCACTGGAAAGATACCAGCTAGTGATTTCAAACTTTGATTTGCATTAAAATCACTTGAGGAACCCGTTAAAAATGAAAATCCCTGGACCCCGTTCATGGCCTTGTATCACAACTATTACTCCCTCTACTCACTAATGCAGTGTTTCTGAGATCAGTTCCAGACCACCTACATCAGAATCACTTCTTTCCTAGAAATAACAGCTTGCTTTCTGCACATAATACATCTGGGGTGTCAGCATACAGAGAAATTCCTCATTCTTTTTAAGTGGCTGTATAGAATTTCAATGTTTGGATTTACTGTTATTTTTTAGCCAAACTTTATTGATGAACACTGAAGGAGTTTTTTGTTAATCATTATTAAAACCAGTGTTATAATAAACATCTTTGATTGTGTATCTTTGTATTTAGTAGTAGGGTAAACTCTAGCCATGCTAAGCCTATCTTAAGTTTCAGGTACAAAGGTGCAACACCAAGCTGCATGTTGCTGAAACCAAGTTGTTACAGCAAGTAGGTAAATACTGCACTTTAAATAAATTTGGCTCTGTGACACTTCATCCCACACACAGTATGTCCCCAGGGCAGTTAATTCCTAACACTGGTGGTAGACTAGGTCCAGTAGAGTCATCTGAAGATCTTTAAAATAGAGCAGAACCTCTAGAGCCCCACCTCAAAGATTCTGATTTCGGCTTCAGGTAGGTCCTGGAAATCAAAAGTTTAGGAAAACTTCCAGGTGATACTAATGCACAGCCAGGTTTGAAATCACTGCCACGGGACCCATGTTCAAGAGCTAAAATTGAAAAGCAGAAAACAGTCACTAGGTGGCAACCTCAATCACTTTTTTATTTTTTACACAAAATTAAGCAGAGCACTTGAGTCTTTTTCCTTCTCATTCATGATTAAATTCGGAGACAATATTTCCATATAGGAAATTAATTTTTTTTAATACACAAGCAGGTGCCTCTCTTTTATAATGCCCATATCCCATTACTTTTGAACTCCATAATCAAAAACAAGGGCTCTTTTGTTTGAATAATAGTCCCCCTAGAAACTAACTCCAGCTTTTTTTGGCACACATTTCTCCTGTAAAACCCTGAATTTCCTGTTTCCTAAGATAATAGCTGGAATTTATCTTAACTGGAAATACCTCTTTTCTTTCTCACTGTCTGAATCTCATTAAAGCTGAAGACCAGCTGTGCTCAGTTCGGTGAGGATAAACCCCCATGACATGAATGCTCCGCCATTCTTTTTCTAACTTGGCCTAAAGATGTACTTAGATTCTTGGAAGGAAGCTTAGAGGTCATCTAGTCCAATGCTCACCTAAAGCAGATCACTTTCCTTCATCCCTAACAGCTGGTCATTTTGCCACTGCTTAAATACTTACATTGACAGGGAACATACTACCTTGCACTTCTGGTTCTAGACAGAATAATTCATTTTTTTCTACCTGACATCTTTCAAATTAAACCTTTTTCAATGACCTTTCGTGTGACCTGTCACCATGCTGGTCACCTTCAATTAGTTGGGCACCATGTCCACAAATCACCTACACCTCTCAGCACACAGTGTGGCAGTTACCTCCCGTATTCTGGCTACTAACTCCTGTTAATATGGTCTAGGATTGTGTTAGATTCCTTGGCACCTACAAAATGCCTCTGCCAGTGCTTGGCCCCATTTACAGGCTGAATTAATATCGGTTTCCTTTGCTTCTTATTTAATTTCTAATTATATAAGTGCTACCCTCCTTCTGTTTTTGTTTGCTTGTTGCTTACTCCATAAGAACCAATATTAGACCAGCTCTGCCCTTTATACCATATTATATAATTTATTTTCAGAAACAAAATTCCTAATGTAATATTTTATAATACAATTTTATCAAGGTTTTCTGGACCTTGATTTTATGATCCTAGGTATTAACTATCACTCCCAGTTTTTTGAGATGCAAATATATCATTACCTTTAGGCATTCATCTCAGATATCTATAAGAATTTTGAACAGGGTGGAGGCTAGGACAGTGCCCTGTTGCATGATGATGTTGGCTCCCCTGTGCTTTTCAGCATTTCCTAGTCTATAAGATCAGTAATACTATTAAAATCAGAATAGTACAAACAAAACTACACAAAAATGTGATAATGTAGATTTTAAAAAAAATAATATTCCCTCTCACCACTCCTTTCATACATCATACTGGAAGTCCTTACTAATGCCATAAGGCAACAAAGTGGGGGAAAGGTATACATATTGGGAAGGAAGACATAAAACTGTTTTTGTTCACAGGTGACATGATTATCTGTACAGAAAACCCAAAAGAATCAACAAAAAAAAAACCCTGGAACTAATAAGTGATGATAGCAAGGTTGCAGGATTCAAGTTAATATACAAAAATTAATCACTTTCCTGTATACCAACAATGAACAAGTGGAATCTGGAATTTAATACCATTTAGTACACCCTAAAATTAAACATTTAGTATAAATCTAACAATATATGTACAAGATCTGCATGAGAAAAACTCTAAAAACTCTGATGAAAGAAATCAAAAAGGAAGTAAATATAAGGAGAAATATCCCATGTTCATGGAAAGGAAGACTCAATATTGTCAAGATGCCAGTTCTTCCCAACTTGATCTATAGATTCAATGCAATCTCAATCAAAATCATACCGTTATTTTATGAATATTGACAAACTGATCCAAAAGTTTACATGGAGAGGCAAAAGACCCAGAATAGTGAACACAGTATTGAAGAAGGACAAAGTTGGAGGACTGACCACCACCTGACTTCAAGACTTATTAAAAGCTACAGTAGTCAAGACAATGTGGTATTGGCAAAAGACTAGACAAACAGATCAATGGAACAGAATAGAGCACCCAGAAATAGACCCACATAAATAGTCAACTGATCTTTGACAAGGGAACAAAAACAAAACAGTGTAGCAAAGATAGTCTCTTCAACAAATGGTGCTGGAAAACAGAACATCCACATGCCAAAAAATTGAATCTAGACCTAGACTTTACACCCTTCACAAAAATTAACTCAAAATGGATCATAGACCTAAATATAAAATGCAAAACTATAAAACTCCTAGAAGATCACATAGGAGAAAACCTAGATGACCTTGGGTATGGCGATGACTTTTTAGATACAACATCAAAGACACAATCCACGAAAGAAATAATTGATAAGCTAGACCATTAAAATTAAAAACTTCTGGTATGTGAAAGACAATGTCAAGAGAATTAGAAGACAAGCCACAGACTGAGAGAAAATATTTGCAAAAGACACATCTGATAAAGGACTGTTATCCAAAATATACAAAAAACTCTTAAAATTCAACATAAGAAAACAAATGACCTAATTAAAAAATGGATCAAAGACCTTAACAGACGTGCAACCAAAGAAGACATACAAATGGCAAATAAGCATATGAAAAGATGCTCCACACCATATGTCATCAGGAAATGCAAATTAAAACAACGAGATACCAGTACACATCTATTAGAATGGCCAAAATCCAGAACACTGACAACATCAACCCAGCCAGGATGTGGAGCAACAGGAACTCTTATATACTGCTGATGGGAATGCAATGTGGTACAGCCACTTCGGAAGACAGTTCGGCAAGATCTTACAAAACTAAACAGACTCTTATCATATGATCCAGCAATCACTCCCCTTGAAATTTACCCAAAGAAGTTGAAAACACGTCCACACAAAAACCTGCACATGGATGTTTATAGCAGTTTTATTTATAATTGCCAAAACTGGGAAGCAACCAAGATGTCCTTCAGTAAGTGACTGGATAAATACAAGGTGATACAACCAGACAGTGGAATATTATTCAGCACTAAAAAGAAATGAGCTATCCAGCCATAAAAAAGATATGAAGGAAACTTAAGTTCATATTACTAAGTGAAAGAAGTCAACCTGCAAAGGTTATGTACTGTATGACCCCAACTATATGACATTCTAGGAAAGGCAAAACTATGGAAACAATAAGGTCAGTTGGGGAGGGGGGCATGAATAGGCAGAGCAAAGAGGATTTTTAGGGTGGTTTAAATATTTTGTATGATGTTATAATTATGGATACAAGTCATTACACATTTGTCCAAACCCATAGAATGTACAACACCAAGGGTGAAACCTAAGGTAAACTATGGACTTTGAGTAATGGGTCAATGTAAGTTGATCCCTGGTAACAAATGTACAGTCTAGTGAGTGATGTTGATAATGGGGGATATTATGCTTGGGCGGGAGAGGGAGTATATGGGAAATCTTGGTACTTTCCTCTCAATTTTTTTGTGAACCTAAAACTGCTCTTTTAAAAAGATTTTTAAAATAACAATAATAGATGACTTTTACTTCAGTGAAGATGGATTAGAGGTACTTTTCCCTATTCCTCCTGCTGAGTACAACTAATATATATGGACATACGTTACATATATAATGGGCATATATGTAAAACAAACCAGTGAAAACGCTGAAAGGTGGAGAGAATTAGGCAGACTGGCCAGGGACCCTGGGACCCAAGGAATGACAAGGTGTTAAATTCCCTGGGTTTTCTTTTTGCCTCCTATATCTCAGACTTGGAGCTGAAGATATTGGCAACTCAGAAATGCTAACCGGAGTAGACAAAAAAAAGCCTACCCTCTCTGGTCAAAGGAACAGGAATGGGGTCGGGGGCCTCTAGGAGGTGGTTAAGCATGAGGGCCCAGTCCTCAAGAATGGAATTTAGTGCCTTATAAATGAGACCCCAGAGAGCTCCCTTGCCCCTTATGCCATGTGAAGTTACAGAAAGATGGCTGTCTATGGACCAGAAGTGGGCTCTCACCAGGCACTGAATCTTGCCTTGATCTTGGACTTCCCAGCCTCCAGAACTGTGAGAAATAAATGTTTATTGTTTAAACCACCCAGTCAGTCTACGGTAGCTTTGTTATAGCAGCTCAAACAGAATAAGACAACGATTCTAATAAACTTACTCCTAGCTATTAGTCTCAAGAATGTTTGCAACAAAACATTATGATACAAGTTTAATAGATGAACATGACCACTTACAGGAGAAAACTCTCCAAAGGTGTGCTATAATTAGTAGAATAAAAACTGTAAAGATCTACAGAGACAAGACCAGCTACATAATTTGCGAAGCCCAATGTAAATGAAAATGCAAGACCTCTTATTCAGAAAGCAGGGAAAGCAGGGGAAAGGTACTAAATTATAAAGCTCCTTCTTTTCTCCTGTACAGGTCATCTGCTCAAGAGCAGCCTGCATTGTCCCATCAGACTTGACTTACAAAACACAAGTTCGAAGATGATTATTAAGAATTTCAAGATGGCAACAGCAGCGCATTAAGCCAAGTGTGTGTCCCTTCTGAGTGTGGCGTCTGTGTGACAGCACAGGTCAGCCACCTGCCCATGGAGTCAGCCCCGCAAGAGATCACTGCCATTCAGATACAACCAGGTTCCACTGATGCATATAAAAGTCACAGACTTTGTCTTTGTCTCTTCTTTTTGCTCTGAAAACTTCTTATATTCTTAATGTTTGTTTCCTCATAGATAAAAGAATAAGAAGATTTAGACAAGATCGGGCGCATTCAGGGTGGTATGGCCATAGACAAAGAGTAAGAAGAAGATTAAGAATGCCAAGAAGGGGTGTATTAGTTGGGCAATAAAAGTAAGACCCCTTCAGTGGGTGAGAGGCAGGGAGGTTCCTGGAGATAGCTCCTTCCTGACTGGCTTACTGAGGCCAGCCAGTAAGTCCAGGACATGGCAGCTTATTTTACCTCAAGTTCAAACCAAACATTTCCCGTACGTGGGTTTCAGCAAACATCCTAAAGCCCACTTTATACAAAACTTCACTGAAACACAGTAGGACAGAACTATCATCATCCCAACCCACTCTCTATCCCACCTCGTTTCCTACGCTTCCTGTGGCTACCATGTCTAATTCAGTAGACTGTCACAAAAATACTGCCTATTGAACAACTGAAGGTTAATTTATTTTCTCATCATGTTTTAGGTTTTTGCCAAAATACACATGGGTGATTTAAAGTAGTATACTAGCTATGAAACTAAGTTTCTCTAATTCCCTGAAGCAGTTTCATGTGAGTGCTGTCTTATCTTTTCAGTGATAATTTTCTCCTTGGCAGAAAACCACTTAGTTCTTTGTAACTCCTATGTTCTTTATTATAGCACTAAGCATGGGACTAATTACATATTGAATAGAGCTTAACTATGTATCATAATGCAGAAGAATGTACAAAAGTTACATATAAATGTCCCCATTCCCCCCAAAAATGAAGCCAGTTTTAAATGTAAATCTTAACCTTGATGCACTTGCCTAACTACTCCAGTATAGGATAATTTACAGTGTTACACAAATCTGGTATGTGCAAAGAGTGAGAGTATCAGAGTGAGGTTACTATATTTCTAATCCATTAATTTCTGGGCCCATCTGTGGTACCTCACAGATTTCCTTAAATCATTTGGAGATACTTTCTGAAATTCTTGAAAAAGTTTCAAAACAAAGCAAAGTTTAATTGATACTAACTCCCTAATAGTATCAGGAGAAACTGGGGATATCATAAAATCCATTTTAAAAATACCAGGTATTTTTTCCATTTCCAGTGACAGAATTCTTCTGTCACTACTCCAATCATATTGTTACCACCTGAACTGAGGTTGGGCCAGCTATATTGCTTCACAACATAGGTTCAAGCAATAAAGAACAATATTTATTGTAAGGGAAATAGAAATGACTAAAATAAAATTTATATAATACAATGAAATTTTAGAATGACCCTGAGGAGGAACGTCTTCGAGAAATGAGTTGAACTTTCCATGAAGCTTCTCAGAGGAGGAGAAGGCAGATTAGTGAAGGAAGAAGTTATAACCGTAAGGACTAAAATTTCCCCAAAGTGAGCACGAGGTAAAAGATTTTCCAGTCACAGTGAAAATAGAACTTGCTGACAAGGTCATGATCACATCAGACAATGCACAACTGGGAAAAAGAAATTTGCAAAAACCATTATTTATTTTTAACTACACACTTTGGAATACTTCCAAACTATGTCTGGGAAGTCCCTGCCTGCCCTTGACCATTATTTTGCTCCTTTTTCTCCCTTCTCTCTCTCATTCCTATACCAACACTCATATGCCAACCTAAAGGTAGTAAGGAGTCCACGTACATGAGGTATCTAGAATAGCCTCAAAAAACTCACGGAAGCAGAGTAGACTGGTGTCTGCTGGGGGCTGGGGGAGGGGGAAATGGGGAGCTGTTTTCTGATAGGTATGAAGTTTTGGTCATGCAAGATGAGAGATGGGTATACAACATCATGTCTAAATTATCAACACTGTATCCTACACTTAAACAATTTGTTAAAAGGCTAGATCTCATGTTAAATATTCTTACACTTTTTAAAGGTAGTAAGAAAGAACGCAATTGCATTGAATTCTAGCAATACTCTGCTCCTTTAATTTATATAATTGATTCAGGTAGTTCAGGGATTTATCATTGGTAAGGCATTCCTTATTAAATCAACTAGAACAGCTATGCTCCTAATTTAAGGCAAAAGCCCTATGCCTTTCTGACTTTGGGGTCTGGCATTATTTTTGAGAAGTCTAATTTGGCATTTGTATTGTAGTCCATTTAACAAATATCCTCATCCTTTAGTACACTGAAGTAAACCTTCTCTGACAACAAAAAGACTTTATTCACAATACAATGAATGATTTTGAGTGCATCCCTGACAGTGGGAGATGGACCATATTACTATTCATTTGAAGGAGGATCCTATCATTTTAAGCTAGTAAGTGGAACAAGGTAGACTTCAACTCATTTCCCAAGAATGACACTGATTTTGCAGCAAGATCTCTGAAGGATCATTTCTCTACACCATTAGAAGACATAGCTCCCCCCTAAGGACAAGAAAAAATGGAGGATGCCTGGTTCCCTTGTAGATACTCTGACACTAGATCTTTGCACTTCTCTGGACTGGCGGCATTCATACAGATAGGTGCTCAAAGTTGCACAAAATACACTTGAATGTCTTGGAGGCAGCTCTAAAGAAATGAACCACACACCCTGCAGACCATTCAGCCTAAATGACTCTGAGATAATTACATAAACTCCATAACCCAAATAAAGTCCAGGGTTCACGAGGCCCAGTCTCCTCGGGTCCTGCTTTCAAAGAAACAGAATCAATTGCTGTGGCTTCTAAGTAATATGGGCTTAGCTAGTTGTGTTACAGGAGGGTGCCAGAGAACCTACGATAACAGCATTTGGTAGCATTTTACATAATATTTAAAAAGCACAGATTATTCATCCCAAAGAATTGACTTCTTAATGCCACCACTGAAGTTCAAAAGTCAAAACTAAGTAAGTGTAATTCTAATCCTTACCTCTTCTTTAGACCAGCGTCAAAGGGGTTTTATTCACAATCCACATTAATATTTTTTAACCCCCTTCCCCCGTTTCTCTTGCATTCATTTCTTCTCTCCCCACAGATCCCCCGGGTCTTACTTGCTATACTCCCCTGAATGTTTCCCCTGAAGCCCATTAACTTATTAGCTCCTTTCTTTCTGTCTCTTCTAATTTTTTCTGTACATACTAAATTTGACCTTTAATTCACAACCTCTCCCCACCCATAACTTCTTCTCAGGTTTTTGCATCCCCAATTACCCTGGTCTACATTAGTGTTTTACAACCTTCTCTTTATTATTGTCTCCCCCAAGAAGACTTTTTAGACATATTTTTTTCCTAACTCCCTCCCATGAAATTTTAAAAAGCATTCTCCAAATAGACCCCAAATCACGAAAGAATAAGTCACTCAGGTGACACGTACTCTGCCTCTTCATAATACTTCCGAGTCCCCTCTTACGCATCATCTCTTTCCCCATTAACAGTACCTGTTCCTCTAGACCGGAAGCCAGGGGTGGGGGAGGGGTGGGAAGGAGCACTTTTAATATCTTTACATTCACCATAGCCTTTAGGATAGTACAGTGAGTTTGCTGTCAAAACTGAAGCCAGGGCTTCCCTGGTGGCGCAGTGGTTGAGAATCTGCCTGCCAATGCAGGGGACACGGGTTCGAGCCCTGGTCTGGGAAGATCCTACATGCCGCGGAGCAACTGGGCCCGTGAGCCACAACTACTGAGCCTGCGCGTCTGGAGCCTGTGCTCCACAACAAGAGAGGCCGCGACAGTGAGAGGCCCGCGCACCGCGATGAAGAGTGGCCCCCGCTTGCCGCAACTAGAGAAAGCCCTCGCACAGAAACAAAGACCCAACACAGCCATAAATAAATAAATAAATAAAAATTTTTAAAAAGCAAAAAACTGAAGCCAAACTGAAGTCCCAGTTCCATATATTTCTCATTTTAAGAAGTAGTCCTGGGGGACTTCCCTGGTGGTCCATTGGTTAGGACTCCACGCTTCCACTGCGGGGGGCACGGCTTCCATCCCTGGTTGGGGAACTAAGATCCCACATGCAGCAAGGTGTGGCAAAAAAAAAAAGTTGTCCTGCCTTTCTTCTGGTCCTCAACCTCTTCATCCATCAACTAAAAAAAATAATAATAAATCTCTGTTTCTAATAATAAATCTCTTAATCCTGATTAAGATTTCCCGGAGAGGCTGTACTTTTCAAACTTCTTTGCCTCGAACACATACTAAGCGTTACATTTCACATCATGACTCAGTCCACTTACACACAGGAGTCTCAAGAAACAATATGTGGAATGTACTCTGCTCATTTTTATTTTACTTTATTTCTCAAAATTATAGTTGTCACCCACTAAATTGTTCTCATGACACAATAGTGAGCTGGGACCTGCAGTTTGAAGAACAAAGAATACGGCTGAGAGCAGCTATGGAGTCTGAATCAGAGACAGAGATGGGGTCAAACTCGGGCACACTTTACCCTAAGAGCCCTGTGATACTGAACAAGTGATTTAGCCCCTGTAGGCTTTGATGTGCTCGCCTTTAAGGCAGAAATAATAATAATACTTACCTAGAAAGATTGTTGTGGGGTAGTAAATAAATAATGCATCCAAAGCCCTTTGTTCAAGCATATGGCATAGAGTAAGTGTTAGTCATTGTTAGCACCTAAAATTCACACCTTGAATTCCTTGGAGAAACTTGGAGAAAGAAGTTATGTGGGTGGTCCTTCAAGATGGTGGAGGAGTAAGACGTGGAGATCACCTTCCTCCCCACAAATACATCAGAAATACATCTACATGTGGAACAAGCCCTACAGAACATCTACTGAATGCTGGCAGAAGACCTCAGACCTCCCAAAAGGCAAGAAACTCCCCCAGTGCCTGGGTAGGGCAAAAGAAAAAAGGAAAAATAGAGACAAAAGAATAGGGACAGGACCTGCATCTCTGGGAGGGAGCCGTGAAGGAGGAAAGCTTTCCACACACTAGGAGCCCCTTCGCGGGCGGAGACTGGGGGTGGCGGAAGGGGGAGCTTCGGAACCACGGAGGAGAGCACAGCCACAGGGGTGCGGAGGGAAAAGCGGAGAGATTCCCGCACGGAGGCTCGGCGCCGAGCAGCACTCACCAGCCCGAGAGGCTTGTCTGCTCCCCCGCCGGGGCGGGCGGGGCTGGGAGCTGAGGCTCGGGCTGCGGTCAGATCTCGCAGGGAGAGGACTGGGGTTGGTGGCGTGAACACAGCCTGAAGGGGCTAGTGCGCCACGGCTAGCCGGGAGGGAGTCCGGGAAAAAGTCTGGAGCTGCCGAAGGGGCAAGGGACCATTGTTTCCGGGTCTGTGAGGAGAGGGGATTCAGAGCACCACCTAAACGAGCTCCAGAGACGAGCACGAGCCATGGCTATCAGCACGGACCCCAGAGACGGGCATGAGACGCTAAGGCTGCTGCTGCCGCCACCAAGAAGCCTGTGTGCGAGCACAGGTCACTCTCCACACTGCCCCTCCCGGGAGCCTGTGCAGCCCGCCACGGCCAGGCTCCCGTGATCCGGGGACAACTTCCCCGGGAGAACGCACGGCACGCCTCAGGCTGGTGCAACGTCACGACGCCTCTGCCACCGCAGGCTCGCCCTGCCTCCTCCGTACCCCTCCCTCCCCCCGCCTGAGTGAGCCAGAGCCCGCGAAGCAGCTGCTCCTTTAACCCCGTCCTGTCTGAGCAAAGAAAAGATGCCCTCAGGTGACCTACACGCAGAGGCGGGGCCAAATCCAAAGCTGAACCCCAGGAGCTGTGTGAACAAAGAAGAGAAAGGGAAATCTCTCCCAGCAGCCTCAGGAGCAGCGGATTAAATCTCCACCATCAATTAGATGTACCCTGCATCTGTGGAATACCTGAATAGACAATGAATCATCCCAAATGGAGGCAGAGGGCTTTGGGAGCAACTGTAGACTTGGGGTTTGCTTTCTGCATCTAATTTGTTTCTGGTTTTATGTTTATCTTAGTTCAGTATTTATAGTGTATTATCATTGGTAGATCTGTTAATTGGTTTGGTTGCTCTCTTCCTTTTCCTTTATTTATATATATATATATTTTTTTTCTTTTTCTCTTTTTGTGAGTGTGTATGTGTATGCTTCTTTGTGTGATTTTGTCTGTATAGCTTGGCTTTTACCATTTGACCTAGGGTTCTGTCTGTACTTTTTTGTTGTTGTTGTTTTGTAGTTAGTATAATTTTAGCAGTTGTTATCATTGGTGGATTTGTTTTTTGTTTTGGTTGCTCTCTTCCTTCTTTCTTTTTTTTTAAATTTTTAAATTTTTAAATTTTAAATAATTTTTTAACTTTTTATTTTAATAACTTTTTGTTTTATTTTATTTATTTATTTTTTCTTTCTTTTTTTCTCCCCTTTCTTCTGAGCCAGGTGGCTGACAGGGTCTTGGTGCTCCGGCCAGGTGTCAGGCCTGAGCCTCTGAGGTGGGAGAGCCGAGTTCAGGACATTGAACTAACAGAGACCTCCTGGCTCCACGCAATATCAAACAGCAAAAGCTCTCCCAGAGATCTCCATCTCAACACTAAGGCCCAGATCCACTCAAAGACCAGCAAGCTACAGTGTTGGACACCCTATGCCAAACAATTAGCAAGACAGGAACACAATCACACCCATTAGCAGAGAGGCTGCCTAAAATCATAATAAGGTCACAGACAACCCAAAGCACACCACCGGATGCGGTCCTGCCCACCAGGAAGACAAGATCCAGCCTCAACCACCAGAACACAGGCACCAATCTGCTCCACCAGGAAGCCTACAGAACCCACTGAACCAACCTTAGCCACTGGGGGCAGACACCAAAAACAATGGGAACTATGAACCTGCAGCCTGCGAAAAGGAGACCCCAAACACAGTAAGGTAAGAAAAATGGGAAGACAGAGAAATACAGAGCAGATGAAGGAGCAAGGTAAAAACCCAACAGACATAACAAATGAAGAGCAAATAGGCAGTGTACCTGAAAAAGAATTCAGAATAATGATAGTAAAGATGATCTAAAATCTTGGAAACAGAACGGAGAAAATACAGAAACATTTAACAAGGACCTAGAAGAACTAAAGAGCAAACAAACAGTGATGAACAACACAATAAATGAAATAAAAAATTCTCTAGAAGGGATCAATAGCAGAATAACTGAGGCAGAAGAACGGATAAGTGACCTGGAAGATAAAATAGTGGAAATAACTACTGCAGAGCAGAATCAAGAAAAAATAATGAAAAGAATTGAGGACAGTCTCAGAGACCTCTGGGATAACATTAAACCCCCCAACATTCAAATATAGGGGTCCCAGAAGAAGAGAAAAAGAAAGGGACTGAGAAAATATTTGAAGAGATTATAGTTGAAAACTTCCCTAATATGGGAAAGGAAAAAGTCAATCAAGTCCAGGAAGCACAGGGAGTCCCATACAGGATAAATCCAAGGAGAAACACGCCAAGACACATATTAATCAAACTATGAAAAATTAAAAACAAACAAAAAATATTAAAAGCAGCAAGGGAAAAACAACAAATAACATACAAGGGAACTCCCATAAGGTTAACAGCTGATCTTTCAGCAGAAACTCTGCAAGCAAGAAAGGAGTGGCGGGACATATTTAAAGTGATGAAAAGGAAAAACCTACAATCAAGATTACTCTGCCCAGCAAGGATCTCATTCAGATTCGACAGAGAAATTAAAACCTTTACAGACAAGCAAAAGCTAAGAGAATTCAGCACCACCAAACAAGCTTTACAGCAAGAGCTAAAGGAAATTCTCTAGGCAGGAAACACAAGAGAAGGAAAAGACCTACAATAACAAACCCAAAACAAATCAAGAAAATAGTAATAGGAAGATACATATCGATAACTACCTTAAATGTAAATGGATTAAATGCTCCAACTAAAAGATATAGACTGGCTGAATGGATACAAAAACAAGGCCTGTATATATGCTGTCTACAAGAGACTCACTTCAGACCTAGGGACAGATACAGACTGAAAGTGAGGGGATGGAAAAAGATATTCCATGCAAATGGAAATCAAAAGAAAGCTGGAGTAGCAATTCTCATATTGGACAAAATAGACTTTAAAACAAAGACTATTACAAGAGACAAAGAAGGACACTACATAATGATCAAGGGATCAATCCAAGAAGAAGATATAACAACTGTAAATATTTATGCACCCAACATAGGAGCACCTCAATACATAAGGCAAATAATAACAGCCATAAAAGGGGAAATCGACAGTAACACAATCATAGTAGGGGACTTTAACACCCCACTTTCACCAATGGACAGATCATCCAAAATGAAAATAACTAAGGAAACACAAGCTTTAAATGACATACTAAACAGATGGACTTAATTGATATTTATAGAACATTCCATCCAAAAACAGCAGAAATCTTCTCAAGTGCTCATGGAACATTCTCCAGGATAGATCATATCTTGGGTCACAAATCAAGCCTTTGTAATTTTAAGAAAATTGAAATCGTATCAAGTATCTTTTCTGATCACAGCACTATGAGACTAGATATCAATTACAGGGAAAATTCTGTAAAAAATACAAACACATGGAGGCTAAACAATGCACTACTAAATACCCAAGAGATCACTGAGGAAATCAAAAAATACCTAGAAAGAAATGACAATGAAAACAAGATGACCCAAAACCTATGGGATGCAGCAAAAGCAGTCCTAAGAGGGAATTTTATAGCAATACAATCCTACCTCAAGAAACAAGAGAAATCTCAAATAAACAACCTAACCTTACACCAAACGCAATTAGAGAAAGAAGAATTTTTTAAAAACCCTAAGTTAGTAGAAGGAAAGAAATCATGAAGATCAGAGCAGAAATAAATGAAAAAGAAATGAAGAAAATGATAGCAAAGATCAATAAAAGTAAAAGCTGGTTCTTTGAGAAGCTAAACAAAATGATAAACCATTAGCCAGACTCATCAAGGAAAAAAGGGAAAAGACCCAAATCAATAGAATTAGAAATGAAAAAGGAGAAGTAACAACTGACACTGCAGAAATACAAAGGATCATGAGAGATTATGACAAGCAACTATATGCCAATAAAATGGACAACCTGGAAGAAATGGACAGATTCTTAGAAAAGCACAACCTTCTGAGACTGAACCAGGAAGAAATAGAAAATATAAACAGACCAATCACAAGCACTGAAATTGAGACTATGATCAAATATCTTCCAACAAACAAAAGTCCAGGACCAGATGGCTGCACAGGCGAATTCTATCAAATATTTAGAGAAGAGCTAACACCTATCCTTCTCAAACTCTTCCAAAATATAGCAGAGGGAGGAACACTTCCAAATTCATTCTACGAGGCCACCATCACACTGACACCAAAACCAGGCAAAGATGTCACAATGAAAGAAAACTACAGGCCAATATCACTGATGAACATAGATATTCATCATTTATGATGAACATAAATCCTTAACAAAATACTAGCAAAGAGAATTCAACAACACATTAAAAGGATCATATACCATGATCAAATGGGGTTTATCCCAGGAATGCAAGGATTCTTCAATATATGTGAATCAATCAATGTGATAAATCATATTAACAAACTTAAGGAGAAAAACCATATGATCATCTCAATAGATGCAGAAAAAGCTTTCGACAAAATTCAACACCCATTTATGATAAAAACCCTCCAGAAAGTAGGCAGGGAGGGAGCTTACCTCAATAAAATAAAGGCCATATATGACAAACCCACAGCCCACATCATTCTCAATGCTGAAAAATTGAAACCATTTCCTCTAAGGTCAGGGACAAGAAAAGGTTGTCTACCCTCACCACTATTATTCAACATAGTTTTGGAAGTTTTAGCCACAGCAATCAGAGAAGAAAAAGAAAAACAGGCATACAAATCGGAAAAGAAGAAGTAAAGCTGTCATTGTTTGCAGATGACATGATACTATACATAGAGAATCCTAAAGATGCTACCAGAAAACAACTAGAGCTAATCAATGAATTTAGTAAAGTAGCAGGATACAAAATTACTGCACAGAAATCTCTTGCATTCCTCTACACTAACAATGAAAGATCAGAAAGAGAAATTAAGGAAACACTCCCATTTACCATTGCAACAATAAGAATAAAATACCTAGGAATAAACCTACCTAAGGAGACAAAAGACCTGTATGCAGAAAACTATAAGACACTGATGAAAGAAATTAAAGATGATACAAACAGATGGAGAGATATACCACGTTCTTGGATTGGAAGAATCAACATTGTGAAAATGACTCTACTACCCAGAGCAATCTACAGATTCAATGCAATCCCTATCAAATTAGCAATGGCATTTTTCACAGAACTACAACCAAAAATTTCACAATTTGTGTGGAAACACAAAAGACCCCCAATAGCCGAAGCAATCTTGAGAAAAAAAAAAATGGAGCTGGAGGAATCAGGTTCCCTGACTTCAGACTATACTACAAAGCTACAGTAATCAAGACAGCATTGTACTGGCATAAAAACAGAAATATAGATCAATGGAATAGGCTAGAAAGCCCACAGATAAACCCATGCACATATGGTCACCTTATCTTTGATAAAGGAGGTGAGAATATACAATGGAGAAAACACAGCCTCTTCAGCAAGTGGTGCTGGGAAAACTGGACAGCTACATGTAAAAGATTGAAATGAGAACACTCCCTAACACCATACACAAAAATAAACTCAAAATGGATTAAAGACCTAAATGTAAGGCCAGACACTATCAAACTCTTAGAGGAAAACATAGGTAGAACACTCTATGACATAAATCACAGCAAGATCCTTTTCGACCCACTTCCTAGTGAAATGGAAATGGAAATAAAAACAAAAATAAACAAATGGGACCTAATGAAACTTAAAAGTTTTGCATAGCAAAGGAAAACATAAACAAGACGAAAAGACAACCTTCAGAATGGGAGAAAATATTTGCAAATGAAGCAACTGACAAAGGGTTAATCTCCAAAATTTACAAGCCGCTCTTGCGGCTCAATATCAAAAAAACAAACAACCCAATCCAAAAATGGGCAGAAGACCTAAATAGACATTTCTCCAAAGAAGATATACAGATTGCCATCAAACACATGAAAGGGTGCTCAACATCACTAATCATTAGAGAAATGCCAATCAAAACTACAATGAGGTTTCACCTCACACAAGTCAGAATGGCCATCATCAAAAAATCTACAAACAATAAATGCTGGAGAGGGTGTGGAGAAAAGGGAACCCTCTTGCACTGTTGGTAGGAATGTAGTTGATACAGCCACTATGGTGAACAGTATGGATGTTCCTTAAAAAACTAAAAATAGAACTACCATACGACCCAGCAATCCCACTACTGGGCATATACCCTGAGAAAACCATAATTCAAAAAGAGTCATGTACCACAATGTTCACTGCAGCACTATTTACAATAGCCAGGACATGGAAGCAACCTAAGTGTCCATTGACAGATGAATGGATAAAGAAGGTGTGGCACATATATACAACGGAATATTACTCAGCCATAAAGAGAAACGAAATTGAGTTATTTGTAGCAGGGTGGATGGACCTAGAGTTTGTCATACAGAGTGAAGTAAGTCAGAAAGAGAAAAACATAACTGTATGCTAACACATATATATGGAATGTAAAAAAAAAAAAAAGTGTTTCTGAAGAACATCGGGGCAGGACAGGAATACAGGCACAGATGTAGAGAATGGACTTGAGGACACGGAGAGGGGGAAGGGTAAGCTGGGAAGAAGTGAGAGAGTGGCATGGACATATATACACTACCAAATGTAAAATAGATAGCTAGTGGGAAGCAGCCGCATAGCACGGGAAGATCAGTCGGTGCTTTGTGAGCACCTAGAGGTGAGGGATAAGGAGGGTGGGAGGGAGGGAGACACAAGAGCGAGGGGATATGGGGATATATGTATATGTATAGCTGATTCAGTTTGTTATAAAACAGAAACTAACACACCATTGTAAAGCAATTATACCCCAATAAAGATGTTAAAAAAAAAGAAGTTATGTGAATGTAAAATGTAACACTTGTATTTTACTCACTGTGCACTTAATTATGTTCTATAATTTTATGCCCTTATTTCATTCTATACTTTTTATGTGCCTGTAAATCTTGTCTTCCTGGCTGTGTTCTAACTCTTGAGGCGGGTCTGCTCATGAAGTTTTTCCTCTCCCACATGTAGCACTGACCCCAGACCTGAGGTTCAAGTTCTATAAAGTTCTCATCCAGCTACATTTTTGCAAATGGTTTTTTATAAAATGTAAAGGAAAAGGACAGCATAAAATACAGTAAGGGAGTAGGGAAAGGGGAAAATTGCAGCTTTTTATTAATTCCTGCAACAAGGGCCAACATTTATCTTAAAGCACTTAGTTTTCATTATTGTAATATGGAACTTTTCCTAACAGTGACTTAAAATAAATATGAGAACCCAAAATCATAGAATCATGGTGTTTTTGAGAAGTACCACTTGGAACGAAAATGTCTTATGAAAACAAGTACTCTTTACTTGCTTTGCCCTCATAAATCAGGAAGCGGGATTCCAAGCCGATGTAGGAAACCAGTGAAAAACAGTTTCTTAAGATCACAAAACTCTATATTGCTATACTCAGAAGTCTAAGAAGGTTCCTCCCTAAGTGAGGACTATGACACTGTATTATATCAAAAATGCGTGCTTTTATGAAAGCACTTTATACATACAATAATAGTACGAAAACTGATGGTAAAATAAAGCTGGTCCAAATTGTGCCAGAAAGAGTAAAATCAATAATTATTCACTAAACACCTGAACTAAAAACTGTGGGGAATCGAACGAGTTAAGGTGCTCAAGAAGTTGGCGTCTGCTTGGGCAACCAAGACAAACAAATACATGTAAACTTCTTGAGCAAAATGAGTTAAAGGATATGTTGAAACAACCCAAGAGCTGGCGGAGAGGCATGTAGGGCTAAGTGAACAAGGCACGGCCACTTGTTCAAGAGGGGAAAAGATTGCTGAGGGTGTAGATGATGAGGGAGAACTTTCTAGAGCGAAATTGAAGACTTGATCCCAACTGCCATCCACAGCCACCCTTGTGGAACAGGACTGGCACGGTCTGTCTAAGCCAGGAGAAGCCCCTGCCAGGAGGAGCTAAAGGGTTACTCAGTATGTTGAGTTCATTATGAACTCAACCCTTAGCTGCACCCAGGACATAATAGGGCAATTAAAGGTTTCCAAGATTCTGATGACTTCTGTTGTTTACAAATTGGAAAAGAATTATATACTTTATAGTCTGCGGATGCCACTCTGGCACCCATGGAGGACCCACACAATTCCCTCCCTTTTTAAATATAGTAGTTGTGTATTTAGGATTTGGGGTTAGACACATGTTAAAATATGACACAAGCCTTTCCTGAGGGATAGCTCAGAACACCCAGTTATAATTATGTAAACACTGAAAAATGTCACAAAGGAAGTGAGAGGTTTACATATTCAAATGAACACTAGCATTACCAATGGTACGCAAATATAATTTAAACCTATTCTAAGAAAAAGTTCAAGATTTACTCCAATCGTTTCTGCCAGATTTTGCTCTCACTTTGTACTAGACTTTTTAAAGAGTACAAATGGCTTAAAGAAAGATTTGTGTTTTATATTATCCAGGAAGATGATTTTCTATTAATAATTGTCCCCTGGTGACATCTGGAGGCTTGACAAGAATAATGAGGACACTGGGACTAGTGATTAAGCATTATTTTGTTGATTTTTCCCTTTATCCTCCTTTGATCAAGCTTTCAGGGACTTCCTGAAGTTAACAACTACAGCAGCCCACCAAAGAGGAAATGATTTGGAAAAATAAACCCAGTGCTAGGGAGGATAATTTGCAGTTAAATGCAATAAGTATGTGTCTAAAACTACTCTGAACCATACTTTAAAAAATATTAATAGCTTGACAAACTAATGAACTAACAATTTGTTAGCCTTGGAGTAAACATAGAGCCTTTCAATTTTCTTTTTTAATTTAGTTGTTTACTTTGGAGATGCAGAGTAAAACCACAGATGAAGAAGAAACATTATCCCTTTGAAGGTTTAAGCAAACACTTTCTGTGTCTGCCTAATTTGAGTCCACACTGCAAGAATCGACCAGATGCTCTGGGCAATGGGTCTTGTATTCACAAAGAAGATGCCCTAGAAAACTGTCAGAAAGATGTTCCTCTAATTGAACACACAGGTGTACAACACCTGTGCCCTTTAATTTAAAATCTAGGAAGATGAGTTGACCATTCACTCATTATGAATCAAAGGTGGGACATGTGTTAAAAGGCTGGAAGTTATCTGAGCCTATTAAACATATACTCTGATCAGATTATACCTATTTCAAAAATTTGAAAAGCTACTATGTATTATGAATAGATACTGTCTATTTTTATGAAGAGGTCAGCGCTTCTAAGGGGAAATTAGAAGAAAGATTTCAGCCCAATAAAAGGAAGAACTTTTCAATTAAAATAGAATTGATCTCATAAATTGGTAAATTCCTCCATGCCTCCCTCTATAGGTTTAAACAAAAGGCAGCTTCTCAGGAAATACCAGAGTGGTGATGAAAGGTTACAATAGAGGTGCTAAGGATCTGAAATTCTAAGCATGAAAAAATATTATATTCCAAGTCTCATTAAGTCTTGTGAATACAATCTAAAACTTTCAATTCAAGTGAAGTTGCTAGAACTCACAGAAATGGAGAAAATTTAATACAGGACTATGGGAGAGTAGAAGTCTTACAGGAAATTGACTGGAAATACTTATGCCAGTTCCTTGATTTGAAATGTCTTTAATCAAATAGAAATTACTGAATATGAGCATGATCATGCTTACTGGCTGGTTTATTTCAAAAAAGCGCATTATTCTGTCATTCTTTTGAAATCTAAAATTACCGTGCCCCTTGAATGAATAAAATATTTTATTTAGACATAATAGTGAGGGAAGCTGTAGGCTTGACTTTGGTTTAAAAAGCAAAATAAAATATTCTGCTTTTGCCAGTTACAAAATATGGAAAATTGTAAGCAGTACTGTTTGTTGCACTAATCATAAGACTTAGTGCTTCTATTTTTCCCCTTCTCTGCACACTGCTTAGACTTGTTGCTTTCCTTTGCTAAATATAGCTGGCTTCCTGCTATTTTCACAGCCAACTGGAGAATTTCATTAGGAAGGTGGAAAGCTAACACTGTCACTCCGATGATTAAAGTGGTCAGCTGATATCTCTCCTTGCTCCAGTGGAAAACTTTACAACAACTAGAGGTGCTGAGAGACAGAATGGAGTTTTCACTAAAATAGCCATTTAGTGTAATAAGCAAAAGGCAAAAGGTGACAGCCTTCTTGTCACTGTTTTCCTTTGGCAGGCAGGTGTTAAAAGCTCCTGTTGGTTGAGAGTACAAAGGGGGATAGTCTTCTCTTCTTGCTCAAACCTGGCCTCAAGGGTGATTTCATGCCTGTAGCCTTATAAAATATGATTAGCAATCACTCTTCCCTGATTCGAGGCAGTTCGGTGAATCTCTCCTCCACTGATCAACCCTGTAAGTTGGTTTTTTTTTTTAAACATCTTTATTGGAGTATAATTGCTTTACAATGGTGTGTTAGTTTCTGCTGTATAACATAGTGAATCAGCTATACATATACATATATCCCCATATCTCCTCCCTCTTGCATCCCCCTCCCACCCTCCCTATCCCACCCCTCTAGGTGGTCACAAAGTCTGTCATACAGAGTGAAGTAAGTCAGAAAGAGAAAAACAAATACCGTATGCTAACACATATATATGGAATCTAAAAAAAAGGTTATGAAGAACCCTGTAAGTTTTCAGTGCCTTCTCGTTGCCTGCAGAATAAAGGTCACAGCCCCAAACCAGGTTTCAAGCTCCAGATATATCCTTCTAAGCGTACCTGCACGAACCCGTCAGCCAACCAAAGCAGTCTGCTCACCTTCTCCAAGCATATAATTATATCTTTGTCATCTCTGTCTGAAATGCCAGTCACATTTGTCCTGTCTATCCCAATGCACAAAAGTCAAGCTTAAATCTCCCCATCTCATCTCCGATCATTCTCCAGCTAGAACTCACTGGTCCCTCTATCACTTACATAATATCATGCCCTAACCCAGTGCTCTGACCTCGGTCCAACTGATGTGAATCATCAATCCAAAGAGCTAAAGCTCCTAATCATTGTCGATTGTCATTGGTTAATTATGCTCAGCATTAAAAGTGAGACTGTCCCTCATGATTTAACAATTGCCAACCGTAAGATTCTGCATGTGCATTAAATGTCCTTAACAGAAATACTGAGCTTCCATCAAATTCCTTTTCCCCATCTTATCTAAAGCTGTAAATTACTTATTAGATTTTGTTTTTATTAAAAAATAATACATTTTCATATTTTAAAAAATGTAGGATTGTATACAGTTCGTAGTAATAGAATTCCATTTCCTGCCAGGCCACAAACA
The DNA here is from genome assembly GCF_949987535.1 of Balaenoptera acutorostrata. NCBI lineage: Eukaryota > Metazoa > Chordata > Mammalia > Artiodactyla > Balaenopteridae > Balaenoptera > Balaenoptera acutorostrata. The sequence continues at coordinate 8,959,478 of NC_080068.1, forward strand.
CTGAGTTCACAGACTGTAAACTCTCCATATCAGTACGTAGAGATTTACTTAATACTTTGTAAAAATGTCATAGTAGTTCATCTACTATGATGTAAAACTATTTAATCAGTCTTCTGCTAAGGAAACTGAGGGGTTTTCCCCTCATTTTTTTATTATAAATAGTACTTTAATGAACAGTTTGTTCATATATCCTTGGAAATTTATGGGAATTATCTATGGGATAAATTTCCTAAAGTGGACTTTCTAGTTCATAGGTTTTTCTGCATATTTAGTTTTGAGAGATCTTGCCAAATCATACTTAAAAAATACCAACTAACTCCCTAACCAATAACCTATAAATTGTTTTGGTGCTTACTAGCTAAATTGATTAATTCATGAATTTTTCTTAAGACTTAAATTTATAAATGTACCACATTATTAAGAAGAAATACATTACTTTGATTCTTGTATTTCAGGAACACATGATCTTAATTCTAAACCCATGTAGTTGTGTCAAGGAACTTGTTGATAAAAGTCTACAAACTTATGGTTACCAAAGGGGAAAGGGGAGGGGAGGGATAAATTAGGAGTTTGGGATTAACATATATACACGACTATATATAAAATAGATAACCAACAAGGACCTACTGTGTAGCACAGGGAACTATATTCAATATTTTATAATAACCTATAATGGAAAAGGTTCTGAAAAAAAACAGATATATCTGTATGTATAACTGAATCACTTTGCTGTACACCTGAAACTAACACAGCATTGTAAATCAGCTAAACTTCAGTAAAAATTAATTAATCAATTAAAAAAATTTTTTAAAGTCTATGAACATTAATTCTAAGTTGTACTCAAAGATTTGTGAAAAACTGAGATTTCTTTAGTTACTAAAAAAATATGAATAGGTCCTTGATTCTTGTTGGGAGAGGGAAGAGCAGGACATAAGTCATTCTATTGCTAAAGGGAGATTAAAAGTCAATGAAATAATATCATCATTCTGCACCCCTAATGAATTAATAGATCTAGACAATGGTCATCAATACTTGTTAACCTTACAAAAAGGGAGACAGCCAGGTAACGTGTGCCTCTTGATGAAAGTACTTGTAGAGGTATATAGTGAAATATTTATAAATGAAATGACATGATGCCTGGGATATGCCTCAAAATATGCTGGGTGGGAACAGAAGTATAGAAGAAACAAGACTGGCTAGAAGTTGTTAATTGCTGAAGCTGATTGAGAGGTACATGGAAGTTTGCTTTACTGCCCTCTGTATTTCTACAGGTTTGAAATTTTCCACAAGCATTTGAACACAGAAAAGGTTTGCATTAAGATGTTTAGGAATATTCCTTCCTAACTACTAGGATACATTTAAATAGGATGGTTTTAGGAAATTTGAATGTTCCTACATGATGGCCACAAGCTCACTAAATGCCCGGAGGCTCCCTTCCAAGCCCTCTGCCTGTGATTTTAGGCAAGAGCAAGAACAGGAGCCAGATGGTATGGAAAACATACCACGTTGGTTCATAAGCCAAATGAAAACTATAATTTAAGGAAAGGAACCAACTGTCCTCTTCAGCTTTCCAAATGGTTTTGAACTCAGAAAGGAGCATGCATAGCGCTCCAGCACAAACATGTAATCTTTGGCCCAGACAAATGGATGCTTTTGAGGACAATGACCACGTAGAATTGGTCATTTTCTTCACGTGGAATTTCTTCGGTTACGCCGTCTCACCACATCCTTCCTTAGGGGTCCTCTTTTTCCTCTTCCACTTCATGCATTCTTCTCCCCCTTCAAACTTGTACCAAAGGAAGGAAAACATACTATTTTCTTTGCCCAGCTATACCACATGTCACTGTAAGAAATCACCTTTCAATTCATAATACATTGGATTACTTCTGACGAGTCTTGTTTATTAATCAAATCTTTACTGCAGTCAAAGGCCAGACTGACCAGTTTATCAGAAGGCTGAAAACAGCACCTCTCTGCAAGGTTACCAGAGCATTCCATTGTTTCTTGTTTGTTTTTTAATTGAAACCCAACATAGAGTGACCTTCAAATGTGCCTTTAATTTCCATTCAGTCATCATATTACTCCTTCAACTTCTCCATTTCATTAATTATATGGAGGGGTCATTAAGGAATCTTGGAGATAGAGCCCAGAAAGTGTGTTCTAAATCTCTGAAAACTAACAAGATATTCCAAAGATAGGGATGGGGTAAGGGAATGAAACCAGGAGTGGTACATGCTGGTCTAATGAAAGAATCTTCCCACAAAGTGACTTAAAGTCTCTACTTTCTTTCATGCATATTAATACATACTTTTGTCTATTGGTGGGTGGGGTGAGAATATTATTTTAATCTTAATGCAAAAATTTTTAAATAATACTTTACTTAGTTATCTATATTATTATGTACATCACCACCTGCCTGCTCCTCTAAATAACAAATCTATCAGTCTATTCCCCTGTTCAGGAATGTATTACCTGGGAAAGTTGGAATATGCACTAACATTAAAAGTCCTCAGAAATTCAGCAGTAAAGGAAACTGCTTAGCACAGTTTTCCTAAACTTATCCACCCTTTTACTTGTGAGATTTATTAAAATCATAAAAACACATTTCAGACTGTGAATCTCCATCTCAGTCACTTTAGGAATACTTTGGATTAAGGAAAAACTGATTGAAAGGGACAGCACAGATGAGTAAGTTATAACTTTGAACATTTTCATGGGACTTTTATTTTAGAAAACAATACGTGGCATGTTCTCTTCTGGGAAGACGGCACAGCCATACTTTTCCATACTCTTCCCACTAAGGACAATTAGGACAGCTAAAAACTTTGGGCATTATATATAAGACAAACATAAGAAGACTGAAAGGCAGACAGGCTGGGGACCTTGGGACCTGAGAAACAACACAGTGTTAAGTGCCCTTGTTTTGTTTTGTTTTGTTTTGTCTCATACATACCAGACTTGGAGCTGAAGAATCCAGCAACTTAGAAAGGCCAGTGGGAACAGACTACAAGCCCCAACAAAAGCCCTCTCTCTCTAACCAAAGAATGAAGAAAGGGGCAGTCTAGCAAAACAGAAAACGTTTAGACAACAACCACTCTACTCCAACTGAACACCACGGAAAAACTGATGCCCCACTCCTTCCCACACCAGCAAAGACTGAGTAGGAACCCTAGGCTTCCACCCTTAAGAGGCTGTTACAAGGCACACTAATCCCAGGGTGGCATCAGAGAAGGTCAAGTAGGGAGCCAGGGCTTTCATCTGCATTGGCCTATAAAGATCCCCTACACACCCCTTCGCATGGCATCAGTGGGGACTCTGTGGGGCATCTGGACTTCTGCCTCCACCCAGCAGTAACGAAGCACTCCTCCTTCACCAGAGGAAGCCTAGTGGAGAGTCAAGACTTTGACCACTGCCCAGCAGTAATGAGGCCAGCACCCATGGTGTCACTGGAGACCACATGGGAAACCAGAACTGCCCAGTGGTAAAGAGGAGCCCCCAAAACCTTTCAGTGTATATATATATATATATATATGTATATTCCAATGGAAGCCACATGGGGAACCTGGATGTCTACCTCTACCTGGCAGTAATGGGCAGAAGTTTCCTGTACTGCAAAAAAAAGCAAGTTAACAGTCCAAAAAAGCCAATTAAAACAGAAGGTTTGAAAAAGACCCAGAGTCACATAGAATAATCTGAAAATGTCCAATTTTCAATTAAAAAATCATTCATTATACCAAGAAACAGGAAGATCTCAAACTGAATGGAAAAAGACAATCAATAGATACTAACACCAAGATGACAGAGACATTAGAATTATCTGACAGAGATTTTAAAGCAGCCATAATAAAAATGTTTCAAGGACAAATTACCAACACAATTGAAACAAATGAAAAAAAAATAGAAAACCTCAGTAAAGAAATAAAAAAAGAACCAAATAAATTTTAGAACTGCAAAGTACAATAACCCAGATGAAAACCTCAGTGAATCGGTTCAAAAATAGAACAGAGAAGACAAGAGAAAAGAATCAGTGAACTGGAAGATGGAACAATATAAATTACTCATTTTGAACAACAGAGAGAAAATGGAAAAATAAATACACAGAGCCTCAGGGAACAGTGGAACTATACCAAAAGAACTAACATTTGTGTCATCAGTGTCCCAGAAGGAGAGGAGAAAAAAACCAAACTTTAAAAGTACTTGTAGGGACTTCCCTGGCGTCCAGTTGTTAAGACTCTGTGCTTCCAATGCAGGGGGTGTGGGTTCGATCCCTGGTTGGGGAACTAGGATCCCACATGCCGCGTGGCATGGCCAAAAAAAAAAAAAAGTACTTGCAAATATAATGGTTGAAAAATTCCCAAATTTGGCAAAATACATAAACCTACAGATTCAAGAAGCTGAATCCATGCCAAGGTATATCATAATTAAACTTTTGGAAACTATAGACAAAGAGAAAACCTTGAAAGCAGCCAGAGAGAAAAGACACTTTTTCTTTATATATGAGAAAAACAACTCTAATGACAGACAATTTCTCATCAGAATTCATAGGGCCAAAAGAAAGTGGAATGTGAGCTTACAATTATCTCAAAGTAAAATGTTTATTTTTCACAAATCAATTAACACCACTTAACAAATTAAATAATAAAAACCATATGGTCCTCTCAATAGATGTAGAAAAAGCTTTTGACAAAATTCAACATCCATTTAAGATAAAAACTCTCAATAAAGTGGGTAAAGAGGGAACATACCTCAACATGATAAAGGCCATATATGGGAAGCCCAGAGCTAACATCATACTCGAAGGAGAAAGGCTGAAAGCATTTCCTATAAAATCAAGAGTAAGACAAGGTTGCCCACCCTCACTGCTTTTATTCAACGTAGTATTGAAAGTCTTAGCCACAACAATCAGACATAAAAAAGAAATAAAAGAATCCAAATTGGAAAGGAAGAAGTAAGACTGCCACTATTTACAGATGGCATGATACTATATATAGAAAATCCTAAAGAGGCCACCAAAAAACTACTAGAATTCATCAATGTTACAGAATAAAAAATTAATATACAGAATCTGTTGCATTTCTATATCCTAATAACAAAACTGTCAGAAAGAGAAATTAAGAAAACAATCTCATTTACAGTTGCATTAAAAAGAATAAAATACCTAAGAATAAATCTAACCAAGGAGGTAAAATACTTGTACTTGGAAACCCACAATATTGATGAAAGAAACTGAAGACAACACAAACAAATAAAGAGACGTACTGGCCTTATGGATTGGAAGAATTAATATTGTTAAAATGACCATACTAACCAAGGCAATCTACAGATTCAATGCAATCCCTATCAAAATTCCAGTGGCATTTTTCACAGAACTACAACAAATACTTCTAAAATTTGTATGGAAACACAAAAGACCCAGCATAGCCAAAGCAATCTTGAAAAGAAAAGAACAAAATTGTAGACAAAGATTTCAAACTATACTATAAAGCTACAGTAATAAAAAAACAGTATGGTACTGGCACGAAAACAGACATACAGATCAATGGAACAGAATACAAAGCCCAGAAATAGCCCACACTTATACAGTCAACTAATCTACAACAAAGGAGGCAAGAGTATACAATGGGGAAAAGACAACCTCTCCAATAAATGGTATTGGGAAAACTGGACAGTTACATGCAAAACACTCACTTTCTTACAGCATATACAAAAATATACTTGAAATAGATTAAACACTTAAATATAAGACCTGAAACAATAAAGGTCCTAGAAGACAACATAGGCAGTAGATTCTTTGACATTTGTCCTAGAAATATTTTTTTGGATGTGTCTTAGGCAAGGAAAACAAAAGCAAAAATAAACAACTGGGACTACATCAAACTAAAAAGTTTTTGCACAGTGAAGGAAACCATCAGAAAAACAAAAGGGCAGCCTACTGAATGGGAGAAGATATTTGCAAATGACATGTCTGATAAGATGTTAATATCCAAAAATATATAAAGAACTCATACAATTCAACATTAAAGAAAAATTACAAAATGGGCAGAGGACCTGAATAGACATTTTTCCAAAGAAGACATACAGGTGACCAACATACACATGAAAAGATGCTCAACATCACTAATTATCAGGGAAATGAAAATCAAAACCACGGTGAAATATCACCTCACACATGTCAAAATGGCTATTATCAAAAAGACAACAAGTAACAAGTGTTGGTGATGATGCAGAGAAAAGGCAATGCTTGTGCACTGTTGGTGGGAACATAAATTGGTACAGCCACTACGGAAAACAGTATGGAGGCTCCTCAAAAAATTAAAAATAGAACTACCAAAGGATACATCAATTCCTCCCCTGAATATTTTTCTGAAGAAAACAAAAATACTAATTTAGAAAGATATATTCACCCCTATGTTCACTGCAGCATTATTTACAATAGCCAAGATATGGAAGCAAAGTGTCTATCGATAGATGAATGGATAAAGAAGATGTGATATGTATGTATATCACATATATATCATATATATATAAATATTACTCAGCCATAAAAAGAATGAAATCTTGCCATTTGTGACATGGATGGACCTACGGGGTATTATGCTGAGTGAAATAAGTCAGACATAAAAGACAAATGCTGTATGATTATATTTTTATGTGGAATCTTAAAAACAAAACAAATGAACAAACATAGCAAAACAGAGCAGACTCATATATACAGAGAAAAAAATGGTGGTTGCCAGAGGGAAGGGGGGTTGGGGGATAGATGAAATAAGTGAGGGAGATTAAGAGGCACAAACTTTTAGTTACAAAATAAATGAGTCATGGGGATGAAATGTACAGCACGGGGAATATAGTCAATTATCTTGTAATATCTTTGTATACTGACAAGTGGTAACCAGATATATCATGGTGATGATCATTTTGTCATGTATAGAAATATTAAATCACTATCTTGGGCACATGGAACTAACATAGCGTTGTAGGTCAATTATACTTCAATTAAAAATATATATAGTCACTGGCAGAAAATGAATCAAAATACCAATGATGGTTATATCTGGGGGCTGGGGATTATGGGTAATTATTAATTTTTACTTTATGCTTTTATGTATTTCTAGTTGTCTGCAACGAATGTGTATTGTTTGTAAAATTAAAAAGAAAACAAAAATTTCAAAAAATAAAATGTATAACATGATAAATGGAGATAACTTTAAATGAAAAAATAAAACTTGTAAAAGGGGAAATTTTTTTTAATTTTTAAAAAAAGTCATAAAAAGCTGAATTTAAAGATAATTTTGAGACTTAGTAATCAGAAACCAAAATTTATTCTATGTTAATACTAAGAAAAAAAAATAAATGAATTTTAATTCAAGGAATTTGTGTCCCTATCAAATAGAACACAAAATATAGCAATTTCATAAGACCTGGTTTTTCCATGTTCCTTGGGAAAGAGTTAAAATATAACCATGAATTCTTAATCTATTAAATAATACATTACACTGATATTAACTTCTATTACTAGGAACATGTTCAAGAACCTAAAAGTTAATATTTATATTAGTAGAATATTTCTTAAACTAAATATAGAAGGCTGACTAGGTGAGAGTAGGCAATTTGGGTAGGAATTTAAGATGGAGAATTATGAATAATAATCAAATTTGCATTTTAAATAGAAACACATTCAGTCCTTATAGAATACTAGGTTATTACTTAAAAAAAGAATACATTTACTAAATACATTTACTAAATTTACTAAAAGGTTCCTGTGTGTTACTCATTGTGCTAGGATCTAGAGGCAACCCATGAATCATTAAATGGATTGTTTTCTAAGACTATATTTATAAAACTGTCTATGAGTTGTGTCATTATATACATATGTTGTATATGATGTGTGTGTGATGTGTTATATCTATTGATAAATAGATACAGATATATATATCAAACACATCACATACACATAAACACTTAAGTAAAATATATTTTTATATTGATAAATAAACATATATACTTAAGAAATCCCAGGAAAGCTGAAGTAGTTTTATAAATATACTTTATATATGTGTATATAAATAAATATATATGTATATATACGTGTATATACGTATACACGTACAATTCTGGAAAAGGAATAAGAAATACTCCATATCACACTTATACAAATTTTAGTGAACCAAATAAGAAGGGAAAAGGCTTATTTTTGAAAAAAACCTGGATATAGTCATTAGAGAAAAAGAAAAACTAACATTTTGCAGAAGTTTCATTCCATTTAACACTCACAACCACCCATGAGATAATCATTATATTTATTTTACCAGTGAGGAAAATGAGACTCAAAGAAAGTAAGGGATTGACTTAAGGTCACAAAGTTAGCAGGTATCAGCACTGAAATTAGATCTCAGGTCTTTTCATCTCCAAGCCTCTGCTTTCTCCATCACACTAAATTGTATTACACAGGTAAATAAGAACGTTTTAAATGTGTAAAGGTATCTGCATATGTCATTATGGAATCTTCAAAATGATCCTATGAGTTCAGAAAGGTAGACATCATTCTCTACTTTACACTTAATGGAAATGAAGTGGCAAAAAGATAATGACTTGCCCAAGGTCAACTGACAAATCAGGGCTGAAGTTAGGGCCAGGAGCCAAATTCCCAGTATCCTGAGCTGGAGCTGTGTTTCACAACATCATCCTACCTCCGGTGTCCCTTTAAAATAGCAAGGTCATTGCAGGCCTAGGAGTTGTTGGAGGAAAATCCTCACCAGCCTCAGGAAGTGGCATTGGGCTGGGAGGAGGGGGTGACACAGCTGTGACTCAGAGCTGACTGCAGCCCGGGAGGGCAGGGAAACCCACCGTTCAGGTGAGGCAATAAGCCACACCCTTGACTATTTCTGTGAATATGTAGAGGAGGTCCCCTAGTACCTTCTCAGGAATTTCTCTTTGACCTAAACTTGTCACTTTTGGTTGAAGAAAAATACTTTTCCGAGAATTTTAACCAGATACCTTTTCTTGACTTCTTGACCTGCAAGTGTTTCTCAGCCCTGCACACTTTTACATGACTCTCTGTACCCTGGAAGAGGCAATCCTTTCAGGATATTGCCACTATTCACAGTAGTAGAAGTCAGGTAACAAGAATAATAATATAAGAAAGATAAAATGAAGGACGCAAACAGAGAAGGAGCTAACGTTTCAGGGCTTAGTCTATGCCACGCATTACACCAAGTTCTTTACATGGATAAACTCATTTAATACTCACAACACACTGTGAGGTAGGTGCCGTTTTCATTACACAGAGAGGCTGTGCAATTTGCTGAAAGTCACACAGCTTGCAAGTGATAAAATGAAGATTTGAAGCCAGAAGACTCAAAAATCTTAACTCTTCTGGATATGACATCATTTAATCACCCACCTGTTATAGTCTTATTGAGAGAGTGAATAATTAGTGACCCCTATCAGCTGAAACTACTAGCAGTATTACTAATACCAGTAATCATAGTCAACATTGTTTGAGTACTTGTTGTGTGCTAAGTACTGGGTTAAGGCCTTATACCTATTATTTAATCCTTGCAGCAATTCTCTGAGGCAGGTATTATTATTACAGTCAATGAGCAAACAAGAAAATTGAGATAAAGAGAAATTAAGTAATGTGCGCAAGGTTACACAGTAAACAACTGGCTTGAATCCAAGAAGTAAAACTACAGTACTATCCATTTTTAAAATTGCTTTTTAAGGAGAATCTGTGGTCAGTTAACAGAACCAAGCTTATCCATTCAAGAATCATTCACCCATTTGTTTTAAGACTATTGTGTTCTAACCAGCTAAGTGAACTAGCTCTTGACGAATCCTGAAGACATATCTAACAGCAATCATTTGTGAAACATTTCAACAGGAAAATGTCAGCGTTCCACATGCAACTGAGATCCAAGACCTCTACAAGGTATCCACTGACAGCAAGTTTTGCACATCTCCCCCTCCGTGCCTCATATTCCACACCGTAATTTGCTCTTTACTTAAAAATACTAGAAAGTTATCACCTCCACTCACAACCAAAATAAAATAACCTGGATATTTCGTAATGCATTACAACTAAAGCATTAACTTTGCCTAAAAAAAAACAACAACAAAGAAAAACAGACTTGCCATTATGTTTGGGTATTGAGATTCTCAGAGCTAGGACCTCAATATTCCTATACTTGTAAAGAAAGCCGGAGAAATGTTTAATTGTACCCGTAGTTTCTGATTGCTCTGGGCAGCGAGAGACCTTCTCTTTGGGGAAAGACTGGATTTGGCACAAAACGTAATGGGTCTTCCGGTTGTGCAAAAGTGAATGCCCAGCCTTCAGGTGGAGGGAGGGGTGCGGGGATGAGGGGCCAAACAGCTCTAAGTCCCCATGTGGAAAGCAGTCTTCAGGGCGGTCTCTGAGCTCAGCAATGACCGTCGTGAGGAGGCAGATGTTAACTTGAGGGCAGGCATGCGCAGTCCGTTTCCCTTGGGAGTGGGCAGCTGGAACGTGAGAACAGAGGCATAGCCATCTGGAAGGGCACCTGGCTTGCCACCAGCAAGCAGGTGGGACCTAGAAATAAACGACTTTCTGTGAAGGTGTGAGGCTGACAGATGGTACAAATACCTTGAACTTGCATCTGTTGACCTAATGTAGAGTTTCACGGTTTTCTTTCTTTTCTGCATTGTAATTTCCCTCTGTAATTCATGTGCCTTTTCAAGAGTTTTTCTAAATGCAACTATCTGGTGATTGTTACACTTTGGGGAAGTAAGGAAGGGGCTCACATCCACGTTTGGGGAAAATCTATAAGGGGACTGCAAAGTCAGTTATCAGATGGTAAGAGGTGACCTAAGGGAAATGGTCAACAACAGTCAGAACAGACAGAGTAAGAGAAAAAGAATTTGATAAAATGACTGGATTCCTATGGTCATGTCTGATGGGAGCAGGAACCATTTGAGTTTTCAATAGGAGATTCCTGAAGCCACGTTGGATAGGTTTACTTGTTTTTTTAATCTTGAAAGATGCCGAATTATTTTTATGGTGAACAAATAGTCACTAATGGCTCTACTATATACACATAGTTGCCTTGGGGAAAACAGGGTAGAATATACTAGTAAAAGCATATGGTATAGGGTTAGAAAGCCAGGGTTCAAATCCCAGTTCTGTCCTTTATTTAGTCTCTCAGAACCTCAGTTTCGACATCAGCATAATATGGACAATCATACCAAGCTTTATATGGTTTTTGAGATGAAATCAAGTAATATATATTGTGACAGAGAATATTTTTTAAATTAAAAATGAAAAAATCTAAACAACAGGCCCAAAATAAGTGTTTTAAAAAGGAAGAGTTAGCTGAGGGAGTTCGTACAATCATTCATTCAGTGCTATGGCAAGTCCATTAACATGATATTTACCATATATCAGCAAAAGCAATACCGGAAAATGTCCATTTTCTTTAACACTGACTGTCCAGTGCAGTCGCTCATTTTTTCAAAATGTGTATTCTGTATCCTATGGATACTTCCTAGTAGATATTAGGAAATAAAGAACGGTCCTCCCCTAAATAAGGAACAGTCAAGTGTTCCTTTGTTCTTGGTCTACCGATGCAAGAGGAAGAACTGTTCTCTTTTAGAAAAAAAAAGATAGTTTCTCTTCCAAGGCGTTAAGGAAAAAAGGGAACATACGTTGGCTGTGAATCTTACTTTGGTGAAGCACACCTGCTTGGACATCTAAGTCTTAATTTTTCACACTCATCTCCTTATCTGAGCTCTCCAACGCCACCTACTCACACAAAAGAAAACTATCTTCCACTGATATAATTTTGAAAAAAAAAAACCTTAGATCACTCATCCAAAAAAATTAAGAAACAAAGGGTTTTTTTTTAGGGAATTAATCATCACAAGCCATCACTTCAGTTTGGATACATCTTAAAGTGTACAGAGTGGCAAAAACTGTCTTCTCATCTAGGAATTGAACTGTGTGCAAAGGGAAAATAACGTAGGAACAGCGGCATGTCCCCTCTCATGCTCATTTTTTAAAACTGTTGGTAAGATCTTGCCTGGCCTAAACTCTTTCCAAAGGAGACAGTAAGCTGCCCACAAACAGAGAACTAACAATTTAAAATTCCTGCCTCCCTTTTCCTCCTTCAAGCTTAAGAATTGACCAGTATTAATTTCAGTGCTCTCCCTGGTTATTAAATCACAAACCACACTGGCTGATGAGAAACAAAGAAAGAAAAGAGCCATTATTCCAGGCAAACCAAACAGTCCCACAAATAGCTCCAGAAAAGTCAGCTGCATTATGATGTTCACTCCTTTCATGAGTCAGAAGAGAAAGGTTCTAACTATCCAACTATGCGAGTTTGGGGTGGCAATTAATTAGACAAGTAAACAGAGTGTACTTGAAGGAGATAAAAGGTCAGCAGAGAAAGTATAGTCGGGTAAGTAAAGATATGCCAACTTTTCCTCTTCCACTGAGGATGCAATACAGAGCCCAGATGGGGATGGGCTCCAGGCTTGTCTCCTACCCCACGTTACTGCACACCGCAGGCCACTACGCTGCACGGTTCTGCCCTGCCTTGCTGTCACCATGTCTTTCTTTCTGCCTCTCCCTCCGCCCTCATCCCATCTGCTCTCTGTGTCCTCTCCTTCCTCCTCCCAGAAACCCCCCACTCCCTCTCCAATTGTCCCCAAACCTTTTATATTTCTGTTGCATCACTTACCCTCATTCTTCTTTCTGAGCATTGTCTGGGGGGCATCCCCAAGCCTTCCTCTGCCTGTCACGTGTAACTGCACGTTTGTCTCCTCATCTCATCTGTCCTACTCCTGCCTTATTCTTTATTTTGAAAGAATATGACATATGGGGGACAGGGAAGGAAATCTTCCTTACTAATAAAAGAACATACATTAGAAAAAAATTAAAATATATGATACCTGTTTCATGTTCAAAGCACACCTAGTAAATGTCTTATTCTCTCAACAGAGTCCAAATCAGAAAAAAATTTAGGTAATTTATTAGTATTTCTATTATTTTCTGATGTGGAGTATTCGTAAAAGTTTCTGGGTTTTGCCCTCAAAGCTCAATTTGAATGTCAGTTTTGCCACTTGTTCATTTCTTGACCTTGGATATGTGACAATCTCTCTGAACTACAATGAAATAAGAATAAACTTTATTATTTCTTAGAACAATAGTAACAATTGGGTACCTACAATCAAGTTTGTGTGAAGACTTAATGAGATGATGAATTTAAATTTCTTAGCCCTGTGCCTGGTCCATGGTAAGTCAGGATGTGTTAGCTATTGTGAGCCAAGCATTGGACTAAGGATTTAATGTGTGTTATTGTATTTAATCCAGACAATAGCCCTGGGACTTGGGCATTACTATTCCCCCATTTTAATCAGTGAGGTAATAGGTTTAAAAAGGTTAAGTAATTTACTGAGGATGGATTGTTAATACATAATGAAAGGGAAAGTTGACAACAAGCCTGTTTAACTTGCCATCTGTGAAATGGGGATAATACTGTAATTCCTACCCTACGGCATTGTTGTCAGGATTAAATTAGCTAATGGAGCACATAGTAGTCATTCACTACATTTTCATTTTCCTTTCCTTTCTCCCTTTATGTAACCCCTGTCTTTTGCATTCCATCCCATTAAATAAAAAATTATTAATGTTATTCCTTGGTATTGCTACCTCCAAAAATCTCCAACTTTTGCCAAGGAATTTTTTTGAGTAGAACTATTCACATTCTCATATAGAGCATGTTAATATATAACTACCACATTGCCATATTCCCAAAACAAACCAAGGTAAGTATAAACCTCCAAGTTTATCATTACCTGATGACCATAAGAGATATTCAGATGGTAAACCAAGTAGCAATTTACTTGATTACTCAGATGCAACACACATCTACAAAAAAATAGTAATTCACAGATAAGAATATATAATTGAGATTTATTCTTTAGAATTATTTTTAAAGGGCTCATTTTTCCTTTTTAACCATTCTAAAATCAATACATTTTAAACTTTACCCAGCCCCCAGGCAATTCTCAGGCTCTTGTTTAAATTCTTTTCTCCTGAAGTATCCTGTTCTGAGGTCAGTCCTACTCCCTGTTTGTAAGTCTGCCGTGGTTTCCTGCTACCTATTAATTGCAAAATCTTTAGCCTGATCTTACTCAGAATGGATTTTTCTGCCTTAATCTCACTCCCTGTTGTGTGTATCCCACCCTGCACCAAACTGTTCCCTGAAAATGCCCACTCACTCTCTTTGCTCACGATATTCCCTTTATCTACAATGTTTTCCCTCCCCAGCACAACCTATCTTGGTGTTTTCCAAAAGTTCTCTGTAAACATTTCGCACATTTTCATTAACTCTATTCCTTAATACTTTATAGCTTTTGTTGCTATTTTGAATTATATCTTTTTTCTAATACATTTTCAAATAGATCACTGCTGGGTGAAGGAATATTATTGATTTTTATGTGTTGGTCTTGCCTCTAGCAAGTGTGTCAAACTCTTTAATAAGTCACTTGCCAGTTTTCTATAGAGTATACATTATTTTTATAATAAATTTTTTAAAATATTTATTTGGCTGTGCAGGACCTTAGTTGCAGCGCACGAGATCTTAGTTGCCACATGCGGGATCTAGTTCCCTGACCAGGGATTGAACCCATGCCCCCGGCATTGGGAGCACAGTCTCTTATTTTTTTCTTTTTAAATCAGGTGTTTTGTTTTGTTTTTAAATTTTATTTATTTTTGACTGCATTCGGTCTTCGTTGCTGCGCGCCGGCTTTCTCTAGTTGAAGAGAGCGGGGGCTACTCTTCATTGCGGTGTGAGGCCTTCTCATTGCAGTGGCTTCTCTTGTTGCGGAGCATGGGCTCTAGGTGGGCGGGCTTCAGTAGTTGTGGCATGTGGGCTCAGTAGTTGTGGCTTGCGGGCTCTAGAGGGCAGGCTCAGTAGTTGTGGCGCACGGGCTTAGCTGCTCCGCGGCATGTGGGATCTTCCCAGACCAGGGATCGAACCCGTGTCCCCTGCATTGGCAGGTGGATTCTTAACCACTGCACCACCAGGGAAGTCCCTATAATAACATTTTTTTTCATAAAAATAATAGTAGCAAGCACTTGTGTACTGCTCATACATACAGGAGCAGTTCTAAATGCTTCATGTAGGTAAACATTTAATCTTACTGAAGTGCATTTTTATTTTTAACCCTGGTTCACAGATGAAGAAAGGGATGTATTAAAAAAAGAAAGAAAGAAAGAATTTGCAAGAAGTCCCCAAGCAAGGAAGTAAAAGGATTGCAATTCAAGGCCAGTTAGTTTAGCTCAAGTGTCCATTTTCTTAACTTTAGGGTATATTGTCTGCTCTTATTAAGAAGGGCCGTGGAGTCAGAGAGACCTGGGTTTAGGTCCTGCATCTTCTGATTTGGGAAAGTCACTACCTCTCCATGATTCAGTTTACTCATCAAGAACATGAAGTGAACAATAGCTACTTACAGAGTTTTTCTAAAGACTCAGTGAGAAAGTATGTGATAGCATCTTGTACAGTGTACCATAGAAATAGGGCTACAGGGACTTCCCTCGTGGTCCAGGGATTAAAACTGCACCCTTCCACTGAGGGGGCATGGGTTCGATCCCTGGTCAGGAAACTAAGACCCCGCACGGCACAGCCAAAATAAATAAATAAATAAAATCAGAATCTTTAAGAAAAAAAAAAAGAAAAAAGAAATAGTTGCTACAGATGCCATCATTCCCTTTTCTCTCCAAAGATTCTTGTTCACTTTTTCTGTTGAAATCCTACCATCTCTCTCTGAACTTCCAAGAAGTCTGTGTTTTTCTCTTAGTAGTTATCACGTACTTTCTTGCCAGCCAACTATTGGGCATCAGTCTGATCTTCTCTGCTAGACTACATCCTCCTTGGGGACAGGAACTACACCCCATTTATCTCGGGCTCCCAACAACAACAGTGCCTTGTCTTACACATAGAATTTGCTCAGCAAGTACTTGAATCTGAAGGAATTTTCAAAATCACTGGTTGCAAAAAATATAAATGTATCTGAGTCTGGCTTGTACCAGCTTGTTTACCAAACTGTGTGTTCATCTCAGAAACATGTTTCCATATAGGTAATCCTGCAAGAAAATCAGCTTGCTTTCCATTTACACATTGTAGGCATTCGTATGGGCTAATCACTACAAACGCTTTGTATGTTTTACATACAAATTACCTATGTTCAATATCCTGTAATAAACCATAATGGAAAAGAATATGAAAAAGACTATCTATGCATAACTGAATCACTTTGCTGTAGATACAAATTACCAATTAGCTTCCAGGTTTTAAAAAAAAAAAATAGTCCCTGGTTATTTTAATCACAGTGACCTGACTCGTTTTTCATTCACAGGAGACAGTGGTTGGTGGAGGGAAATAAAAACAGGGAACCTATGTTGAAATCACCGTCCGAGGAAGAGAAGCCATCTCTGAGTGGGACCGCCAACCCTACATCACACCCAGCGAGGCTGATTCACTTCCTCTCCTCCCCACCGTCACCTCAGAAGCCTTCTCTCCTTTCTCCACCTCTCACTGAATCCCACCACCCTTGCCACCGATTCAATGAATCACGGGAAGAAAATCTAAAGTAAGAGAAGAAATATGCTATTTTTTTTCTTTTTTTCTTTTTTTCTTTCTTTTTTCCTGTCCAGGCCTTGTGATATGTGGGATCTTAGTTCCCCGACCGGGGATGGAACCTGCACCCCCTGCAGTAGAAGTGCGGAGTGTTAACCACTGGATCGCCAGGGAAATCCCTGCTTTCTTATTTTAACTAGAGAAAAATAAAAGGAAACCCTCCATTGGAAAGTGTCTACAATTATTAGAAGAATTGACTGAACTATGCAATAATCTTTTAAAAAATCTTCTTCTTGAGTTATAACATATGTACCATAAAGTTCACAAATGGTAAGTATGCAACTCAATGAATTTTTACGTATATACGTAGGTTCATACGTATGTGTGTGTGTGTGTGCATGTGTGTAAAAAACGTGTAATCCCACCCAGATAAAAAGATAAAATATTTCCAACAGGCCAGAAGACTCATGCCCCTTCCCAGTCAATAAATACCATTTGCCCTCACGGAGGTAACTATTCCGACTTCTCTCACCACAGGTTTGTTTTCCCTATTCTTGAACTTCCTGCCGCTGGAATCCAGGATATGCTCTTTTTTTTTTTTTTTTTTTGGATATGCTCTTTTGTGTCTGGCTTCTATCCCTCAGCCTTTGTCTGTCTGTGAGATTCATTCATATCAGTGTGTATAACAGCAGTTTGTTCTTTTCTATTGCTATTTATTATTCCACTCTATGGATTTCACTAATAAAGCTGCTAGTTTTTCATTTATGTATGTTTATGAAGTATAGTTGACTTGCAGTGTTGTGTTAATTTACAGCAAAGTGATTCAGCCATATATATATATATATATATATATATATATATATATATATATATATACATTCTTATTCATATTCTTTTCCATTATGGTTTTTTAAAAATTTTTATTGGAGTATAGTTGATTTACAATGTTGTGTTAGTTTCAGGTGTACAGCAAAGTGAATCACATATATATATATATATATATATATATATATATATATATATATATATATATCTCCACTCTTTTTTCTTTTTTTAGATTCTTTTCCCATATAGGCCATTACAGAGTATTGAGTAGAGTTCCCTGGCCTATGCAGCAGATTCTTATTAGTTATCTATTTTATATATAGTAGTGTGTATATGTCCATCCCAATCTCCCAATTTATCCCTCCCCTGCCATCCCCTGGTAACCATAAGTGTGTTTTCTACATCCGTGACTCCACCTCTGTTTTGTAAATAAGTTCATTTGTACCCTTTTTTTTTTAGATTCCACATATAAGCAATATCACATGATATTTGTCCTTCTGTGTCTGACTCACTTCACTCAGTATGACTGAATAAAGCTGCTATTATGAATGAAGTACCATAAACATTCTTGTACATCTTTTGGTGGATATACAAAAACTATGCAATAGCCTTTTACCTAATCTCCTACTTCTGCTTCTCCACCATCCCAGGAATCTCCCCAAGTCCGCCTGGGGCCCTGGCCCCCCACAGAGCTCTCAGTGGCTCCTCACAGTATATATGGTTTGTTAAAACTGCGAACCAGGCTTTCTAGGCGCTCCATGATTTGGCCACGTCCTAACTCTTCAGGCTTACTTCCTGTGTAATTTCAAGATTTATTGCCCTCCCACAGTCTCCAGTCAAAACACATAACTTACTTTTCACCACACATGCCCCAAACTTTTATTTATGAACATACCCATTCCTCCCTATTCAGAAAGTATTTTCTCACCACTTATAAATTAAGAATAAATATTTGAATTTTTAAAAAATTGTTTGCCTCAGATTCAAGTCATCTTCCTGATACGACGTTATGGAGAGGGTATAAAAAGTGACGAATAACTTAAATGGAATTTTCCATTCAGTTTGGAGGAAGCTAGGAGCATGCACGTTGGACAGTTTTGTAGTCAAGTTAAGGCTAAGGGTTTTGGGGAATACCGGTTCTGCCACTTCCTGGCTATGTGAGCTTGGGTAAGATATTCAACTTTTCTAAGCCTTAGTTTTCTCATCTGAAAGCTAGAAGTAAAAACTTTCCTCATAGGGTTCTTTTGAAGAATAAGTGAAATGTTGCATATAAACTACTTAAAAATAGCGACAGGCACAAAGAAAGCACAAAATAAATAGTATTTGTCATTATTAATAAAGAAGTTGTGCATCATAGAGGCTAAGAGTAACGCCTTGGGAACCAGATGGCCTGGGTTCAAATCCCCACCCCACCACTTACTAGCTATAAGACTTGCACACATGGCTAACAAACTGTGGCAGTCTCCTGCTCTGTAAAAAGGTAATTATAGTAGTACCTTCTTCAGAGGGCTATTGGAAGGATTCAAAGAATTAACATATGGAAAGCACTGTATCTGGCACACGGTAAATGGTACATAAGTCTCAGCCACTTATAGTGCTATTATTATATATCAACACTACCATGACTAATATCATTAGCAGAACACTATCATTCTTTTTTTTAAATATTTATTTATTTTGACTGCGCCGGGTGTTAGTTGCGGAACGTGGGATCTTTGTTGCAGCAGGCGGGATCTTTAGTTGAGGCATGTGGACTTCTTAGTTGCAGCATGCACACTCTTAGTTGTGGCATGCATGCGGGATCTAGTTCCCCAACCAGGGATCAAACCCGGGCCCCCTGCATTGGGAGCGCAGAGTCTTACCCACTGGACCACCAGGGAAGTCCCCCGAGAACATTATCATTCTTGATAGACAAGCAAAAGGCTAAAGGAGGTTAAGCTAGAGATATTTTTGAGAAGCATTATTCCAAATGAGAGAAAATTCTGTAGAGACAGAATAGTGGACTCCAAAGTAACAATGGTGTAAATGGAGTATGGCCAATGAAACATGCCAAAGGTACCATCAGAGAATCCACACGACAAAGCTACCAGTGTCTAAGGTGAATTCATGATTCGAAATGGGCATCTTTGAGAGTCCTTGGTTCTCACCGACTAGCAGAGCTGCCCACCGTGCAACGGTGGAAGGGGCCCGAAGGTGGTGCCGAGTAATTCACACCAATGCCATCTGTGCATCTTGAGACCCACTATCAACTTCATTTTTACAGCTTGATTATCTCAGGAAAGCGGCCAACACTAGCTTCTAAACTGTTCCAGAGTAAGCCATACTTTCTGAAGACTAGAGTTCAGTGTCTATGGTGGAAATAATGATTCCTTATTTTATTCCAATTTGATTGGTAAATAAACTGAGAGAAGAGCAAGTCATGTAAGCTGCCTAGGACCAAATCGTTTGGTAGGAACAAAGGACAGAAATTCACAGACTTGAATCCAAAGCCTATACAATTCCAACATGAAAAGCAAACTTTAAACTTTTTCTGTTGGTGAGGATTTCTTACTAGTAACTTTCAATAGAAAGTTGGAAAAAGAAGTTCAGATAAGAAATTCCTCCATTTTAGAGTCAATGAAATAAAAGGAGTAGCGACCTCAGGGGCTATTCTTTCTGTGAACTTCTCTGGGGTATAGCTTGCTGGCTAAAAAGAAATGGAGAGTGGAGGAGGGGTACAGGAGCAAACTTGACCCTGCCTTCCATGGAAACCTAATTTTCTGATAAAAAGAAACAGATGGACATCTCAGGGTTGAGCAACGGAGGTATTGGCAGTAACTGAAATCTCTAGGTGATGCCTACGTAGTTTTAGGGTCCTATTGCCACATCTGTGCCCTTAGAATCTTTCTAGGTTCCATTACTCCCCCTGTGTCCCCTACTTTACAAAAATTTTCACTTCTACTGAATCATTTTTTGTTAACATACTCAAAAACTCTGAGTTGTTTAAGTTGGTAAAGAGAAAAGATTTGAAACGTCTCATTTAAAAAAAAAGATGACACCAGTATTCTACTTTAGGGTTGGAAACTTTCTCAATAAGCCCTGCTGTGACTTACAAATGTTAAAATGAAACTTCCTTTTTAAATGTCTAAGGCACTCTATTTATAACTCCCAATCATTAACTGAAGCATTAATCTGCTTAGTGGATTCTGTGTTAAATATTGGATAGAGGGACTTCCCTGGTGGCACAGTGGTTAAGAATCCGCCTGCCAATGCAGGGGACATGGGTTCGAGCCCTGGTCTGGGAGGATCCCACATGCCGCGGAGCAACTAAGCCTGTGCGCCACAACTACTGAGCCTGTGCTCTAGAGCCTGTGAGCCACAACTACTGAGCCCGTGAGCCACAACTACTGAAGCCTGCGCTCTAGAGCCTGTGAGCCACAACTACTGAAGCCTGCGCTCTAGAGTCTGTGCTCCACAACAAGAGAAGCCACCGCAGTGAGAAACCCGCGCACCACAAGGAAGAGTAGCCCCCACTCGCCGCAACTAGAGAAAGCCTGCGCGCAGCAACGAAGACTCAGTGCAGCCAAAAATTAATTAATTAATTAATAAAAAAAGAATGACAATTTCAGGCTAAATTAAAATCCCTCTCCCAAATTGCCATTTTCTGTATACATATAGGCAACACCTGTCGTATTATTTTCTATTATCAATGTCCATTTTCAAGTGTTCTCTTCCCAACAATGTGAGTTCAGTGAAGCTAAAGTGCAACAATGGTGCTTCTTTATTGAATCCCCACAACACCGGCTCTATGCACATTACACATAATAAATATTGGTGGAATAGATTTATAAATCCAAATGGCATATTTATGTCCTCCAAAGGAAACCCTAATGTTTTTCATTCTATTTTTATGAATGTTGCTGTGCTTGATATTTCATCTTATTGTTCTGAAGAACAGATTATACTGAAATGCTTGAATTTATCAAGGAAGGTAGTTAAGTACATAAACCTAAAACCATCCTTGTTTTTGGTTAACATATCAAACCTTGTGAGTACGTAACTAGGTCATATGTAGTATGGAAAATACTTCAACTTCTTTCTGCAAAGATATTTTTTTCCGCTGAGGAAAGAAAACGTGTGGTCTCATTTCAAAACAGGGAAGTCGCAATTTTCTAGAATGGGGCTAGACTTATTGCAAAATGTTCACTACCTATTCAGATGGTTCTGCTGTAGAGATGACCGGGAAGTATAGATTCTGAGCTTATAAATATCCTCAGAGAACCATGAAGCATATGTTTTTAGTTTGTGCTTGGTGGCTTATCCACCAGGCAGGAAAACATCCCTGGTTTTAAGACTTTGAACTGATGCCATAGAGTAAGTTCCCATTTCCGAGTGTCTGTTGTCATTTCGGTTGGTGAACTCCACCTACCAAAACAAAAATGAACACAACGCTTCAGAGGCTGCCCTTTCAGCCCTGGGTTTTAACATTTAAAGAAAGAGAAGAGGGAGCAAACCTTTTTGCCTGCTCTGCCATACAGATGTGTTTTTAACCAATGATTCAGAAAACATTGTCAACACTTTATATATGCGGATTGTACCATCTTCATACAGCTCTTTAATTCTGGAGTTAATGCAACCTGAGTTTCATTGCCTCCTTGGCCCATCATGGTTACTGTCGTATTCTAGATCTGCCTGTTTTGTATTTAACTTCGCACAGCACCCGTTCATCTGATTAATGCTCCATTTGATCACTTTTATGAGTAATGTCTTAACAGCTTAAGAGGGTATAACTGGGGTTGGCTCTAAAAGCTAGGCAGCAGTTGCCACTTAATGTAAGAAAAACTGGGTCAGGGCTTCCCTGGTGGCGCAGCGGTTGAGAATCTGCCTGCCAATGCAGGGGACACGGGTTCGAGCCCTGGTCTGGGAAGATCCCACATGCCACGGAGCAACTGGGCCCGTGAGCCACAATTGCTGAGCCTGCGCGTCTGGAGCCTGTGCTCCGCAGCAAGAGAGGCCGCGATGGTGAGAGGCCCGCACACCGCGATGAAGAGTGGTCCCCACTTGCCGCAACTGGAGAAAGCCCTCGCACAGAAACGAAGACTCAACACAGTCATAAATAAATAAATAAATAAAAGAACGTGAATTTCTAAAAAAAAAAAGAATTTCACTCATCTTCATCCTTTAAAAAAAAAAAAGAAAAGAAAAACTGGGTCAAATTATGGGAGGTCAACCAGGCAGATTGGCAAAGCCTCTCTCAGTCCTTTCGTTCTTCAATTCTTCCCCATTTATGCGTTCCCACATTTACACTGTGTAAGTTCTAAATGATGCAAGAACCAAAATCTTCTATAGGATTTCAGAGAACATAATTATTAATGTGAGCCAGGGCACAGAGAATCTTGGGAGAGTTGGGACTTGATCTGAACCATAAAGAATGGAGTGATCTGGGAAGGTAAAAGAAGTCGAAAGACGTGCTTTAGATGTAAAAGCAAAGAGCAAGAGATGAACTTGTATCAGATAAACAGTGAGAGGCAGGGCTGAAGAGATGAGTGCTTGATTGTTCAGGTTCCTGAGAACCTAATCTCTGAAAGCTCTTTTGTTCCCTATTTTAACCTCTTGATTCTTGCTGGAGGATCCCATACGCTTTTCACTAGGGCAAGAAACAACTCTCAGTGGCCTGCAGGAGAAAGTAAAACAGCAGTGCATTTAGGTTTCCTAGATAGCTACTAGCCAATGTACATTTTGGAAATGTTTTAGTGCCTTAGCCCCTTGTCCAGTCTTTCAGGCGAGAGAGCGAGAGAGAGAGAGAGAGAGAGAGAAGGAGGAAGGGAGGGAGGAGGGAAGAACAGAAGAGGAAGGAAGGAAGGAAGGGAGGAAGGAAGGAAGGAAGGAAGGGTGAGAGGTAGGGAGGAAGGAAGGAAAGATGGCCACATTTGCATAATTAGTGATGCCTGTCAACCTTTATTTCAGATATGAAAGATAATAGCACAGAAATTAGGAGACATGACTATAGAGTCATATAAATGATTCTTTCCTAAATGCAGCATAATGTACAACATCAAATATGTTTTTGGTTAAGATGTTACAAAAAACCCCGAACGAACTTTTTGGCCAACCCAATAGTTTTGTCCCCTTCAAGGTAGTCCCATTGAAAGGCTATGAGACTATTCAAAGATGCTTCCATTTGCCGAGTCATTTTTAGATTCTTTCTTTTTGAATTGTTCTGGGAGCCTGTGGCACAGTCTTTAGATGAGCTTCTTCCCCAGAGGCAAACCCTCCATCCTTATCTCCTGCTATCTGCAGCTACATCTTGCGTGCTGACCCCTCCCTGCCTAAACTGGTGCATCTCCTTTTGCTCTGCTCCTGTTTTATCTATTAGTTCCATCCTGTCCCAGCAACCAGACAATATAGGGGCAAAGGATACATGGCTTAAATCTGGGGAGATATGCTAAATCATGGCACAAGAAGAAGACAATGCAGCGCAATAGAGAGAGGTCGGAGACATAGCAGAACTAAAAGGAGTAATCAAAACAACAACCACAATCAAAAAATACTTTTGTAATGGATGGTTAGCTAGAATACTGTGGGAAATGAATAGAACATATGACACAACACAGGGAAAGTAGCACAGACACTAAAACCTGTGGTGGGAGATATTAGAATTATAAACTAAACATGTTAAAAAAAATATTGATAAGCTTGAAAAGATACAGGTACCCCAATGTTCACTGCAGCACTATTTACAATAGCCAAGACATGGAAGCAACCTAAATGTCCACTGATAGATGAATGGATAAAGAAGATGTGGTACATATATACAATGGAATATTACTCAGCCATAAAAAAGAATGAAATAATGCCATTTGCAGCAACATAGGTGGACCTAGAGATTATCATACTAAGTGAAGTAAGTCAGAAAAAGAAAGACAAATACCATACAATATCGCTGATATGTGGAATCTAAAATATGATACAAAAGAACTTGTTTACAGAACAGAAATAGACTCACAGACATAGAAAACAAACTTATGGTTACCAAAGGGGATAGCAGGGGTGGGGGGAGATAAATTAGGAGGTTGGGATTAACATATACACACTACTATATATAAAATAGATAAACAACAAGGACCTACTGTATAGCACAGCAAACTACATTCAACATCTTGTAATAACCTATAATGGAAAAGAATCTGAAAAAGTATATACATATATGTATGTATAACTGAATCACTTTGCTGTACACTTGAAACTAACACAACAGTGTAAATTAACTATACTTCAAAAAAAAATATTGATAAGGGAGTATTCAGATTCTCTCTCCTCCCTACCCCTCAAAAATTGCCAACTGATTCCTGATTTATCAGTCCAATTTCTATTCACTTTCTCTGAAGTAGTCTATCTCTGCCAAACTCTTTTCTAGCTTTTTGGAACGCAGAATTGGTGAACAGACAGAATACTACAGAACCCAGGAGCCAAGAGGAAGGGAAAGGCTTAGCAAGAGAGGGGGAACTGGGGTTGCCAAATGAGAATCTGAAGTGTGAAACAGAATGAAATGTGGAGGAATAAGGGTCCAAGAAAGAGTCCAAAAAGACCATAAGTTCTGTGCACTTCAATGCTTTTCGAGACACTCAATTAATAAATTGAACACTTTTTTAAACATGTTTGAGTGAGAACTGGGCTTCTTGAACAGAACATGACTCTGAGAATCCACCACGTGTGACGGCATCAATAAGGTGACATATCCAGATACAACCGCTATATTGCCTGAGGCCTGTAAGTTATGAGCTACCCACGTGTGCTTTCTCACAGGGCAGGAAGGCAAGTGGTGGTGTAGCTGCCCTGGCATGGACATGGGCACTCTGTCCATTACGAAGGCTAAGAGAGCTGACTGCTGACCACCAATAGGCACAAACAACACCCTATGCCCTGGCTGCTTTGAAATCCATGGAAGTCCCCAGGGCAGGACCTAGGACAAGAAATTACAGCATCAAGTCACCTCCTCCTCTTCTTTGGTGAGTTCAGTCAACCTCAATGGGGGAAATTTCCATTCACACACACGCCTGCTTTACTAAGGCTCTCATCACACTCATCCCAAAGCACTTCTTCTGCTCATAAAAGAAAGGAAGGGAATTTGCTTCTTGTACCCAGTAGGCCTGGAGGTGGTGGACACCTTTACACTTTTCACCCAGGCACATTTGTTTAATTATAATCCTGGGCTGTCACATCATCTGTCATGACCAAGAGGTAGAACTATAAAGTACTAAGAGTACTTTTTCACTAATCAAAATATAAGGGGAAGTAAGTGTGTTATTTCCAGAAGGTCACCATGGGTGATTTTATGTTGAATTCAAACATGCTGACCTTGTTCCAACTGTTTCTGAAATAATTTTTGGAAGTAACATTCAGAGCTCTTTTATGAGCACACAAGGAAGTGTCATTTTATACTTACACCTCATTAATTGTATTTGGCTGCAATGACCTTTAGTTGTTTTCAATATCATATTCATCCCCAGAGTATGGAAACTTGCCATCAAAGAGTATATTCAAAGAATGACATATATATGGAATCTTAAAAAAAAAAAATGGTTCTGAAGAACCTAGGGGCAGGACAGTAATAAAGACACAGACGTAGAGAATGGACTTGAGGACACGGGGAGGGGGAAGGCTAAGCTGGAACAAAGTGAGAGAGTAGCATGGACATATATACACTACCAAATGTAAAATAGATAGCTAGTGGGAAGCAGCCGCATAGCACAGGGAGACCAGCTAAGTGCTTTGTGACCTCCTAGAGGGGTGGGATAAGGAGGGTGGGAGGGAGGAGATATGGGGATATATGTATATGTATAGCTGATTCACTTTGTTATAAAGCAGAAACTAACACACCATTGTAAAGCAATTATACTCCAATAAAGATGTTTAAAAAAATAATAAATAAAATTTAAAAAGAATGAGAAACAGTTCAGAGGTCAAGTGAAAGGGAGAGCTCAATCCCATTTTAAGTACTGTTAATCTAATTTAAATGACTGAATCATCCTCCTTGAAAACTGATTCTAAAGGGGAAAATACTAATTTTATAAGTCTATATTTTGGGGAGGGAGGAGACTTTTTTAATACATTTTTGTTGAGATATAATTCACATACCATAAAATTCCTTAAAAGTGTACAATTCTTAGTATATTCACAGAGTTGTACAACCATCAGCACTATCTAATTTTAGAACATTTTCATCACCCTAAAAAGAAGCCCCGTCCCCCTAGCAATAATTCCCCATTTCCCCTCCCTCCTGCCCTCGTAACCACTAAGATGCTTTCTGTCTCTATGGATTTTCCCTATCTGGACATTTTAGTTAAATATAACCATAAAATATGTGGGCCTTTGTTATCCTAAAGTCACAGTCTCTGGTGGAAAATGTTGATACCAGCTTTATTCTTTCAATGACAAGAAGAAACAATCTCCACAGTAAGTTTTTATATAGAAATGTAAGTAATATAGCATTCTGCAATGAGACAGAAATTTTTATTCCTGGATGTCCCTGACATTTAAGAATAGTCATCAAGTAATCAGTGTAAAATAGTTATTGAGAGGTTTGGCTTTAAAGAAAAAACTTACAAAGAGCTTTATTCAGTGTTAAAGCACGTCAGTGACAGAACTGCATATACATTTCCTGATTCTCAAATTGAAAGGTATTCTGTACACGTTCCTTAAATACGACAAAGAACCTATTGATCCACAAAAGATTTGTTTAAAATTACTTTTGTTTACAATTATTTTCCATCATATCTCCCTTGTGGTGACATTTACAAGATAGTGGGCCAGGAGAGTGAATCAGGATGGGAACACAATGTTCAGAAAATAAAATAAAAAGGCTAATATCATTAATAACTAAAATTCTAGTGGGGGGATCACATCACAGGCTCGAAACCTCATTCTGAGAAAATAAAAATATCTTAATTTCCAAAGAGTAAAAGAGAACTTTTAAATATGACTCAATGTTAGTTTTTAAAAGGAATTAGAGTTAAAATGCTGCCCATATATTATGGTGGAATGACAAGGAAATTGTCATTTGATTCTTCCTTCCTCTTACGCGCATCGTGCTCCTTGCCTCCGTTCCTTCCTCCCACAATCACTGGCTACCTAGTACATTCATTGGCACTGGGATTCAGCCAGGAATAGGTCACCTGGAACAAATCAGAGATGGTCCTTGATCTCCTGGCACCTTCAACATTTCAGGGAAGACATATTAATCAAGTGTGAAGCGTACAATGAAAAGGAAAAGAAATGGATTTTTCACTCAAATGACAAAAGTAATCTTAGTTTTAAGTGATTATTAAGATTGTCAGTCTCTGCACCTTACATTAAAAATATCCCATCTCTTCTTCTGACAATTTTGTTAAATAATTGGACTTATTGAACCACTCCACTTTGCACTGTGTAAATCACTTTTTTTTTTTTAGCAGGAAGTTTTAAGGACTTTTAAAAGTCAATCTAAAAATTCTACAACTGGGCTTCCCTGGTGGCGCAGTGGTTAAGAATCCGCCTGCCAATGCAGGGGACATGGGTTCAAGCCCTGGTCCGGGAAGATCCCACATGCTGTGGAGCAACTAAGCCCGTGCACCACAGCTACTGAGCCTGTGCTCTAAGAGAGCCCACGAGCCACAACTACTGAGCCCACACACCGCATCACTGAAGCCCTCGCGCTCTAGAGCCCGTGCTCCGCAACAAGAGAAGCCACCAGAATGAGAAGCCTGCACACCGCAAAGAAGACCCAACACAGCCAAAAATAATAAATTGATTGAAATAAATTTTTAAATAAATAATAAAAATTCTACAACTATAATTTTCCTCCATTGTTCATAAAGGAGAGAGAGTCCTAAAGACATTAAATACAAACTCTTAGGTCAAATTTTCTTAAATGTTTGTGGAAATTTTCATCACTTTGAAAAGAATCTGACAACAGTGGAAAATTAATAAAGGAACATTAGTACAGCACAGAACTAGATTTTTTTTCTTAGCAAGACCTATGCCTTTATACCAAAGTGACGTTAGCACCTAGTTATGATGAGACAGGTACAGTAAGGCATTGGGAAATGTGAGGTCAGCTGTACTATGAGCAAGAATAATGGTAAATAGTTGAGTTCAACAAATATTTATCAAGTGCAGCTGTGTGTAGTTACTATACCATACAGTAGGAGGATGCAAAGTTGCCTATGACATGGGCCTACCTTTAAGGAGTCTATCTCCCTAAAAGAAGAAATATGATAAATATTAAGATATCTATTACACAAGATACTTTTAGAAAACAGAGGAGACAAAGATTGATTTCAGTGGAGAAAAAGAGAAAATAAAGTAGAACTTTTAAATAGAAGTGCATTTCCAACAGTCAAAAACAGAATAATGGTGATTAAAATGGCTGTTTTAAATATTTCATAGTGTTTTTAATATGTGATATAATACTGTAACCGAGATTTTTTTAAACTGAAATCTTAATCTTTCATGTCTTGAGAAGTACCCAAATGATTAAAAATTTGAATTGAACCAAGCACTCGTGTCCTAAAAGCATTTTCATTTCCCCGTAATTCTCAAGAGGGTAAAGAAAATGACAATGGACAAAGCAAGGCTTCTATGGCAAGGTGATTTTCACTCTAGCTCAAGAACCAGAAGGTAAATATGGTAGTATTTAAATTTATATAAGTAATTATTAATCAGAAATCCCGTGTATATCTAATGAACTAAAGAGATAAAGACAGATCAGAATACCTCTTTAAAACAAAAACTAGAGTTGGCTATCAATTGAAACATCTTCAAACACACACTAGCATACACCCTCATATGCATAAAAGTTGTACACAAAGTTGTCTTTAACATTATTAAACAAAAAATGGAGATAATGGACAACTTCGGTTTGGAGTTAGCATTTAACTAGAGCCTCACCATTTCCCTACTAGTGCAAGGTCAGAAAGAGCTTTACACATAACTCAATGTTGGTACAATTAATGGATTTCATTGTTAAAGATTGCTATATTTTTAAAAAATCAACTTTTAAATCTTATACTTATTTTCTTCATTTACATTTGGTTAGTTTCACCTTCAACTCATTAGCTTTTTAAACAATAATTTATTTCAGTAATTTTTATCTGCCGATATAGAGTGAGAGTAGTGGTAACCAGGCTGAAAGGTAGGTGGCCACTTGATTGGAGAAGCTACGGAAGAATTCTGAGCAGCAGTGCAGCATGATCAGAGCTTAAGGAGTGGCATGAGGACAAACAAGAGAGCAGCAAGGTAAGAGATGCAGAGACCAAATGAAGTAGGTCAACTGAGACTTTTATCTGAACCACAGCCAGGAAAACACTGGATGGTGATGCTTAAGAAATGGCTGGACATACTGAGAGAGAAAAGGCCATGCATGAAGGCAAGTCTGCATTACCGACCATCTTGTCTTTGGTCCATTTCTACTGCCTTCACTGCCCCCATGTCCCAAAGACAACTTTTTTTTTCAAAGCTTTTTAAAAATTCTTCATTGAACTGTCCTCTTCAATTTTTACTTGTATAATAGCACTAGCTCCTCGAATCCAACATGTCTAGAAGCTAACCCATCATTCCCA
Organism: Balaenoptera acutorostrata; assembly: GCF_949987535.1. Classification (NCBI taxonomy): domain Eukaryota; kingdom Metazoa; phylum Chordata; class Mammalia; order Artiodactyla; family Balaenopteridae; genus Balaenoptera; species Balaenoptera acutorostrata. The sequence continues at coordinate 8,989,500 of NC_080068.1, forward strand.
CCCACAGCCTATACACACACTATTCCTCCTGGATTCCCCATCTCACTTATGACAGCTCTGTCTTCCGTAGCACTCAGACAAAAATTTCAACATTTCCTCGTTGGTCATCAAGTCCAGTATAATCCACCCTCTAAGAATCCCTAGAAACTGCCCCTGCTTTCCTTCCCCACTGGCAATCAAGACTCTTGCCTTTTCTTGCCTGGACGATATGCTCATTCTAAATGGATTTCCCTGCTTCTTTGGATCTTCTTCCTCCTCTCAATAATCCACGTTCCATCCTGCTACCAAAAAGACTTTTCTTAAATGCAAAAATGACCTCATTACGGCCCTGCTTTACATCACTGAATACATTTTCATTTGTCTTCCAGATGGAAGAAAAACTCCTTAATGTGAGTTACAAGGTCGTTTGGGTTCCAGGCCCCGCCCACCCCTGAAGCTTCCTCTCCCACTGTGTTCCCACGCATGCTTTGCGGCCAAACCGCCAGGCTGGAGCCTTGTAATATCCTGAACAGCCCTTGTTCTCTAACAGCCTTTGCTATACTGTTCCCTTGCTTAGAATGCCCTTCTCTGGGTTCCCCACTATATTAAGTCTCCTGTTGCTGCTGTAACAAATTATCACAAATTTAGTGGTTTAAAGCAACCCTAATTTTTTCCTCTTAGGATCTGGAGACCAAAAGCTGAAATCGGTTTCACTGGGCTAAAATCAAGGTGTCAGCAGGGCTGGTTCCTTCTGGAAGCTCCAGGGAAGAATCCATTTCCTTTCCTTCTCCGGCTTTCGAAGCCCACGAACAGTCCTTGGCTGGTGGCCTCCTCCTTGCACATTACTCCAGCCTCTTGTGTCCATCTCCTCGTCTGTTGTCAAATCTCCCTCTGCCTCCCTTTCATGAGGACATTTAGTATTACATTTAGGAACCACCTGGACCATCCAGGATACTCTTTCCATCTCAAGGTCTTTAATTTAATCCCATCTGCAAAATCCCTTTTGCCATATAAGGTAACATTCACAGGTTCCAATGATTAGGACCTGATAACTTGGGGACCATGAGTCAGCCTATAACACCTACGTTTTTCTACCTCAGCCTTTCTAGACATAGCTTACATATTTTCTCTCCTCTGGGAAATTTCATCATTCTAACCCCCATTAATACGTCCAGTTACCCCCAAATGGGTACCTCACTAAGGTGACCAGCTGTCTGGGTCTGGCTGGGATGAAGGGGTTTCCCAGTCAAAACCAGGACTGGGCTTTCAGTGCTACAACCAGAAAACTACCAGTCAAACAAGGATGAGTCAGTAACCCTAAGCCCTCACTTTTCTTCCCACATCACACTCTACTTAGCACTCATCACCCTGGATTATAATTCATAATTCTCAGTTCTCTCTCGTTCTCTTTTGCTAGACTATGGGCAGGAATATGCTTCTTTCCTGCAGATCCTCAGGCCTCGGTTTCTGGCACAAAGCAGATAAGTGAATGAATGTTAATGGAATTTGTGGTGCGGCCCTGCAATAGCTGCCACTCTAGGCAAAATGGAAATTTTTATCCTGTGACTAGAACAAAAACAAAACAGGACAGGACACTAAACACCCATATGGTGTGCTATGTTCTCCTGGATATGTTTTCTTCTCTCATCTGCGCTTGCAAATTTCAGTTAAACTAGACACAGTTCTTTGCAAGAATCCAAACATTCAGGGTGCTTTACAGAACACCCTGTCTTCGAATAAACACAGGCTTTATTTACAGCTGATTGCTTTGCTACTTTCTGGTCTTGCCTGTTTCTTGAATGCCCCTTGCCATAAACAAAACAGATTGAAAAGAGATTTTCTGGAGGTCTTATGACATTTCTTTATTCTCTTATATGCTTATAAAATTGACCCATTCTAGGAATTTACATCCTCAGTTGTCAGCTGGAGCACCAGACCTGTGACTCACCGTGATATCACTTCTCATTACCTCCCGCCGACTTTGTTTACCTCTACTTAAGTGTCCTTGGGAAAGGTGCCCTGCATCTTTGCCAGACTTAATGGAAACGTAATTGAGGTCAATATTAAAAAGCAAGATTCAGATAAAGACATCATGTAGCCAGAGCCATTAATTTGACAGTCCCTGTTGAGAAAAAAGTCATTTCTATTGCTGAGTAGTAAATATATTTATATCCTGATACCAACTATGACGACAACCATATGAATGGAAACCCTGGACAGGATAAGGAAATGGGACAAGAAAGAATTAAATACACTTTTTCTGTTGCCCATATTTTTAAAAAAGAGAGAGAGAAAGTAGAAACTCAAAACCTCTTTGTGTTACACACATGCAAACACAGAAGCTGTGTAAGATGAGACATTCTTGATGAACGAGAAAATGAAACTTGGAACTTTTAAATGAAGATCGACTATATTTTGTCAATATGTACCTAGATCTATAGTGATAAGCTCTGCCTTTTATATGGAATTGAATCACATCAACAAAAGTGAAGAATTCAGTATAAATCAGAGGGAAATATTTGGAAGACACTCCCACCCCAAATATAACACTGTAGTTAAAAGTATATATTTTAGTTTGGAAAATTATCTTAAACTCCACTTAAGGTTTATAAATTTTTTTTTAGTGTACGATAAGGGAAGAAAGCTTTTAATGATTCTCCTCAAGAATATTATAGTTAAGTGAATTAATTTGAATTCTTCCCTGAACAGTGATAATCCATAAGGAATTATGACAGACCAGTGACTGAGCTACCCAAATGCAGCCACCGAAGCCCTGATTTGAATCCTGGTTGCACAGTTCTTTAAGCTCACCTATTATTTGCCTACAAGTTATAATTTCACCTCTACACCCACTGAAGAGTCATCTATCAAAGGACTGCTCACTGGTTTTTACTACCTAGTGAGCTGCAAGGCTGAATTTTAAAACCAGCTATATACAGAAAACCAGGTGTTTTTTTTCAGCTGTTTGTGTTGTTAATATATGAGGATATTAAGCTATTCAAAAGGAAAAGGAAATGTCTCCTCTCTTTCTCCACAGAGTCTGGCTTTCTGGTTACCCTGCTCCGTCAGATTAAAATTGAAAACTGAGATTAGTGAAGCTGGTTTAGATAATCTCTTTCATCTAACCATGAAATAAATTGGAAGGCTCAACTAAAGACATGTTAAATGTTAACTTCTACCAGGAATTGAGGCTGAAAGTTTCACCAGCAGAACAGGGAAGTTATATTGTACGAACCCACAGTCACTGCCGTCTATTGTGTTTACAGAATACGGGGTAGCATTAGTAATCTAAAATGGCTAAAAGCCCACAAATAATTTCTTTCTTTGTCTTCATAATATTTTGTGGGGTTTTCTGTTTTGTTTTTGTTTTTGTTTATTTCTGACTCTCTAACTAGGTGGAGATTTACTGCTCTGAGTCCTTAATATCTTATCTTAGAGCATTAGAATTTTAGAGTTGGAAGACATCATCTAAGGCAGTGGCTCCCAGATTTTTCAATTACGTTAACGAGTAAGAATTTCCCAAATTTGGTAACTGATTTAAAGTTGCCAACTTTGTATTTTGCCTTGGTACATTAAAACATAAGACAGAACGAGCAACTACCAACTATCAGCAACATCACTTCATAAAAGAAAGACTATTTCCACTCCAAAAGAGAGGGGAAGGCTCTCTGCTCCTGGGGGGAGGGGGCAGCAGAGAGAAAAATATAGCTGAACACATTTGGTTATCTAAAAAACTTACCGACTTGTTTTTTCTTTTTATCACAGACTGGGTAGAGCTTTGTCCAAAATGAACACTGATCCACAGTCTGTAATTTGACAACCACTGATCTAATTCCATCTCCTAACCTTCAGCTGAAGAAATTAAAACTCGGGGTCTCTTAGCCAAGTTCTCTGTATTAGTCGTAGTTATCCAGAAAAACATAACATATATATATATGTAGTACATATATATATAGAGAGAGAGAGATTTATTTTAAGGAATTGGCTCGTGTGATTGCAGGGAATGGCAAGTCCAAAATCTGTAGGGCAGGCCATCAGATTTGAGTTAAAATGTCCAAAACTCAGGTAGAATTTCTATGGTGCAGTCCTGAAGCAGAATTCCTACTTCTGGGGCTTCCCTGGTGGCGCAGTGGTTGAGAGTCTGCCTGCCAATGCAGGGGACACGGGTTCGAGCCCTGGTCTGGGAAGATCCCACATGCCGCGGAGCGACTGGGCCCGTGAGCCACAACTACTGAGCCTGCGCGTCTGGAGCTTGTGCTCCGCAACAAGAGAGGCCGCAATAGTGAGAGGCCGGCGTACCGCGATGAAGAGTGGCCCCCACTTGCCGTAACTAGAGAAAGCCCTCGCACAGAAACGAAGACCCAACACAGCCATAAATAAATAAATAAATAAATAAATAAATAAATAAATAAATGGATCATCACATTTAAAAAAAAAAAAAAAGAATTCCTACTTCTTCAGGAAACCTCAGCCTTTGTTCTTAAGGTCTTCAACTGATTAGATGAGGTTCACCCACATTATAGAGAGTAATCTGCTTTACGTTTTTTTCATTGTGGAAAACTATACATAACATAAAATTTACCATCTTAACCATTTTTATGTGTACTGTTCAGTGGTGTTAAGAACATTCACATTCTTTTACACCCATTACCACTACCCATCTCCAGAACTTCTTCATCCTCCCAGACAATCTGCTTTACTTAAAGTCAACTGATTATAAATGTTAATCACATCTTAAAAAGAATACCTTTGCAGCAACATCTAGACTTGTGTTTGACCAACAACTGGGCACCATAGTCTAGCAAAGTTGATACAAAAATGTACTCATCATGGTCACAGAGTTGATTAGTTTTGGGTGGCTAGGTCTCCTAACTTCCTTTAGTATGTATTTTATCCAACTTCTCCACCAAACCCCACTCCATTTAGGCTAATGTTACTTCTTTTATATACCATTTAAAGTCATTTAGAGAATTAAATGGGATGGTTTATATTTTTTAAACCTGATAATACCAAGTATATGGTAAGACTATAAAAATTAAGACTTTATTCTAGATCTGTAATGATTACAAGCTATAATTATAGTGCCATAGTTTTATACATTCCCATATTCAAAAGAAAAAGTAACAATTTCAGGCAATGAACTAATTTATCAAAATAACAGATGATTCAAAACTCAACATTTTAAAATATTTTATCATAAAGTTACTTTATTTTTTATGTTAAAGTTATTTTAAAAGCATTATGCAAAATCATATGGACATACTTATCTCAAAAAAGAAAATATATATAAAAATATCTATGTCTGGCTAAAAGATATAAATAAAGACACTTCCAAAAATAACAATGGTTATATCTGATAGTAACATTATGCATACTTTTTCCTTTTTGAATTCTACAGTTTTTAGTCTTTTTAACAATGTTCATGTATTCACTTTTTATAATCATAAAAATCAACTACACTTTTAAACCCAAAGAATAAAAATAAGTCCAACATTATATTTGTGTCAGTATGCTATGCCAACACACTCTTAAATTTTTTCTAAATAACACAGATGTATCCATTCAAATAAGTTGACATTTTCATTTTGATTTCATCTTGGTTGACTGCTTTTTTTAAAATTTTTTATTTATTTTTGGCTGCTTTGGGTCTTCGCTGCTGCACACGGGCTTTCTCTAGTTGCGGCGAGGGGGGGTACTCTTCGTTGCAGTGTGCAGGTTTCTCATTGCGGTGGCTTCTCTTGTTGCAGAGCATGGGCTCTAGGCATGCGGGCTTCAGCAGTTGCAGCACATGGGCCCTAGAGTGTGCAGGCTTCAGCAGTTGCGGCACGTGGGCTCAGTAGTTGTGGCGCATGGGCTTAGCTGCTCCACGGCATGTGGGATCTTCCCGGACCAGGGATCGAACCCGTGTCCCCTGCATTGGCAGGTGAATTCTTAACCACTGTGCCACCAGGGAAGACTCTGGTTGACTGGTTTGATGAAAGTCCAAATCACATGCCAGTGAGTAAACTCACTGACCCACATCACCCTGTTCTGAAAAAAAATATTTTTAACTGTGTAACTGTGTTTCATAAACGTTGAGGAGCAATAACTTTGGGAAGGAGAGAGCAACATTCCTTGACCAACATTTGTGTAAAATGCATGTGCCAGAAATTCTAATAACAAAAAAAGGAACCTGATGTCAAACATTTCAGCCAATTACACTCTGTACTCTAGAAACTCTTCCACTGGGAGGAGACCATCAATTTGATTGAATGTGTATTTTATGTTTTTACAATGCAATGCAGGCAGGTTATAAAATAATAAAAGTGTACACAACTGTGTGAGTTTTTAATATTTAAATATGAGTAAGTATCAAGCCCATTTTTAAGTTAATGGAACTTAGAAGTCAGATAGAAAATCATGCATTTTATTTCACTTCCCCTGAGTTAGTCTTAAAAAGAAAATGAAAAGCTCAAACAACTAAAGAATTTATAGGACAGAAAAATGGAATCAATAGTTGTCAAATTCTGTCCTGACTTCATCTCATATTAAAGAGCAACAGATGCCTGGCCCTGTTAATAGAACTTTGGATCACAGTAATGAACAGCTTATATGAGGATGAAATGGGTTGTTTGTTTGTTTTTTCTTTTTAGTATTATTCATCTTAAAGTTTATCACAAAAATCATAAAAAGATAGAAAAGGGCATGAGAATAGAGAGGAAGAGTACAATATAGTAACAGCTGGAATTATTTGCTTTGCAAGTTTCAAAAGTCAACCCAAATTGGCTTAAGGAAAAGGAGAATTCATCGGTTCATGTAACTGAAACATCAAGGGGAGTGCTGGCTTCAGTTGTAGCTGGATTCAGGAACCCATATGATGTCATGAAGACCTGGTCTCTCTCCATCTCCTGAACCTGCTCTCTTCCATTTTAAATTCTGTTACTCAGAAGCTCTCATTTGAAAACAACAGAAACTAACTATGGCTAGTTTAAGCAGAAATTTTAATGAAAGTATTTTCAATAGCTCACAGCATCATCAGAAAGACTTGAGAACAGGATTTCGAAACTTGCAGCCAGAAACACACCCCAACAGGGAATAACTACAAGTTCTTCACAGAGCAGTTGACCACATACATCCGACAGGAAGGAGGAGAGAAAGATGACCAACCATCTTTTAAGTAGCAAAAGACCTTTCACATCTCCCTCACTAGCAGTTACCTAGAATCTTATTAAATATCACCAGTGACAGGTATCACTCTCTGTAGAATCTACAGTATGTAGGCAAAAGAATGGATTCTAGAGCCAGACTGCCCTGGTTCAAATCCCAGCTATTCTACTCAAGCAATTATCTGACCCTGACCAAATTATTTAATATCCTGTGCTTTGGTCCCTTCATCTGTAAAATGGAGGTAATAGTAATATATAGCCAGTGGAGAGCCATGCCCACATTTCCAAGCAGCTTCTACGGTCTAGGGCTACTCACAGATCTGCTGTCTATAGACAAAAGTGCTTTGCTAACCTGGTTGACTCACTCCCCTCTCTCACGCCATGTGATGCCAAGGAGAAGCCACAAAGCCTCCCCAAGCCTCTTACACAAATCTATTAGTCATAATACAATTGTGCTTGAAAGACGACTTAGACCAATGAACTTTTATTGTCTGTCTCCACATTTGGCTGTAGCAATTTTTACTTTTTTCTAAACTGTTCTCATCATGTTAAATATTGAAACTGTGGCAGCAAAGTTGATTACATTCATATGTGCAATGAGATGTACGTTGCTGTCTCCTACCCCAAAATCATGGTCAAGCACATGGAGTGGGGAATGCATTGTTCTAGGTGGTTGGTATGCATCAGTGAACAAACAGAAAAAGATTCCGGCTCTCCTGGGGCATGTATTCCAGCAAGGAAGTAAGGATGATATGAACAGATTTCAGAAAGCTCTTTAAAATACCATGAACTAATGCTACGAACTGAGTAAGCAGAATCCAACCTAGCTAGGACATGGAATCCAATATATTCAATAATTTATGTCTGATTCTCCAAACTTATTAAGCTATTCTTGGGGTAGGAAATTATTGTGAGTTATTTTGCCACTTAAGGAGTTGCTGAGATTGCTCACAAATAACTAAAAGAATCAGTCTTTCCAGTTTATCTAACTACCCATTGCTCACTGACATTCTGCAAAGGAAAACATCACTCTGGATGCCTACTAATTAACTAATTAATAGGCTCCCCTCCCTCACATATTCTGATTAATGTGCAGCCCACATTAATAAGTTCTGCTTTACTCCTCTTGATTCTGATTGATTGTCTAAAGCTAAACAAGAAAAATAAAGTATAGGCATTTCCTGAATGATAGGAGTTTTCAGTAGACAAATTGGTTACGATAGGTCCACATTTTTAAGAGTGCATTTCGTTATACACAATTGTGATCGGAAGTAAGTATCACTCAAAAGCAAAGGAAGTTGCTTTTCGTATGACAGGAAATACTTTGTTTTATACGTATAGGGTTAAAACATCCTTCTAAAAAGGTAGTTAAACTGGTTAAGTGGAGGATTCTTGACTCCTGAATACCTTGATTGGATGAGATTGGCTATCCAAGTTTGATAGCAAGGTCTAGAGAGAGATGAATTGTTCTGTATAATAAAGAAAGACCAATGTTTATTTGTAGGGCTCTGAAAGAGAGGACATGAGAATCAAAGAAGACAGGTAGAAGAGGAGCAACTGAGATGAAGAAATCTCTGGTAATGGGATAGCCAGAGGGGACTTGTTTTTTTAAACTCCTTTTTTTATTATGTCTTTCACAGCATATGTGAAATATAAATGTAAAATTCAATGAATTATCACAGGGACTTCCCTGGTGGTGCAGTGGTTAAGAATCCACCTGCCATTGCAGGGGACACAGGTTTGAGCCCTGGTCTGGGAAGATCTCACATGTGCCACAACTACTGAGCCTGCACTCTAGAGCCCACGAGCCACAACTACTGAGCCCTTGTGCCACAACTACTGAAGCCCATGTGCCTAGAGCCCGTGCTCTGCAACAAGAGAAGCCACCACAATGAGAAGCCCATGCACCACAACAAAGAGTAGCTCCCGCTCACCGCAACTAGAGAATGCCCACATGCAACAACGAAGACCCAACGCAGCCAAAAATAAATAAATAAATAATTTTTAAAAAAAATTTTAAATGAATTTTCACAAAATAAATTCCCATATAGCCACCACCTGAATCAAGAAATAAAATATGAAATTAAGACATTGGTTTTTTTGAAAAAATCAAAAAAAAAATGACACTCTTAGGTAGACTAACTAAAAAAAAAAAAAAAGACTCAACAAAAATCAGAAAGAAAAAAGATAAAAGATAAAATAAATCCTTTTATTTATAAAAATAAAAAGGATTATGTGTCTACTATGAAAAATTATGTGCCAACAAATTGGATAACCTAGAATAAATGGATAAATTACTAGAATAATGAGGAAATAAAAAATTTAAACTGACCTATAACCAGTAAGAAGATTTAACCAGTAATCAAAACTCCTAAAAAAGAAAGGTCCAGGACCAATAGGCTTCAATTGTAGAATTCTACCAAATGTTTAAAGAAGAATTAATACCAATTCTTCTTAAATTCTTCCAAAAAATTTAAGAGGAGGGAACACTTCCAAACTCATTCTATGAGGCCAGCATTATCCTGATACCAAAGCCAGACAGAAATATTACAAGATAAGAAAACTACAGACCAATATCTCTGATGAATATAGATGCAAAAATTCTCAACAAAATACTCAGTATACCATATTCAAATGTACCTTAAAAGGATTATACACCATGACTAAGTGGGTGCTATGCCTAGGATGCAAGGATGGCTCAACATACAACAAATAATCAATGTAATACACTATATTAACAGAATGAAGGATAAAAATCACATGAGCATCTCAATTGATGCAAAAAATAGCATTTGACAAAATTCAACATGGTTTCATGATACAAACATTCAACAAACTAGGAGTAAAAGGAAATTACCTCAAATAATGATAGCTAATATGATAAGCCCACAAAAATCATCATACTCAATGGTGAAAAACTGAGCTTTTCCTCTACGATCAGGAACTAGGCAAGGATGCCCACTATCACCACTTTTATTCAACACAGTATTGGGAGTCCTTGCCA